>NC_137467.1:152169983-152491836 GCF_964235325.1 Thermobia domestica
GTATGTATCCTCGTCGCCAAAAGTGCCTTTACATCGCCGTGACGGGTATGTGACCGCGCAGTACTCCAAGGAAGGGATGGTTGCATAAGAAATTGTGATTAATTTTTAACAGTTTTTATTTTGACTAGGGAAATAACGTAGATATAGGGAGCAAAGGAAAAGATTTGAAGCATCAGTACACTATCATCTCTGAAAAGATTCGTATTCTCAGTTTTTCATTTTATTATCTTCTATGTTAAGTTAATAACTGCTGACAACTGCTACTAGCGCTTTTCGCTCTTCAGGAATTTAACACGACATGTTCGCAGGACACTTTTCTAAGTCCTAAATCTATGCGTGAATTATTTCATTCGTCTCACTGTCCTTATGCTTAACGTATGTTTCGCTGTCGTCAAGCAAGGGTTGTAATAAATGTAAATAAGGTTCTTATTAGTAAATAAAACACAGAAGATTCTATTCCATGTATAGCACAATATAATACAGTAATTAACCAACACGATAATCACTAACGCCCACAGGATTTTTTCGAACGGGGGGGGGGCAAAAGACCGATATAGAGTTTTTTGATTTATTGCCCTATATATATTAAAAGTCATAGTTTATCATTGATAGCGTATATCCTCTTACTTTTTAAAATCGCCAGTTTAACCTATTAGTCAGAACATACATCTCCAGATATAATGTAGAGGGAAAAGAAGGAAAGAGATATGAAAAGTGGCGTAAGTAATTTTACTGCACCCTGGATAATCCATTACTCATACCCCCCTCCTGTCCAACGCATTTCAACTGCTGCGTTATATATATATATGGTTCCATGTCAGAAGGGCCCGAAAAAGGGCTAGGATAGAAAGGCCCGAGTCAAAACGGTGCTCGGTTTTAAAAGGCCCCGCGTCAAAAGAGCAAGTTCAAAAGTGGCCCCGCGACAAAAATGCCCGAGTCAAAAATGCACAGCGTGAAAATGTTCCCCTCGTCAAAGGGGCCCGGGTCAAAGATCATCGCGAGAAGAGAGTCCGAGACAAAAGGGCCCTATGTAAAAAAAACTGACAAAGTGAACACCGCCTCAAAAAGACACGGGTCAAAAGATCCTTGCAAGTAAAAAGGCCGAGTCAAAAAGGCCTTATGTCAAAAAAAGCCGGGTCAAAAAGGACCCCGTTTCAAAAGGGGACAGATCAAGACGGTCCCGCGTCAAAATGACCCGAGTCAAAATGACCCCGTGGCAAAAGACCCCGAGTCAGAAAGGCCCCGCGTCAAAAGGAGCCAAGACAAAAGAGCCCCGTGTCAAAGGGGTCGGCAAATACAATTCCACGGCTAAAAAACCTGAGATCAGGAGTGAAAACCAGGAGAAAGATACATATGACCAGTGGCGTAACTAATTTTATTGTGCCTTAATCGTTCATCCAACTCATACCTTCCCTCTGCGCCCGCATTTCAGCTGGTATATATATATATATATATATATATATATATATATATATATATATATATATATATATATTTCTATGTCAGAAGGGCACGGACAAAAGACAAGAATAGAAATTCCCGAATAAAAAGGGTCGAAAGGGCCCTGCGACAAAAGGATCCGAATCAAAACAGCCCTGCTGTCAAAAGGGCCGGAATCAAAAGGACGTCGCGACAAAAAGCCCCTATCAAAAATGTCCGAGTCAAAAGGGACCTCACCTCAAAAAGGACACGGGTCAAAAGGGTTACAGGCGAAAGGGCACCGCGAAAGGAAGCCCGAGTCAAAAAGGCCTCCGTTAAAACGGGACGAGTCAAAAGACCCCTGCGTCAAAAAGGACCGACTCAAAAGGCTCTGCTTCAAAAGAGCCCGGCAATATAATTTCACGGCGAAAAACCCTGAGATCAGGACTGGAAATCAGGAGAAAGAAAGAGATATGATCAGTGGTGTAACAAATTTTACTGCGCCCTGGTCATTGATCATGTATTTAATCATACCTGCCCCTGCCCTGCCCCACACAGAGTTGATGTATATATATATATATATATATATATATATATATAGTTCTGTCAGAAGGATACGGACAAAAAGGCGAAGACAGAAATGCCCAAGTAAACTGGACCCCGGTCAAAAGGGACCGGTGACAAAAGGGTCCAAGTCAAAAGGGCCTCGCTATCAAAAGTGCCCAAGTCAAAAGGTCGTCGCTACAAAAGGGTCCTATCTAAAAATGCCCGGTGAAAAAGGACACCGCATCAAAAGGGCACGGGTGAAGACTGTCCCGTGTCAAAAGTTCCCGAGTCGAAAGGGCCACGCTACAAAATGTCCCGAGTCAAAAGAGGCCCCGCGTTAAAGAGGCCGTGTCAAAGAAGCCCCGCGTCAAAAAGACCCCGGGATAAAAGGCCCGGTAAATACAATTCCACGGCTAAAGAGCCTGAGATCAAGAGTGGAAATCAGGAGAAAGAAAGATATATGACCACTTACATAAGTATTTTTACTGTGCCCTGCATCGTTGAACATCTATTTACTCATAACTTCCCCCTGCCCAACGCATTTCAGCTGGTAAATATATATTCTATGCCAGAAGGGCGAGGACCGAAATGCCCGAGTAAAAAGAGCCCCGGGCGAAAGGGCCCCATGACAAAACTGCCCTAGTCAAAAATGGTCCCGCGTCTAAAGGGCTCGGCGAGCAAAGGGGCCGAGTCAAAAGGGTCCAAGTCAAAACAGCCCCGAGTAGAAAGAGCCCGGGTAACGAGTCGGCGACAAATGAGCCCGCGTCAAAAGGGCGCTGTTTCAAAATTGCCCTGGTCAAAAGGTCCGGAGTCAAAACGGCCGCGCACCAATACCGTTCGAGTCGAAAGTGTCACGCGTAAAATAGTCCCGACTGAAAAAGGCCCCGCGTCAAAAGGGCCCGGTTGCTCGGCTAGGAAGCCTGAGATCAAAGCACGAGAGGAAATCGAGCATACACAAGTGTATATTGTCCCTTCGGTAAGCTGATGGTTTTGTGCAAAAGAAGGAAAAATATCTGTAGTTATTAGTAACAAATACGAAATTTGAATGGTGGTATAAGTTTTGTTTGGTTGTTGATTGTTCTGCAACAAATGCTATTACTTAAGTCATTCTCCATTAAAGTAAGGTTGCACTCCCGTCTTTCGGAGTCTGTATTCTCGTTACTTTATATATTATTCATTTTCCCCTTAGTTCTAAAATTCGATTTCTAGCCCTAGATCAAAGTATAGTATGAAAAATATTCTGTGAAAGCGATTAGTTTAATTTTGCAGTCAGAAGGCACATGTGGAGCTGAATACAGGGATAGTGAAAAGTATCGGGACAGAACAATAATAACGACGTGCGTAGATAGAAGCAAAAAATGTTACAATTGGCATTATTGCATTGACTTGGAGTGGGGTCACCTTCGAACCGATCTTGAATTCCGCCATATTGCATATCACACAATATTATTAAATATAAAAGGTTATGTTTTTAGACTAACTTATACCTTAATATTCCTACAAATGAGAATGTGAACTCGTTTGTGACACATCATCTGTTTGAGACAGAGTATGCTCTGTTTTACAGGGTGTCCGATGTTTAAAAGTAAATTACAGACATTCAGTAAAGCGACATCAGCATCATCCCTATTTATCGTATGATCATACTTCAGGTCTCGTTTTATCACAATACAGCAGCCTTTTAAATGGTAAACTCCGCATAAAATATTGTGACAGCTAACGCCGTGCAGTTAGGCCACCAAATATACATCTTCTTATCACATAGTCGTGTCTGGTAAAGAGACCCCTCTCTCACCTCCTTTCTTCTCTTCCATACTAAAATTAGCTAACAACATGAGCGCAATTCTTATTTCAAACTATACATGTATTAGTATAGATAAAAAGAAATAACAAAAAAGAGACGAAACAAGATTCATAGGTTGATGTAGGGAGAACTGAAACACCCACAATGAAAAATTGAAACCAATGAATGTCTATTACACAGAGATTCAGAAATAAGCAGAGAGAGAGAGAAGAGGAAAGGAGAGGAGAAGAAGAAAAAGTAAGGGGAGAACAGATAAAACTGTGGAATTCAAACGTAGTAAGAAAATAACCTAACATTATAAAGTTCCGTTTCCAGAAATCCAACAGTAATATAGAAATAATGTTTGTTTTTACATAGTTTTTCAGAACTATTCGAATACATAGACGATCCTTTAAATATTTATTATGTTACTTTCATAATGGATAGTATACTCAATTTCAAGTAGAACTGTAGATCTCCGAGACACATCTAGGATAATGTCAAAGGTTTAACACACATGCTTTGTTTCCGCGTGATTCGACTGCAAATTCGGTAGTGTTCGTTGGACGTAATGATCCAAAATACATTCTAATATACCCAGTAGACAGCGATGGTCATATCTTCCATTTCAGACTACTAATGCGAACTGAACGAAAAAAACAAAACAAAAAGAAAAGAGAAAGAAAAAAAGAGAAAAGTGAAGAGTGCTATTTTATTGCTAAATATCTATCAGATATAACCTATATTAAAAGTCCAAACTGTATCGTAATGGAAAGCTACAAATGTTGGAAAGGAAAAGTTCATGTTTCTCATAGATGCAGCATCTTTCAAATTTCAACGTTAATAAAACACATTGAATTATAGGACGGGAACAAATATTGTGTCGAACTAGTAAAATAAAATTTTGTTTTCAAATAACCAGAGAGGTGCCATTTTCTAGTCTTTTCCGAAGAGTTATCTGTTCCGAACATCCAGCATTGATTTAATCTCTTCCGAATATAACGTAATTTGCACAGGGAGAAAGAACACGCTAAGAGCCTATACGCATCATCGTGTCAGTCGTATGATGTTGGTTAGGTTATAGACCACCACTGGATCGAGGAATTTAAATCCGTGGTGAACCAGTAATTCGACTGAGATTCGGTAACCCAGAGGATAAAAAAGAGATTTTACTTATTTCCTTGCGTTTAAACAGTATTTCTGTCAGATATGACTAAGGTCGTTGATGTTATCCCCAGAGCACGAAAAACACGACACCGAAGTTAACAGTTAATTAGATTCCCCGGACCAGGCTTCTGCTCCGTTTTAACTTTGGAATATGAACTGCATGTATGTGTGAGAGGGAGAGAGCTAGAGAAGTGAAAGATGCAAAGACAGATAGGGAAACGTCAAGAAATAAAGAGAGAGGGATGGGACGAATATAAATATGAAGCATACTTACTATTGCAGTGTATGATATAGAACGCACACACTATTTACTCGAACTATCGCTAGTGATGCCTTGTAAGTTCTCCATCAGGAGATGAGTCTCTGTTTGCAGCCATTATTTTATGCGAAAAAATCATACTACTTGATGGAGTGTCGAACCAAGATTTTTCATTTGGAAGTCTGACACGTTACCACTACATCACCGATTGCTTTAGCCAAACTTTGTTTAACAAATGGTGTAATGTTTCTTTCTGAGAACAATAACACGAAAATTGCATACTGCAGATCAATGATGTCTTTGGAATGTCCTGGTAATTCCTGTCCCCTTTCCCATCCAACATTCCTAGATCGTCTCTATCATGATACAGGTGTTTGCTTTCACATTGTTATGTATTGCTTGTCCAGTATGATAAGTCGATTCTTCACAATCACTATGCTACGAGGGTCATCCGGATATTGGTACCCGTTTGTGCAATAAAGACACAGCAGTACATATTAACAAATATACAGATTTTTATTGGAAAGAACATACTTTACACTACTTCTCCACATAATCACCAAGCAAATTTAGGCATTTGTCATACCGTGTGACGAGTTTTTGTATTCCAGCGTCATAGTCCTCCGCCACCAGCGTATTGAGATACGTAGTCACGCCTCCTTTAAGTTCGTCATCACTGTCAAATCTTTTTCCCGCCAGAAAGTCGAGACACATTAGGCAGAGTTCATCAATTGTGACGCGCCGATCGTTCCTCACTCATTCGTCTACTGACCTCAGCAGTTCGTCTGTATTGACAGATGGTCTCCCTGAACGCTCCTCGTCGTGTGTACTCCCCCTCCCCAGGTTGAAGTTGCGCCGAACAGACGACTCGTCCATCGCATTGTCTCCATACACCTCCTTTAATTGGGGATGAATTTCACAAGGTCGAACGTTTCGTTCATTAAGAAATTTAATCACGGCCCTCACTTCACAACTGACGGGGTTCTCAATTCGTTTAATCATTATAAATGAGCACAAACATAACACAGGCACTGCTAGCATCACGCAACCTCGCACACAGCAGGCAGACAAGCCACTGACGCGTTATGACCTTGCCCAGCGGCTTTCCGAGTCGTCAGCGCTTCAAGCGGCGCAAACGGGTATCACATTCTGGATGGCTCTCGTAGATAGCAATATTATTCATAAGGCCATTGCGTTACCCCTACACTATCATGCCATCTAAAATTTCAAGCCGAATATTACTTTCTTTAGCCCTGATCTTTGGAACGAATCGGCTTCTTCCTGTAACGTTATTTGCAACAAAGTGCACAACAAAATTGATTTGTTCGACGGCCTAGAGAGAAATAAGTGCCCACTGATAAAAAAAAAATACAATCGAGCAATCGAGGAAAGAATGTGAAATTAAAACATATTTTGCAGTAAGTTCTCCGTGCAAGTTCAAAAGTAAGCAAATAATAATAATAATAATAATAATAATAATAATAATAATAATAATAATAATAATAATAATAATAATAATAATAATAATAATAATAATAATATAATAATAATAATAATAACCTATATTATAAAATTGAAAGTGGCTGTCTTTGTGACTTCATCACTCTTGAACCACCCGACCGATCTCAATTAAATTTTCAACACAGATCAGGTTCGGGCCTAAGATAGCATTTATCTATTTACTTTGACGATATAGCTTAGGGTTGAGGAGAGGGAGAAGTTAAAAAGTGTAAATAAAAGTTGATAACTCGCGAAACAAATGATCCATCACGATAAAATTTTCAACCTAGATGAAGTTCGAACCTGAGATGGTTTCTGTCATATCACTTGGACGTTGGAACTAAAGAGATAAAGAGGAGGAGCGACATTTAACAAATTACGAAAAATTACTGGTATAAGTGGTGTATCTGTAATTTTTGGATTCGCTGAGATTAATAGCGACACATCTGATGCTGTTTAAACCCAAATTCAGTCCCTCTAGTGGGAGGAGGGAGAGACATATAAAAATGATCGAAATAACCAATATCAGTGTCGAATTCACAGTTTTCCGGCTCGCTGAGATCAACAATGACACTGCAGATGCCGTGCCCTACAACATAGGGATGGGAGAGAATATAAAAAACACAACGAAAATGGCCGATATCAAAGAGGGCTTTAGTAACACGAAACAGTGACTGAGTAACGGACCATATTAATATTTTTTCTCAATTTAACCCAATGAAACGGGTAATTGATGCTAATAATAATAATAATAATAATAATAATAATAATAATAATAGACTACTATAGTGTGAATGTACACATTTATGATTATTATTATTATTATTATTATTATTATTATTATTATTATTATTATTATTATTATTATTATTCCCGTACTTTTGAACTTGCACGACGAAATTACTGAAAATATGTTTTATTTCTGTAATTTTTCCTGGATTGTATGCATTTCCTTCATTTATTAGTGGGCACTAATTTCTCTCTCTCGGCCGTCGAATAAATTAATTTCGTTGTGCACTTTGATTCGTTCCAAAGATCACACCTAAAGTAAGTAATATTTGGCTTCTAATTTCAGGTGGCATGAAAGTGTTCGGGTAACGCAGTGGCTTTATGCATAATACAGCTATCTAACATAGGTTCAAATCTTATTCACATCAAAGTTAATATTTTTACAATGTGATTGTGAAGAATCGACTTATCATACTGGACAAGCATTACGTAAGAATATGAAAGCAAACACCTGTATCATGATAGAGACGATTTACGAATGTTGGTTGGGAAAGGGCAAGGGAATTACCAGGACATTCCAAAGACATCATTGATCTGCAGTATGAACTTTTCGTGTTGTCGTTCTCAGAAAGAAACACTACACCATTTGTTAAACAAAGTTTGCACGGCGTTAGCTGTCGCAATGTTTTTGAATCGGAGTGTACCATTTACACTTCCCTATTTTGTCCCTGAAGTGAGAAATTTTGAGAGAAATCAGATTTTTTTCTGATTTTTAAATTTTTTTAGTCCCTTTGGACCCCCGTGTAAACGTAGACATCTTAAAATCAACTGAAAAATACTATATGCGTGTACAAAATTTCAATTTTCTATCTTGAATAGTAAGGGCAGGAAAAGTATTTCATTTATCAGTAATCCCCACAGTGTCCCAGACTACCGCAAAAGACCCTGATGGCAGGTAAAAAATTTCCTGAGACATCCGTGTTTATTCTAGGATCATGGTTTGCCATCATTCTCTTGAGAATAGAACTACCTTTCAAACGGTATTATTCACATGTCTCTATCGTGTATCTAACGCGGGAAAATCGCGAAGAAAGAAATTTTTAATCAAAATATCCTTTTAAAATTTTGCCCCTGTTGACCCCTCTGTTTTAACGCAGAGATCTGAAAGAAATCTGATAAATACTATTCGGTGGAGTGAAGTATCCATAATACCTCCCGTATAAAACAGGATCTTGTGTAGAAGTTTCCTTGAGACATCCCTATTTATCCTAGAATCGTGGGTCGTAGATAATTCTTTTCAGAACTGGCTTTCAAACGATACCATTCACATGTCTCCATCGTGTATCTAAGCCGTGAAAATCGCGAAAAAAAAAAGATTTTTTGGTTAAAAATATTTTTTTTTATCTTTTTGCCCCTATGGACCCCCAGTGTTAACGCAGAGATCACCTGAAAAAAATCTGATAAATTTTGTTCGGTGGACTGCATGTTTGTGCAAAATTTCAATCTTCTAGTTGCAAAAGTAAAGCCGCCAAAAAAATAAAAAAGAAAGAAATATCGGCCTAGTAAAAAAATATTTTTTTAAAGTTTTGACGTCATCACCTCCTATGTCTCGACGCAGAAAGGCGTGAAACCATACTTAACGTGTTCTACAATGCTTCTAGGCTTGGAAAACAGAAAACCCAAAGTAAAAAGCTTTATTTGTTCTTTTTAAATCGAATAATGAAGACACTCATTTAGTAGCTAAAACATATTAACAATCCACAAGAACTGTCACTTGTTGAAACCTTCATATCGAATTATGAATGGATTTCAGGTGCTGTACTCAACAAACGAAAGTCAAGCCCTGATGTGTGCAAACACAGCTGACCAACTCATGACAGACACGTAGACTACAACTTTCGTGCCACAACATGCACTGTGGTAGTAGTTGTCCTTATTCATCAAAGTAAAGCCCGCCATGTAAGTCTTGCGGGCCGAGTATACCTTTTAAATGTTCTTATATTCAGTCGTCTTTGGTTCCATACAAAACTATTTTCCTGCCAAAGAAATATCTCAGTATCATACGGAAACACACAATGCAACTGCTGTGGCATACTCACTCCCTAAGGGTGAATCACGCGACAGTGTACTTATCAAAATGTGTTGGTGGCCTTGGCCTTGAAAACATTCAACTTCAGAGCCGCTCGCACATAGGTTGTGCCAAAAGGACTAGATCAGGAGAGTAATGCTCTCGGAAGTACGAACGAGAAACACAGTTCTGATTGGTTGGTGTTATCAATTTCTTGCCACGTTGTATTTAAATAGCAGAAATCAAATAATTGTTGTTGTTAGTCTTGGTGGCCGAGTGGCCTAGCGCTATATGCTACTAATGAAAGTCTCTTTTAGCGTGAGTTCAAACCCGGCTCGAGGATTTTTTTTTTACATTTTTAAAATATTTTTATAACACTTTTTAAATTAAAATAATATGAAAATAATATTCAAAAAAGTGATTTACTTACTTTTTTGCAGATAAGTAGTAGTAGTAGTAGGAACGGGTTAGAAACCCCGCAGGAACGGGTTTTGTAGGAACGGGTTTTGTTCCCCTTGTACTCCATGATATAAATTTTGTGACCAACTTAAAACAACTGGCTAGGATAGCGTTTAGAACAGCTGGCTAGATTAGCGCGCGAAAAAAACGTACTTCTGGGAGCATTACTCTCCCGAGTGGGTCGTGTGCCAAACACTGCTCATGGAGTCCCTTTCGAACACAGTAAAAGGGCGAAAAAAAGAAAAGAAAAGAAAAGAAAAAATAAAGAATACGGAAAACTGTTCCTTATGCAAAGAGCGTTTGAAAACATTTCAAAAGGTACGCTATGACTATTATCAGTTAATTGGCAACAACCGATATCACGGACAGATCCAGGAAGTTTTGAGGGGGGGGGGGCAGGTATGAAAAATAAATTTGAGACATTTCTTGATATGTGGTTGGCTAACAAAAAATGTGAACTGGAGTGCTTCATAATACGTATATATCGCCCTTCTGGAGGCTGCATTGAGGAAAGCCATGTTGTTCAACACGAGAGAATCCAGGATTACAATAAAAAACTTTTTATTATCATCTTTTTATTATTGCATTATTTTATTTTATTATTATCATTATTTTTCTTAAATTACATTATGTAGAGTAAACTATTTTTAATTTAATTTCCTATTAACATAATTCATATTAACTCTTTACTAATATCCTTATTTTTATACTGCATAAGTACTATCGTGAGGTCAGATTTAACACAATTATTTGTTTTGAAATTAAAATATGTTAATACGTGTTACCATTGGCAGTTGATTGTGGACCGTTTACTAGTGCTATACTTTAATGGACTTAATTAGTTTTGGGGACAAAAGATATTTTCAAAATATTTTTGACTAATGGTCTTTTGGTAATAGATTATTAGGAAGCGAGAGAACATACTTAAATGAAATAAAGTTTTTTGTTATCCGAAAATAAAGTATGGAAATAAACTTATTTTTATGTAAAAAAGAAAGCATTCAATTATTAGTGCTGAGAAAATGTAACTTGTCATTCAAAAAGCTGACAATTGATGCTTTTGTGTTTGATTAGTTGCTTGGCTGCAGGCCCGTATCCACAAGGAAACTAGGGTGCCTGGCCCCCCTAAAGTTTTACTGTTCCCCCTAACAGGGACGTACCCAGAAATTTATTTCGGGAGGGGCGTAAAGCGTTTTGGAGGGGTTCAAATACAATTTGAGGCTAAATTATATGAAAATTTCTAAAATTGCCCCTAAAAGTAGATTACATTTTTTTAAAGTCGGGATTTCGTGGGGCGGACCCCCAGGACCCACGCTGCGTATGCCCCCTAAAATATTCACGGTAGGCTTGCAAATGAACTGCTATACTATAATGATGAACTATAATATGGTTGGATCGGCCCCCTAACTTCTACCGCCCCCTCATATTTTTGGGCTGGCTACGGCTACCTTCCAATACACACAATGATTAGTCTTAAGGGGCCGTCCACATATTACGTAACGCTACTTTTGACCAATTTTTATCCTCTCCCTCCCCCTTGTCACACTTCGTAATGCAAGGCTGAACCCCTCCCCCGTTCGTTACGTAACACTTTTGGAATTTTGTTTTCTCACCAATTTTCCTTATTTTGGGAGTTATTATAATAAAAACTATTTTTAATAGCAGAAATTTTATTACAAAATGCTCTTTTTCTGAATATATTTGTAGTATTTTTCATTAATAAATCAAAGTAGCGGTACGTATTAGAAAATGGTAGGATGGTAATAATATTTTAACCCCATAAGATAGCTCAATTAACAGTCATAATTCTTCAAAACTGCATACTGTCGTTTCCCAAGGAGATCACACCTATCCTTTTCGGTCAGATGATGACAACGAGGGTCACTACGAAAGTTTTGAGATACGCATTGTTGTGGCACAGTATTTGAATTCCAACAATTGCATTCAGTAGTGGTATCCAGAGCAAAGAAGCGAAGCAGGTTTCAACGGCGTATCGCCTTCACTTGTTTGTTGATGTGAGCAGTATTCGGCTGTCTAGAATGGAGCTCGAAAGGGAACCTTTTCGGGCAATGATCCTTTACTATTTCAAAAGTGGTTTGAACGAGACACAAAGCCTTGACCGTTTGCAGGGGGCATTTGGGGTCCTTGCTAATTCCCTTGCTACAATTTTACTGTGGTTTGGTGAATTCAGAAGAGGCCGGACATCGCTTAAAGATGGAGAGAGAGCTGGACGTCCTGCAAAAGCTGTGTCAGATGAAAACATTGCCACTGTGGAACAAATGATTCGAGAAAATCCTTGAACAACTTTCAACGACATTGAATCTACAGTGAACACTGGATCACCAGCAGTAACAAAAATTCATGTTCATCTTCGGTTCATGAAGGTTTCATCTCGTTGGGTGCCGCACACTTTGACTGAACAGCAGAAACGCATGCGTGTGTAATGGTGTGAAGAAATGCTTGCAAGATTTGATGGAGGCAATTCTCGACGCGTCTCTGACATTGTTACTGGTGATGAGACTTGGATCTATCAATTTGACTCTGACAATAAACGCCAGTCTACAGTTTGGATCTTTCCAGACGAAAATCCACCCACGAAAGTGAAACGACCGCGAAGTGTGAGAAAGAATATGGTCGCAACTTTCTTCTCCAAATCTGGCCATGTTGCAACTATTCCACTTGAAGAACAAAGGACTGTTACTGCTCAATGGTACACTACTGTTTGCCTAACAAAAGTGTTCCAGAAGCTTCGGGAACGGCGTCCAAGAACTGGATTGCGTGAGATCCTGCTTCATCATGACAACGCGTCCGCACACACGGTCAATATCACAATTCAGATTTTAGAAGCTAGGGAGGTCAAACTTATGTCTCATTCGCCGTATAGCCCTGACCTGGCCCCGTGTGATTTTTTCTGTTCCCCAGGATCGAAGATCGCTTGCGTGGGAAGAGATTTTGCAGCCCTGAAGAAGCTGTAGTGGTTTACGAGAACGAACTTTCAACACTTGAAGAAAAAGGCTGGCAACGCTGCTTCCAAAAGTAGCTTTCGAGGATGCAAAAGTGTGTACAGTTTAATGGTGAATACTTTGAGAAAATGTAAGTGTTAAATTGATTTTAAGTAAGTTATTTCACATCTGAAAACTTTCGTAGTGACCCTCGTACTGACAAGGAAGATGAAGGTGGAAGAGGATCTGAAGAACTAACGTCGATCTCTTTTTCAGGGATCCAGGATGCTTCGTGCATTTGAAATTCGCCAGTTTCGACGGTGCAAAGTTGCCTTCCTCGTCGACCACAGATTCAAAGTGGCTGCGCATGTGAAGAAGCAGGGACATCTCGTTTGTGAAGAAGCTCTCGAGCATCTTTTTTGGACTTAGGACTTCAGTTTACCTCTTTTCATATTCTTCTTGTCTTAAATCAGTGCGAGAATGCGAATAAACTCAATTTCTTCAGAAATATTCAAATTCAAAAATCAAAAATTTAGTACGAGATAATATCCGACGAATTAGGTTTTTTAATATCTTATTTTGATCTACAAATCCTGGATCGTTCCATCGCGGAAAATATAATTTCACGAAAAAGAATTTCTTCTGTTTCCTATGCAAAACCCCTTAGAAGAATAGAGTGAGTAATGATTCAAATCAAAGGTTTCAGAAAACATTCTCAGAAATAGCAATACTAGTGGGAACATGAGGGCATTTTCAGGCGGTGGTTACGATCACTAACAACTAACTCCGGAAAAGCGTGTTCCCTAAACCCAATGCTGCGATAGCCACAAAACGGAGTTTTATTGTATTGTAATACATGCAGGATTCGCCACCATTTACGCTGGTGTCTAGTGCGTCTTCGAATCTCTTCTGTATGATTCAATTTATATAGGCTATAGTTCGCAATTTTCCAAAACAATAGGAATATTTATTTATCTATATCGATATATATATATATATATATATATATATATATATATATATATATATATATATATATATATACGAGGGTTGGAACTTAAATAGTGGCAACACTGCTGTGGAGACACTATGCAATGAAATGTACTAGTGGCGCTGATAGCGCACGTTGTTAACATACCTACCTGACCTCTGAGCAAGTAGACTCGCCCGTCCCACGTCACCGGCAGGCTCACAAGTGAGGGAAGCACAGTCACTTGTGAGCGAGCGGTCTAACGTAAAGGTGTCACTATGTTTTCGAAACAGGAACAACGGAGTTGGATAAAGATTGAATGTGCAAGAGGTCGTAGAGCACAACAGTGTCATCAAGGGCTTCAAGAGGCGTGTGGGGAATCGGCATTGCCGTACAGAACAGTGGCACGGTGGGTAAAAAATTTAACGAAGGTCGGCAAACTGTGGCGGACATGCATCGGGCAGGTCGTCCTAGCGTCTCTGAAGAAGAAGTGCAAGCTGTTGCCGCGTTAGTGAACAGTGATCGACGCCTGACGATTCGTGAGCTCGCCCACGAAACCGGATTAGGGCATTGACGGTCTGCCCTGGAGGAACGTAATGCGTTAGGATAACACACCATAACTTTCACCACACTGGGGCTCTGACGCACTTTCAACTTTCGCGGCGACCCATAATGACGCCATTCGTTGGATTGGCATTTCAGTGTTGGCTCGTAAGATCTGGCCCATGTCTCATCCAGTGTTATGATACGGCGTAAGAAAGCCTCGCCTTCGCGCTCATACCGCTCCAAGCGCGTCTGAGCAGCGTCGTAACGCATCCATTTTTGCATTTCCAACAACTCATGCGGAACCCATTGTGATGCAGTTTTGCGCATGCCCAGGCGTTCCTTCAGAATGCGAAGCACAGTCTTACGTGCTAATCCGGTTTCGTGGACGAGCTCACTAATCGTCAGGCGTGGATCACTGTCCACTAGCGAATTTGACACCATTACGTTAGACCGCTTGCTCACAAGTGATTTGTGCTTCCCTCGCTTGTGCGCCTGCCAGTGACGTGGGACGGGCGAGTCTATTTGCTCTGAGGTTAGGTAGATATGTCAACGACGTGCTCTATCAGCGCCACTAGTACATTTCAATGCATAGTATCTTCACAGCAGTGTTGCCACTATTTAAGTTCCAACCCTCGTATATATATATATATATATATATATATATATATATATATATATATATATATATATATATATATAAATGAAAGTGACTATGTTTGACTTAACCACCCGACCGATCTCGTTCAAATTTTCAACATAGATGAAGTTCTGACTTGGGATGTTTTTTATCATTTTACTTTGAAGGTGCAACTATGGGGAGGGGGAATATATAAAAAATGATTGAAAATGAACGATGTTAGTGTCAAATGCATAAATTTCGGCGTCGCTGAGATAAACAGTGACTCTTTCGATGCAGTTTAAATCCAAATTCACCCCGCAACTTGGGTAAAGTGGAGGATGACATATACAAAATGTTCGAAAATGACTGATATTAGAGTCGAGACCATGGTGTTAGGGGTCGCTGAGATGAACAGTAACACTTTCGATGCCGTTTAAATTCAAATTTGGCCATGCAACTTGGGGAAGGGGAGAGATACATAAAAGTGATCGAATATGACCGATATTTGTGTCGAATCCATAGTTTTTGGAGTCCGTAAGTTGATGGTGACAGTTTTGGTGCCCTATATATCCAAAATGAAACGTATTCTCCCCGTATGAAAAACGGGTATTCTAGCTAATTTATAAAAAAGAAAAAAAAACAATAAAATTATTTGTTTACAAGATTGCATATAAATCTGAGAATAAAAATAAAAAATACAGCAGAAAAAACTTACGTAGCGAAGACCTAAAGCCCCTCCTCCCCCTTATCACTCTTCATAACGCAAGGCCGAACCCCCTTCCCTCCTTGCCGCGTTACGTAATATGTGGACGACCCCTAAATGTGTCTTAATCACATATCCATTAGACACAGAACAAATATAGACATTTTAGTTCTACTGACAGTCAGTACATATAGTGATTTTTCTTTATTGACTCTTATGCACATTTCGGTTGCACATAGAACAAATCCAAGAACGTTTTATGTCATCAATTCGAGGACAAATAGCACATCTCCTTCTTTTAGCTGGAGAATCTGTTTGCGGACAGTCTTCATTGATGTTCCTATCAGTTAGTCGTAACAATGACTGCCGAAGCCTACGAGAAAGTGTCCCGCATTCGCCCCTTACTTTTAGGTGATCTTGAGCGAGAGTCATCGTAATACTCCTCATGAAGTCTCGTCTCTGAAGTCTTCTTGGTTCCTTGGAAAGATGGTAAAAAACAAGGCTATTTAAGCATGCAACGTCCAGTATTCTATAGAAAATTGCAAGAAACCACCTTCTGCAAAATCTGCCAGTTCCGAGTTCTGCACACATCTCCGTAACACTCCCCAAGAAAACCACAGAAAAAATGTAATGCAGAAAACGTATAGCGCAAGTACTATCCTGGGGAAAATTTCGACCCCAGAGGTCCGAAACTATCGAAACAACGAAGTGCATGGACATGAACAACAAGTCGCTACGAAATATCAAGATCAACTGAAAAAATGCAACCGTTAAGATTTACGACCCACGATTATGCCGGCTAGGCTAAAGGAGGATAATGAGAAATGATAATGAGAAATGAATGAAATGGTGGAATGAAGAAAGTGGGACGAAATTGGAGAACCCCGAAAAAACCCACGCACGCAGTGTTTATCCAGCACAAGGTTCACTTTGCGCGGCTGGGATCAAACCCAGGATCATATATATTGTCCACAGCTAGAAATGTGTTTGCGGAGGTCTGTGATCCCCCACGATAGTAGTTACGAGTTAAGTATGTAGTGATAACTTAGGAAAAGATAAGTAAAAACTTAGATTTCTTAATAAAAATAACTTTGTATATATATATATATATATATATATATATATATATATATATATATACAGGGTTTGTCCGGGAAGTAATAGGACTGATTTTATTCCGCCATGACTGTACTTCGGAGCGTGCGCGCACTGACTGAATCCAGTAGAGGGCGTTCCTAGCTAACGAACGATCGGCTGGTCAGTTGTCTCCGAGCACATGGAGAGTCAGGACAGGCTTTTTCGCGCTACGTGTTTCTGTGAGTGGTGCAAGCCGAAAATGCAGCGTTCGTTAGAGCAGAGGTACGCGATTAAATTCTGTGTTAAACTCGGTAAATCTGCGACAGAGACGTTTGATATGGTCAAGCAGGCTTACCCAGATGATGCTTTAGCAAGAAGTGGTGTGTTTCGGTGGCACAAGGCCTTTTCGGAGGGCCGGGAAGAGGTCGCCGATTAAGACCGTGCTGGAAAACCTTCGACTTCGACAAACACCGACAATGTGACTCGTGTGCGCGAAGTTTTGAACTCAGACCGTCGACTAAGTATTCGTTTAATTGCCCAGATGTTAAATTTACCAAAAACTGTGGTTCATGAAATTGTGACGGAGCATTTGAACATGCGCAAGGTGTTCGCGAAGTTTCTCCCAAAAGTGCTCACTGACGAAGAGAAATTGCGACGAGTGGAATTGTGCCAAGAAAATTTGAACATATGTGAAAGTGACCCCCAATTTTTGAATAACGTAATCACAGGTGACGAATCATGGATCTTTGAGTATGATTCCGAGACAAAGAGGCAATCTTCCGAGTGGCACACGCCGGCGTCTCCTCGCCCAAAAAGAGAAGAATGAGCAAATCCAAAGTAAAAACGATGCTCATTGTCTTTTTTGACATCAAAGGCTTCGTCCCATATGAATTTGTTCCTCCTGGACAAACCGTCAACGCCAAGTTTTACGTGGAAGTTCTCAAGAGACTCAAACAAAGGGTCAATCGGGTTCGACCAGACATCGGAGCTGACTGGAAGCTGCACCACGACAACGCTCCGGCTCACACCGCCTTTCTTGTGAACAGCTACCTGACCAAGGCCGGCAACCCAACTTCTTTTTGATTCCTCGCCTGAAACGCCCGATGAAAGGCAAGGATTTTGAGACGACAGAGGGGATCCAAGCAGCTTGCACCGCGGCTCTCAAGGCTATTCCGGAGAATGACTTCCGTGACGCCTTCAATGCTTGGAAATCGCGCTGGCAGCGCTGCATTGACACAGAAGGAGCCTATTTTGAAAGTTTTAAAAGAATTGTAACGATTGGCTCAATAATTTTTTTAAATCGACTCAGTCCTATTACTTTCCGGACAAACCTTGTGTATATATATATATATATATATATATATATATATATATATATATATATATATATATATAACGCAGCAGCTGAAATGCGTGGGGCAGGATTGTATGAGCAAATCGATCACCAATGGAATGAATCGATCCAGGGCACAGTAAAACTAGTTAGGCCACTGGGCATATCTCCTTCCTTCTCTTCTCTTTACATTATATCTGGAAATGTATGTTCTGACTAATAGGCTACTGTGGCAATTTTAAAAAGTAGGAGGATATACGCTATCAATGATAAACTATGACTTTTAATATATATAGGGCAATAAGTCGAAAAACTCTATATTATTGTTCTGTCCCAATGCCCTGTATAGAGATCCACATATGTCTTCTCAGAGCAACATTAAACTAATCTTTTCCACAGAATATTTTTCATTCTATACTTTGATCCAGGGGTGGAAATGGAATTTTAGACCTAAGGGAAAAGTCAATAATAGATAAGGTTTGATTCAGAAAGTCGGAAGACCAAGCGAACTTTGATGGAGAAGCGATAGAGATTGTTGCAGAACAATTAACAAAATTAATATCACCATTCAAATTTACTATTTGTTAATAATAACTACAGATGTTTCTCCTTCTTTTGCACAATCACTTCAACTTACGAAGGGGATATTATCCCCTCGTGCATACCTGATTTTCACTCTTACTTTGATCTCAGGCTTTTTGCACGTGAAACCGTATTTACCGGGTAACTTTGACGCGGGGCCATTTTGACTCGTGCATTTTTGTCACGGAGCATTTACGCCCAGACCTTTTCCATGCTGGGCCGTAAGACTCGGGCCCTTTTGAGGTAGGGTTCTTTCGATCGAGTCTGCTTTGACGCAGGACACTTTTAACTCGATTCCTTTTGACCCGGGCAATTTTGACGCGGGGCCATTTTGACTCGTGCATTTTTGTCGCGGAACACTTACGCCCAGACCTTTTTCATGCTGGGCCGTAAGACTGGGGCCCTTTTGAGGCAGGGTTCTTTCGACCCAGTCTGCTTTGACGCAGGACTCTTTTAACTCGATTCCTTTTGACCCGTGCAATTTTGACGTGGGGGCCGTTTTGACTCTGGCCTTTTAGTAACGGGGCTATTTTCATCCGTGTCCTTTAAAGGCGGGTCCTTTTGACCCGGGCTCTTTTAATGTAGGGCCCGTTTGTCGCGGGGCTCTTTCACCAAGCCCTTTTGGCGCGGGCTGTTTTGACTCGTATCCATTTGTAGCGGGGCCTTTGTGACTCTGGCCCTTTTGTTGCGGAGATCTTTTGACTCGGAGACTTTTCTCGCGGGGCCTTTTGATCAGGAGACCTTTTGACCTGTGCTCTTTTTTTACATTCGCTCAGCCGCGTAACTCAGCCGGTGCCTTAAGCATTCAAAACCGGCGAGGTAACATTATTGCGAATGTTTCTTTATTTTTTCTAAGCTCTCTTGACGCGGGGCTGTTTATACTCGGGCTCGTTTGACGTAGGGCCCTTTTGACTCGGTTCTTTTTGTCGCGGGACCATTTTGACCCAGGTCTTTTTCACGCTTGATCGTTTTATCCCGGGAACTTTTAACTCAAGCCTTTTCGACCCGGGCCATTTTGACGCGTGCTCATTTTGACTTGGACTCTTTTCCCGGAGACTTTTGACCTGGACATTTCACACTGGGCTGTTTTGACTCGGGCCCTTTTCACGCGGGATCGTTTTGACTCTGGTACTTTTGTCGCGGAGACCTTTTGACGCGGGCTGTTTTCTAGCGGGGCTGGTTTGAACCGTGCACTTTTGAGTTGCATCCATTTGACCCGGCCTCTTTCGAAGTAGGGACCATTTGTCGCGGGGTCTTTTGACTCGGCTCCTTTTCACGCGGGGCCGTTTCTACTCGGGGCCTTTTGTCGCTAGGCCCTTTAGACCTGCAGACTTTTTGACTTGCGCTCTTTTAACGCGGGGCCGTTTCTTCTCGGGTCCGTTTGACGTAGTAACCATTTGACTTGGGTTTTTTCTCGCGGGATCCTTGTGAGCCGGGATCTTTTGACGCAGGGCCCTTTTAACTCAAGCCCATTTAACCTGGGCCCTTTAGACATGGGGCCATTTTGACTCGGGTCCGTCTGTCGCGGAGACTCTTTCACACAGGTCCTTTTGACTCGGGCCCTTTTGTTGCAGAGATATTTTGAACACGGGCCTTTTGTCGGGGGGTTCTTTTATCCGAGCCCTATTGACCTGGGCTCTTTTCACGCGGAGCCCTTTTTACTTGGGCCTGTTTGACGCAGGTCCATTTTGACTCGGTTTCTTTTTGTCGCAGGACACTTTGGCACGAGCTCTTTTGACGCGGGGCCGTTTTGATTTCGGAACGTTTGTTGCAAAGAGGTTTAGACCCGGGTCTTTTCGACTCGGACATTTTTGTAGCGGGGCCCCTTTTGGCAAAGTCCGTTTGGCATAGAGCCCTTTTGACTTGAGCTCTCTTAACACAAGGTTCTTTTTACTCCGGTCTCTTTGTCGATTTTGACCTGAACTTTGTTCCGATTTGACCCGGGCCCTTTTGAGGCGGGATACTTTTGACCGGGGCTCTTTCTACGCAGGCCCCTTTTAACTCGAGCCCTTTTGACGCGGGGTCGTTTTGAGTCGTTCCCTTTTGTCGCGGATACCCTTATACGCAGACCTTTTTCACATTGGGCCGTTTTGATTCGGGTCCTTTTGAGGAGGGTTCCTTTCGACCCAGGTTCTTTTGACACAAGGCCTTTTAACTTTATCCCTTTTGACCCGTACAATTTTGACGCTGGGCCATTTTGACTCAGGCCTTTTCAATGCTTCGCTCTTTTGACCCTTGCCCTTTAGAAACCGGTCCTTTTGACTCGGGCCCTTTTGTTGCGGGGTCCTTTTCACTTGTGCCCTTTAAAGGCCGCTCCTATGACCCGGTCTTTTCTGACCCAGGGCCACTTTGTCCCGGGCCCTTTTGACCAGGGCCCGTATTGACTCGGGCCCTTTTGGCTCAGTTCCTTTTTGTCACTGAGATCTCATGACCCGGGGCCGGATTAACTTGGGGCCTTTTGACGCGGTGGTCATTTACCCTGGCCCTTTTGACACTGAGACATTATGACCTGGGCTCTCTTGACGTGGGGCTACCTTTTCTTGCACCCGTTTGACGCAGACCTATTTGACGAAGGGTCGTTTTATTCCTGGCTCTCTTGACGCGGGATAATTTTGTCTCGGGCCTTTTTCACGCCGGACTGTTTTGACCTGGCTCTTTTGAAGCGGGGTCGTTTTGACCCGTACTCTTTTGACACAGGGCCCTTTTTTCTCGAGCCCTTTGATCTAAGAAGCTTTTGACGCGGGGTCGTTTTGACTCTGGCCCTTTTTTCGCGGAGAGTTTTGACCCAGGCCTGTTTCACGCGGGATCTTTTTCACTCGGGCTCTTTTGTAGCGGGGCTATTTAGATCGGTCCCTTTTGAGGCGGGCCCTTTTGACCCGGCCTTTTTTGAACTAGGGCCCTTTTGTTGCGGGACCCTTTGACGCGGGGCCGTTTTGACTCGGTCCTGTTTGACGCAGGGCCGTTTTGTCACGGATATCTTTTGGCCCAGGCTGTTTTTACCCGGGGCTCTTTTACCCGAGCCCTGTTGACTCGCAGACATCTTAACCTACGCTCTTTTAATGCGAGGGCGCTTTTACTCTGGCACGTTTGACGCAGGAACCTTTTTACTCACGTCTGTTTGTCACGAAATTCTTTTGACCCAGGACCTTTTGAGTCGGGGTCCTTTTGGCCCGGGTTCTTTTGACGCAGGGCACTTTTGAACCGGACACTTCTGATGCGGGGTAGATTCGACTCCCGTCTTTTGTCGCGGAGACCTTTTGACCCAGTCCCTTTAGACACGGGTCCGTTTTGACTCGGGCCCTTGTGTTACGCGTTGTTTCGACCCGTG
This sequence comes from Thermobia domestica, assembly GCF_964235325.1. NCBI lineage: Eukaryota > Metazoa > Arthropoda > Insecta > Zygentoma > Lepismatidae > Thermobia > Thermobia domestica. The sequence goes on from NC_137467.1 coordinate 152,192,014, forward strand.
CCCTTTTTACTCGGCTCCTTTAATGCGTGGCTGTATTGACTCGGGCCCTTTTGGCACACGGCTCCTTTGGCGCAGAGAGCTTATGACCCGGGACCGGTATTACTCGGGGCGTTTTGTGGCGGAGGCAGTTACCAGGGCCCTTTTAACCCGGGCTCTTTTAACTCGGAGCCATTTTGACCCGGTCCCATTTGACGCTGGGCCGTTTTAACTCGGGCACTTTTGTTTGGGAGACCTTTCGAGCAGGTTTCTTTTGACTGGGGCCCTTTTGTATCGGGGCCCGTTTTGACACCGGTCCGTTTGACGTAGGGTCCTTTTAAAAAGGCCCGTTTGATGCGGGTCCGTTTTGCCTTGAACTCTTATGTCGCGGGGGCCGCGGTGGCTCAGTGGTAGAGCGTTCACCTCTGGTGCTTGGGGTCCCGGGTTCGATCCCAGCCCCCGCCAAGTGAACTTTGTGGTGGACAAACACCGTGTGCGTGGGTTTTCTCGGGGTTCTCCCGTTTCCTCCCACTTTCTTCATTCCACCATTTCATTCGTTGCTCATCATCACCGTCTCCTTTAGCCTAGCCGGCATATCCGTGGGACGTAAAACTCAAAGATTTCATTTTTTCTTTCGTCGCGGGTCCTTATGATCGTTCCTTTTTTGACTCCGGCCTTTCTGTCCTCGCCCTTTCGTCTTGCCCTTCTGACATAGAACCATATATATAACGCAGCAGCTGAAATGCGTGGGGCAGGCGGCGGGTATGAGTAAATCGATTATTAATCGATCCCTGGCGCAGGAAAGTTAGTTACGCTACTGATCAAATCTCTTTCTTTCTCTTCTCTCTACATCATGTCTGGAGATGAATGTTCTGACTAATAGGCTACAGTGGCGATTTTAAAAAGTAAGACGATATATGCTATCAATTACAAATGTAATGAATTTTAACTTAATATATACAGCGCAATAAATCGAAAAACTCTATATCGGCCTTTTGCTCCCCCCTTCTGTTGGAAAAATCTTGCTGGTGTTAAGGATTATCATGTTTCTTAGTTACTGTATTATATTGTGCTATACAAACAATAAATACGTCTGTGTTTTTTTAATAAGAAGAACCTTATTTACATTTATTACGGACTTTGCTTTACGACAGCGAAACATATTCACGTTCAGCGTAATCAGTTTGCATTCTGAAATAAGGACAGTGAGACGAAAGAAATTATTGACGCATACATTTAGGACTTAGAAAAGTGTCCTGCGAACATGTCGTAGTAAATTCCTGAAGAGTGACATGCGCTAGTAGCAATTGTTAGCAGTTATTAACTGAACATAGAAGATAATAAACTGAAAAAAACTGAAAATACGAATTTTTTCAGAGATGTCAGTGTACTGATGCTTTAAATCTGTTCCTTTACTCCTCATACATACGTTATTTCCCTAGTCAAAATAAAAACTCTTCAAAAATATTCACAATTTCTTATGGAACCATCCCTTCCTTGGAGTACTGCGCGGTCACATACCCGTCACGGCGATGTAAAGGCACTTTTGGCGACGAGGATACATGCAAATAGAACATAAAAAGGAGTTGACGTTAATTTTAGTCCACTGGCCACGACGCACGAAACATTGCGATAACTTGACCGTGAAAATATTTAGATAACAAACTGATAAAGCGATGTGGCTGGTGACGATTTGATGCTTGGACACCTGGTCTATTATAACTTGGTCTAATCTACTGCAATATTTATATAAACGATTAAAGAAAGCACTTAATTCAGTTCCAAATAACTGTAGAATATATGCTGTGCATAGTAATAAGTCAGGAAAAACACTGAGAAGCTTCGTTGCTCACTAAAATGTTCTCACTATAAAGCAATATTTTAAATACATATATGAGAAAACGATGAAAGACTTCTTTGTTCAATTGCGTGGGAAAGAAGCCATTTCCACTGAAGAAAGAAATTATTTGCGTCGCAGAATAAAGTACAAATCGAAAAATAATTACTATCTTTATAAAATATACAGAGCGACCACAAAAAATGATCTATAACCTAGTGATGGTTATACATTAAACATAGCTCAAATGAAAAATATGCTTCAATATATCGTGTTCAGTTTAAAATTTGACCTACAATACAAAGTTAGTCGAGTTTTCACATATTGGATTAGAGTTCACCTAAGCTTATCTCGAACGCCAAATATGCATCTATCATTATTACCCCAGCGTACGAAGCGACATAAGAGAAAATTGAAATTCACATTTAGGATTCTTATATTTAAATATAAAAAAGACGGGACACTTTCGTTTCGAGTAATACGGGATGCTTTTCGATCTTTATTAAGAGAGTTTAATAAAGTGGTATTTAGTCCTGAAGTTTTCTGTTATAGAATACATCATTTTCAACGTTTTCTGGCAACGAAAGTAATAAAGGTAATCTTGATATATTGATAAGTGTCATATCAAATATTTTGCTTAGGCGCGGAGCCAAAGTGAAGCTAATTCGTAGTGACCCCACGAAATTTTCCTTGGCCTCCAGATCACAATACGTCATTATGTGCTATGTTGATAGTAAAAAATATAATTTAGGTATTCTAACTGATCCTGTAAGTTCATTTTAGTTCCTTCAAAAAACTACGACATGAAAAATGAAAATACTTAGCAACGAGTGATAGATTGTGAGAATACACCTTTTTTCGTACGATTTTTTTTACTGATATTTATGGTAATTCTTCAATGACGTCAAGGATAAAATGTAAAAATGTCGAATGGAATGACGATAATCGTATTAAAGTAGATGGCGATTAACAAATGGACGAAGTTTTGAAGTATGAGTTGTGAAACTGAAATTGTCTTATGAGAGGGTACTGTATATTCTGTATGTGATAAACTGTAATGAATCAGCGGGTAAATTGTTGATTTAGTGTTAGAGACGTCCTGGTTTTGATACCCTGCTTTTACTCTGATTGAGATTTTTCCAAGATGTTAAGAAAGATAACGGATTTATATTATATATAATCAGTTTACTCTATTTTCTTCAAATGTAAAATCTGAAACGATCCTTACTTTTACTTCATTTAAGCCAATTGAAAATACCTAGGTACTTTTATATAGAGTATTCCCTTTAGGAAGCAAATTAAATGAAATGAAATCTTTAAATTTTACATCCCACAGTCATGCCGGCTAGGCTAAAGAACACGGTGATGATGAGAAATGAATGAAATGTTGGAATGAAGAAATTGAGAGGAAACGGGAGAACACTGGAACGGTATTTGTTCACCACAAAGTTCAATTGGCGCGAGCTGGGATCGAACCAAGGACCCAAAATCGAAAGTCCTATCAATGAGCCACCGCGGCCCCATTTATGGCGGTTAGGATAAAGGAGACGATGATGAGGAGAAATGAAAGAAGTAATGGAATCAAGAAAGTGGGAGGAAACGTGAGAACCACGAGAAAATCCACGTATATGATGTTTGTCCACAACAAAGCTCACTCGGCGTAAGCTGCGATCGAACCAATGACCCCATGCACCAGAGGTGAACGGTCTACCACTGAGCCACCGTTGTCCCAAATTCGAGAGAGCATGGGGACACTTGCCCTTCCTCACTTTGAGAAGTTTAATTTTCAATAAATTGTATACTCATATACTGATAAAGAAAAAAGAAAGTATAGAAAACTTATGTGGGTAAACATTCTTGCCCCTCCTAACAAAATCTGAATTAATGCTACTGGTGGGAGACCTTGGTACGATCCCCGATGGGAGCTCATGTGATTCGGGTTTCAAATTAACCTTTAGGTTCACGTTTCTTTTGGTGCAGAAAGAGGCATTAAATTTCAATTAACAATCTTTTCCCTCCTCTCTGGAAATCGTAGTAGCTCCAAAACTTGTATTTGGCTACTTTACTGTTTGCACACGTACTAATCATACCCCTATGAAACTGTCCAAACATATAGGCTAATATATTTATTATTTTTGGAGGTACTTTTCATGTAGATGTCGGAACTTAACAATCTCATAAATTAAAAAAAAAAAACTTTTTCTGGAACATTTTTTGTAGAGAAATTTCGTGAAACTTTACTGAATTCCTCCGTAATGAATGAAACGTAAAATACAGGGTAACTATACAAGAATTTCAATCTGTCTTCTCTATGGCGTGATCCATCAATGCACATCCAAATCGATACATGTCTGAAGACAAGGTTGTCACAAGAGGTTTGATAAAACCAGGGCCGGCGCGAGGGGGTGTCGAGTCGTGCCACCGCCCAGGGCGGCAAAATTTTGAAAAAGAAAACAATACTATCAAAATTGTGTGTTCACCTGAGAATGCAATTGAACTTAACTTCACTTACATTCAGGAAATTCAGAGAATACTCCCTCATTTTCAATTATCAAATTACTAGCTACAGATATTTCGTTCAATATTTTCCTTGCAGCGGTGTAGATAAGATAGATAAGCTAGAGTGGATAAGTTCTTAACGTTCCTCAAAATGAAGATGAGTCAAAAGAATTATATTTAAATGAATAAATCAGTCATTGAGGAAATACAATTCAGAGCGAATGATCTCTGTTAGACAGTGATACACCTTCATCTTTACGTTTTTCTATAGATACAATGAGTAACGATCTCAGCACAAAAGCAAGCACAAATATCATACATAGTGATGTCGTTATAGGCCAAGATCCATCGAATTGGCCTCTTAGTATAAGTTATTTTATTAGAACCACCCTAGTCAAAAGAGGTCTTCCAGATCAATTAACCGAGTTTGACAACAGTCCCACATATAATTTCAACCGTCAGTTCACAGGTAACTGTTACAAGTATCCATTATGAGATGGCGAGACTTTGTTCAGAAAGTGGTTATTTTATTCAGAAAGTAAGAATACTGCTTTCTGTTTTTGTTGCAAATTATTTTCCACGGCTAAAATATCTTTCACAATTGATGTCTATAACAATTGGTGCCACATTTCTGAAGCTTTGGATAGTCATGATAGTTCTCCTATTCAACTTGAGTCGCAAAGAAGTGGATGGAGCTTTCGATAACACTAAAGAGTGGTCTTACAATTGACGCAGAACACTAGAAAATGCTAAATACCGAAGCACAACATTAGAAGATCGTATTAGAACTACTAGCTGCAATAATACAGTTTTTAGGTGAACAATGTCTACCGTTACGAGGAACATAAGATAAACTTTACACAAGTAATAATGGTAGTTTTCTGAAACTGGTAGAACTCTTTGTAAAGTTTGTCAGTCACGGCCGAACACATTAAAAGAACCATGGGAGGACAACATAGACTGAAATTATTCAAATTCTTAGTGAACAAATGAAAAGTAAAATAGGGAAAGAAAGAAAGAAAGAAAGAAACTACTATCTTTGTTGACAGCTATAAATATTATACTATATTACTAAAGTACGCCAGGTATATCTGCTACAGATCAAATGACAATAATCGTTCGTTTTGTACAAATTATGTACAGTAATGGAGAATGCCTTGTAAAAATTTGCGAACAATTTCTTGGTTTTTTTTTTTTTCGATAAAAGACACCACTGGTCTTTGGACTGACAGAAGTAGTAATTAAACAGCTAAAGAAAATAAACATTCCTATCGAAGACATGAGGAACCAAGGATATAACAATATGAAATTCAAGTTCAAATATGAAAGGCAAAAATTCAAGTATTCAGAAGATAATTTTAGAAATACATTCCCAAGCCTTCTATGTTCCTTGTAATAGTCATTCACTAAAACTTGTCGTTAATGATGCAGCCACAGCATCTCAGTTCGCCACTTCTTCTTCTTCTTCTTCTTCTTCTTTTTTTTTTTTTTTTTGTATAGTTAAAAATGTTTATGACTTTTCCTGCGTCAGTTCAACGTTGGGCCATACCAAAGGAACATATTAGCAGTCTCACTTTAAAACTCTTAAGCACCACAAGGTGGGAGAGCCGAATTGATGCTCTGACTCCACTTAGATATCAAATAGGGGAGGTTTATGATGTCTTACTTCAAATAAATAACGACAATAGAACAGATAGAATAGTCGGCCACGATGCTCTATGTATAACAAACCACTGCATGAATTTCCTTGGCTCACTCATTATCTGGTATGATTTCTTACTCCACATAAACACAGTAAGCAAAAGTCTTCAAAGCATTGATTCTCATGTGTTGAATGCAGTCGGGTTTCTTGAAAATATATCTGAGTACTTTGAAGGAGCAGAAATGATGCAAAATTTCAATCTTACCTAGTTGATGCTATAGAGTTGACATCAGCATTAGATATAGATGATCCACGAATAGGTAATACAGTGCATGCTCGAAGTCGAAAGAAGAAGTGAAAGTTTCAGTACGAGGCAGAGGATAAAGCTATTGAAGATTCACAAACAAGATATAGGATCGATTTTTATTTCGAAGTTCCAGATTTGATTGTATTAGCATTAACAGAAAGGTTTGGGCAATTTAAACATCACAACGAGTATTTCGATTTTCTTTACGATATAAGTAACCTTAAAGATATGCCACCTGAGCTTTTGTCTGAAAAATGTGCTAAACTTTCCAGCATATTAACACCCCTAGTGATTTGAAAGACGAACTGAAAGTGTAAAAGCTATAATTAAGCATAAACGTTCATCAAAAGACACTTTAAAATTAATTAAGGAATATGACTCTGTTCCCAATGTCATGTTGGATTTAGGATTTTGTTAATCTTACCGGTAACAGTGGCAAGTGGAGAAAGAAGTTCTTCGAAACTTATGCGTATTAAAAACCACCTACGTCCTTCCATGTCTGAAGCACGCTAGAGTGGTTTAGCGATGATATGAATAGAACACGAATTGACTGAAACATTGGACTACGTGACTGTGATAAAGGAATTTGCTCATATCAAAGTAAGGAAAGTTTCCTTCAATTAATGTATGTTATTTTTATGTATGTATCTCTATTGTTTTAGTATGTTATAGGACTTAAAGTAATCACTTAGTTTTGCTGTAATATCTGAGTAACTATATTATTCTTCATATTGGAAACACTTTTGATATAAAATAAGCTTAAAAATTAAAATTCTTAGTCGTGACTAAAGCATTTTTTTTTTTTAATTTTATTTTCTGTATGCGCTGCTGTATATCAGATATGCAGCGAAATCGAGCATACGGAATATTGTGTGATGTATGGAGTACACTGAGAAAAATCCATTATCCGGACAGCGGTATATTGTACAAATACAAGGATTCGTTATGTTTACTAAGGAAATCTGTACGGAGCGTACTTTATCCATATACTACATAGGTACTGCCTTTTACCCGCTTAGATATTACATCATGTCGCTGCAGGATGTCTGACATCTAACAATCTTCCGTATTTTACATACGTATACGTATGTTAAATACTTCAGCTATATGTTAAATACGTCCATCTGTGTGTGAGATCCAGGCCGCCTATAGACATCTCTTTCTTTCGCCATGGCTGACGTCATTGAACTACCGTCTTTTGCTTGCGAAACGAGGTTGTTTACAAACGGAAAAGAAGAGAGGAGGAAACAAATGCTTGGGTAAGTACACTAGTTAACTATTACTTTAGTTAAATATTCCATTAATTATATATTCTTTTAGTGTAACTTGCTTTAATATAGTACTAAGTAAGTAATGTAGTTTATGAATACAATTCTTACTATTGTAAAACTCGTTAATGATTGAGGACAATGGAATGGGTGAATCTGAATTTTGAGAAATCTTTGAATATTAATGTTTTGAAACATTTTACATTTCAAGGTAGCAAAATGAATGTTATGTGTTTATTCATTCCGTTTTATATGTGACGATTTATTACTTGGTGCAGATTTACTACAGGGCTGCTTAACATAATTGCTAATAAACCGTTTTCAGCGCGAAAATTCCCTTGTGTAGTGAAGATTTAGATTTCTGGGCTTTCGGCATCAATGGCCTTGTTAGCCCGTCGCATATGAGGGATGACTTCCCTCGGTGATCACACTATCCGGGGAAAGGAAGGGAAGAATGGATTGGGGAAAAATGGGGCCGCGGTGGCTTAGTGGTAGAGCGTTCACCTCTGGTGCTTGGGGTCCCGGGTTCGATCCCAGCTCCCGCCAAGTGAACTTTGTGGTGGACAAACACCGTGTGCGTGGGTTTTCTCGGGGTTCTCCCGTTTCCTCCCACTTTCTTCATTCCACCATTTCATACATTACTCATCATCACCGTCTCCTTTAGCCTAACCGGCATAACCGTGGGACGTAAAACTCAAAGGTTTCATTTTCATTTTTGGATTTGGGAAGGAAGAAAACGGCCTGGGACCTATATGTTAGGTACCACTCCGGCATTTGCCTGCTGTGAATGAGGAAAAGACAAGGAAACCTCATTCAGGATGGCTGGACTTAAAATCTTTTGATACTTTTTCGACCGAGTTCCCCCACCGGGATCGAACCCGGGACCGTTCGCACCGAAGACAAGAGCGTTAGCGAATACGCTACGCGGGGCCACTAGTGTAGTTTAGAAAACTCATTTTTACTAGGATATTTGCAAGATTTTTTTCTTTTAGTTTAACGCCCCATGATTTTACATCAATGTAAGAGAGAAGGTGACGATGAGATACATGATAATGGTGGAATCAAGAAAATGTAAGGAAACTGGAAAGTCTTAAGAATAACCACACCTACAGTGTTCACCAAAAGCCTATTTGTCGGGAGCAGGAATCGAACCAGGGACCTACCGCGTCAGAGGTAAGCGCTCTCAGAGCTTTCTTTTGTTTAAAGAACTTGTTTACAATGAAATATATATATATATTACGAAGATATTGACATATTTTACAGCCTTACTGAAATTTTAAAAAAAAAGTAGTCAGGGAGAGCTTACTTGTCAGGTTTTTATTTTTTAATTTAATTTATTTTTATTTATTTATTTTTGCTTTGTTATGTTCCCTAGTTAATTAATGTTTGGGTTACTGAAAATTAAAACCTTTTTAGTATTATTGTTATGTCATCACTTTGGAACCAAAACGTTAGATTTTTTTCTTGTGTTTTCATATAGGAAGTTGGTGAGTTTGTGCCTTAGCACTGGTTTGGTTTCTAGAACGTAATTGAAGGTCATGTTGAGTTGAGTCTTGGTGGGTTTGAGTTCGTGAAGTGTCAGGCACTGCTTTTGCCCCTGTCTTCTGTTTGTGATGTTTCCTGGCTTTGGGCTGTGACGTATTTATGTTGAGGAGTACCAACGCAGGCCGCGTGATATACAGGTAGCTACAACACAGCTTCAACAGTTACGAATGCCAGGCCTTTGAATTTCAGCTTTCGTTACGGCGTGACTAATGGAGTATAGTGCTTGGTTGAAATTCTATGGGTGGTAAAAACGGTATGGTAAGAAATACAACGTAATTGTTATTAGTTTAATTAGTGTTTCTTCATAGTATTGTTTCACTATTTCTAGAAGGAATTAAGTATTAACGAAGTAATGAATAAGCAAAAGCACACATTGATTGACGTTTACTATTTCTCATACTCCATTGAGAATGTTTCGATCCTCAGTTGCGCAAACATCCAGTGTGCGTTTATTTTCTTTCTTTTTTGGGGGGTTTACACTGCCTCACAGATGAGCTCCCTCGTGGCTAAGTGGTTAGTGAACACGCCTTTGGCGTGGGACACCGGGTTCGATTCCCGGCCGGGGGCCGCGGTGGCTCAGTGGTAGAGCGTTCACCTCTGGTGCTTGGGGTCCCGGATTCGATCCTAGCCCCGCCAAGTGAACCTTGTGGTGGACAAACACCGTGTGCGTGGGTTTTCTCGGGGTTCTCCCATTTCCTCCCACTTACTTCATTCCACCATTTAATTCATTGCTCATCATCAGCGTCTCCCTTAGCCTAACCGGCATAACTGTGGGACGTAAAACTCAAAGGTTTCATTTCATTTTTTCTTAATCTCTTGCACCGACCGACCGATCTCGATCAAATTTCCAACGTAGATGCGGTTCTGGCCTGGGAGTGTTTTTAGCTATCTACTTTGACAGTAGAACTTAGGGGAGGAGGAGGAGGGGGACAGAAAAAATAAATGACTTAATTTACTTTGAAGTGTAAAAGTGCGAGCGTTTTCTTCTCTCTCTCTCTCTCTCTCTCTCTCTCTCTCTCTCTCTGTCTCTCTCTCTCTCTCTTCACTTCTCCAGTCTCCTCTCACTTTTAGGGCCGCGGTGGCTCAGTGGTAGAGCGTTCACCTCTGGTGCTTGGGGTCACGGATTCGATCCTAGCCCCGCCAAGTGAACCTTGTGGTGGACAAACACCGTGTGCGTGGGTTTTCTCGGGGTTCTCCCATTTCCTCCCACTTACTTCATTCCACCATTTCATTCATTTCTCATAATCACCGTCTCCTTTAGCCTAACCGGCATAACCGTGGGACGTAAAACTCAAAGATTTCATTTCATTTTTTCCTCTCACTTTGATTTCATGATTTCGCACTCTGATGAAAAGTATTAAATACCGCCAAGAAAAGTACTAATATATAACCTCTCTTTTAGGCGCCCCTCCAACCACGCGCCCGGGACACGTGCTTTGCTTGCTCGCCCATAGCTGCGGCTCTGTGAGCTACATAAGTAACATACAATGCTTACGTAATACTTTGGGTCATAAGTACTATTAAGAAAGGAAGAATTGCATTTTTTTAACTTTGGGAAAGGAGCTACTATGGGATTAAAGATAAGGTAGGAAAGGCAACACATTCCAGTCTATGCTTTCACCCAGCAGACATATTGTTTGGAACCAAAAAAATGTGACTTTTGGAATCTTGTACTTAGGTTCACAGCGGAAGCGACGAAATAACTTGAATCATCCATTGTAGCTCTCCCCGCAGCCAGTTTCTAAAATGTTGGCAATAAGTTCGCGAAACGAGAGGTGACGACTCCAATTTTGGGTGAAAAGTCGCTATAAGAAATAATCGAGAAATTCATTGTCTATAAGCATTGTAAAAGTTGTAGATGTAAACTAAACAATATGTTCTACTCACTGGCGCAAATCCCGGGGGGGTTGGGATGACGGATACATGTCCCCTCCAATCTTGGAACTGAGGGGGACTTCTCCCAAATAATCCGATTTGAAATGTGTTTTTTGGGAGAAATTTGATGATTTTTGTCCGATTGCTACAAAGGAACGTGAGATGTCCCCCAGAATAAGCCTCAAATCTGCAGCCTCCTAACGCTAAAGACAACTCTGATCCTCCACAACATTGTTTTTCAACTTCATAAGTATTTTGGACATCGCCAAAAAAAGTATGGTAACGGTCTTACCCTCCCCTCCCCCCCTTAATGTTGAAGACAGATTTGCGCCGCTGGTTCTATTCACATCTTTGTAAACAGGGCGCAACCAATCCTTTAATTCAGGGATCATTTCAGGTTGTTTCGGATACTTTTGTTCATGTTGTGGTCAAAATAGTTCCGAAATAATTAACACTACAGTACTTACGTTAAGCAATTTTTTGTAAAAGAAAAAGTGCAGAATAATTAAAAGACCCCAGAGGACAAATATAACAAACACCTTCTTCGCCTTTTTTCACGCATCTATAGCTAATCTTGTTGCTATCGGTAATGATGTATTACGTGTGTCTCTCAACGGAAACTCTGCGAACTAAAGGACATCAAGTTTGTAGTTATTCTTCGTTAGAGGGCAAGGGTAACATAACAATGCAGGATTGTGGAGTAGTGAGTACGCTGTATTTCCAAACTCTTCATCACTTGCGCTGATTAAAACAAACAAACAGAAAAAAATAACGTAAAAACTTTTTTGAACTAATAATGCTTCTCTACAGATGAACATTTTGTTTGCAGCAAAAAGTCGCTAAATGTGTAAGTAGGTAAATCGTCATTTAAAAATCACCCAAAAAAAGTCTCCAATCGGAATTTTTTTTTGTCGTTATCGTCTGGCGACCATACGTCCCGTTTTGACCGGGACAGTCCCGTTTTAGGGGCGTGTCGCGGCCGTCCCGTCAGTAGATGGAAAAAAGTATTCGTCCCGTTTTATGTAAATGAAAGAAGTAAATAACAAACCCAGTACCTTTACTCCTTTTAAAAGTATTAATAATAACAAAGCGGCAAAAATTGAACTGAAAATCCCTATATTAAACATACTCTATAGTTCGCAGTACTGCTCGAAAGGCAGCAGAGGTTTTAGCAGTTGGTTGTGTGTTAAACAAACTTCAACGTGTCTTTCCTTTTTCATAAGTACCCGCTCTGTAACGAAGAGAGAGAGGGGGAACTCTGATATCAAGGCACTGATAAGAACAAAGGTAGATCTAAAAGTCTAGTGTTGCAAGAACCTGTCCCGTTTTTAACTGAAAATTTTATGGTCACCCTACGCTATCGTTGAGGTCGAATTCCCCTTATTTAGCGACTTTACCCAAAATTGGCAACATTGACCCCCACCGAACAACACCCCGTCATCTTGAGCCTAGCCAGCATAATAGTGGGACGTAAAACTTAAAGATTTCATTTCGAACAACACTCCCAGAAACCTACTGTTATACTATTCTCAAACCACCCTTTCGTACAGTTCTCCCTATTCGAAAAAAAAATTGTAAATAGCAGTGTTCATACATAAATATGGAACTCAATTTCCCTGAATTTTGCAGGTTTTCCAGGTATTAATTTTGCAATTTCCAGGTCTAGTGGAAGAAACTAATAGTACGAGAACACATAAATTTTAAGAATACTATATTTATATATTTGAGAATGGCCACCCTTCTCCCCAATGAACGATTGCAATTAAATATTGAGTCACAAGAAAATAAATAATTAAAATAAATAAAATTTAAGTTGAAAAATATTAAGTTGAGAAGCCTACTAAGGGAATTATATAATACTTTTGTTCCATACTTGAATACATTCAAAATATATAAAAAAAATATTGGCTTGGGGAAGAAAAAAGGGCCCGCGAGATTTTAACTGATTCTTGTAGTACTCGACGACAGAAATAGATTACTGAAAGAATTTTCAAAATCGGCACAGGCAAACATGAAGAAAATCGCATTTTCAGGTACCGGTTCAAAATGAGAAGAAAAAAGGACCGCGAGATTTTAACTGATTCTTGTAGTACTCGACGAGAGATATCGATTAGTGAAGGAATGTTCAAAATCGGCACAGGCAAGCATGAAAAAAAATCCCACTTTCATGTACCGGTTCAAAATGGGGAAGAAAAAAGGGCCCGCGAGATTTTAACTGATTCTTGTAGTACTCGACGACAGAAATAGATTACTGAAAGAATTTTCAAAATCGGCACAGGCAAACATGAAGAAAATCGCATTTTCAGGTACCGGTTCAAAATGGGAAGAAAAAAGGGCCCGCGAGATTTTAACTGATTCTTGTAGTACTCGTCGAGAGAAATCGACTAGTGAAGGAATTTTCAAAATCGGCGCAGGCAAGCATGAAGAAAATCGCATTTTCATGTACCGGTTCAAAATGGGAAGAAAAAAGGACCGCGAGATTTTAACTGATTCTTGTAGTACTCGACGAGAGAAATCGATTAGTGAAGGAATTTTCAAAATCGGCGCAGGCAAGCATGAAGAAAATCGCATTTTCATGTACCGGTTCAAAATGGGGAAGAAAAAAGGGCCCGCGAGATTTTAACTGATTCTTGTAGTACTCGACGACAGAAATAGATTACTGAAAGAATTTTCAAAATCGGCACAGGCAAACATGGAGTAAATGGCATTTTCATGTACCGGTTCAAAATGGGGAAGGAACAAGGTCCCGCGAGTTTGAACCGCTACGATGTATGTTCACGAATGTGACCGTCTTCTCAAATTTAGTTAATTACTGTGACACTGAAACATGTGACACAGAGTCACATTGTGGATGACTCTGCAATCGGCAACCACTGCACATATACTCCTCCCGCCCCACAGTTTGATTATTTCGATCCATTCCTCACGTGCTAACGGCATGGTTCAACATCTGCAAGAAAGAGGTAAATGTAACGTTCAATTGGCAATAGCTTTCCACCAAATTAAGCTGCATGAAATCTGATTGCATATTTGACATACTGAGAAAATTCTAGCCCGTGGCCATATGTATCACATATCCCACCAGTTCGTAAAAATTTTGAACACAAAATTACGGTCGTCCGTGTGACGTACTCCCAAAAGGCCTAATGTGTATCACCCACCTCACATTCAATTTAACCACATCCGTGTAGAATTTAGAAAGGAACTTCTTATGATGTATACAGGATGTCTCAAAAGTTCCCTAACATAGGGTAACTCTGTTATCAGAGTTACAACAAAATGTAAGAGGAAAAAAAATCTCGAAATATGACGTTTTCAATCTAAAGTGAACACTTTAAAAAAATCGGACGAGATGTTTGTGCTGTATACTCTTTATGCACCCAATTTTAAATGAAAATGCAACGTTGCCATTTACCTGAACCCACAACATAAGTGAATGAAGTTACTGTTTGAAACGGAGGCTGGCCATCAACATGTTAGCGTAAAAGACAGTAACTTCACTCACTTATGTTGTGGGTCCAGGTAAATGGCAACGTTGCATTTTCATTTCACATTGGACGCATAAAGAGTGTACAGCGCAAACGGGTCATCCGATTTTAAAAATTCCTTCACTTTAGATTGGACACATCATATTTGGAGATGCTTTCCCCTCCGACATTTTGTTATAACTCGGATAATAACAGAGTTACCCTATGTCAGGGGACTTTTGAGACACCCTGTATATCTTATTTAATATATGTTTGATGTCACTATATCTGTAGTATAATTTAGTTTGTTTAAATTTACAATTTAATAAGTAGATTCGGATTTACATGCGTAGGATTTTGTATGCATCTAACTAATGAATTCTTTTATATTCATACTTAACTTAGTGACTTGGCTTTGGACTGCAACTGATTATTGTAACCCATTATTGCTTGAGAAGAAACAAGATATCCGAATCTTCATTTGGAGAAATCAAAGGTCTATTGGAAAGCTGGGAATTACAACCATTAATTTCTACATTTCAAGGTGCGTAAATTATATATTCTGTGTTTATTATTACTATTATTGGGTTTAGAATCAATCAAGCATTTCATGATATTTTAGAGGGATCAAGATGGGTGCCGGATAGATAAGTATTTGAGCGTCAGGCTCTTATTTCTTTTCAATTTAATATTTAATCAATGATTATTTTTCTCCCTCATTATTCCACCAAATCGTATTCCAAGATCATAAATTTTCATTACTCATTTGTGACCGTCAGCCTACATAACATATTCGTAGGACGTAAAACAAAGATTTCGTTATTATTGTTTGTATCTCTTTTCTCCATAGCTGTGAAAAATAATGCCATCAACATCATAAATTTGTATGCCACTTGCCTGCTTTCGCCTTCAGTCGTCTTACTCTTCGGACATCACGAAGCAAAGCAGGTACTTTGCAGTTTTCATAGTTTTGAAAGGATGTGACATAACATAATGATGTTGGTGTTGCGATGTTCAGTACCGTAGATAATTAAACAATGCTAGTAAACAAATCGAGTAGCAATTGTAATTTTTTAGCTTATATGCCTTTCAGACCGGCCATTTTTTTTTTTACAACATATTGTTATTTCTACTCTATATGAAATATATTCTGAGGTTGTGTTTTGGGGGACGTGGTAGCTCAGTTGTGGAGCGTTCACCTCTCCTGCGTGAAGTTCCTGGATCGATCCCAGCACGTGCTAAATGGGCTTTGTGTTGGAGAAACACTGTGTGTGATTTTTCTCGGGGTTTTCCCGTTTTCTCACACATTTTCATTCTACTATTCCATTCATTCTCATCATCATCGTCTCCTTGAGCATATCCGGCATAATCGTGGAACGTAAAACTCAAAAATTTCATTTCATTTCATTTCATATAAACTTTGTTGCAAAGTAACCTGATAGCTGAAGATACTTTGCAACACATACAAAAAAGTATTTTCAGCATACGAACATAATGTTTCTGTGCAGTGTTTTCTCTCTTCTATTGATACATTTCACTTCCTACACAAAACTGCATGCAGTCTACAAATATTGAGGTTGGACTTACGGTACCGGTGTCAGTACTTAGTACGAATTATTGATATTTGTAAAGAAAATTATGTATTTTCTGGTACCGACATAGGAACCACGTTCTGATAGTTTAGTATGTCCCACAAAAATGGCAACTCAAGAACAGCAAAAATCTTCGAGATCTGATTTGCCTTGGTTGCTCTTTATATCCAAGAATATCATCCCAACCGTAATCAGTGGAAGATTTACGGGATTTGAGGCTTTCAGGCTGAAGCTCACCCAAATTACAGGATTTCTTTTTTACAAAATTCTGATGTTAGTCATTCCTATGCGTCTACGCTTCAAGCCCTTCAAAAAGTCTAGTCGTTTCTAAATAAAGGAAGTCTTTCTGTGTGAAGTCACTCTCAAACTATTTTTCTGAATCCGCCGCTTTTCGTAATTTATTTTCCAACAAGAAATCCATCCCGACATTTACCTGAATAGGAAATTTTCCTAAAGTTAGATGGCAGGAGGTACCCGTAGTAATAATTTCCTATCTGAGGGGTTACGTTTGATCGGTGCAAAGTAGCCCCGATTAGAGGCTGAAACAACCTTCTCCCAGTTTTATTTTTCTATGACTTTAAAACGTTTCACACTTCAATTTCAACTATTGTCTCAAAGTCCCATTATACACAGAGTATTCTACGAAACTGACTTGACTTTGACGAAAATTCTTGTAGGTGATATCTTTCAAATTTTGTCGGCCTTTACAGTGACTGCTTTCCATACCTCTACAACAACAAACCCTTCAGGTAATTAGAACTGATGTTAACCGCCAACCAAATAGTCAATGTTCTATCTTACGGTGACAGTTGAAACTTTCTCTTTACAGTCCATCATTTTACCGACAGAGGACTGTGAAACTTTTGCCGTATTTTGTGCAAAGTTAATCCTGAAGTGCAAAATAATCCCGTCTTATGGTACTTACAGAATATTAGTCAGTAATTTTCACATTAATTTTAAAGGTGACAACAGTTGGAGCCTAGGGCTGTGTGATATTTAAATCGAACGGTTGATATTTTCAAATATCAAAACATCGATATCGAAATTTTTGATCGATATATCCATATTCTTTTCTCTCTTTCGTATTTCTATATTTTCGATTTTTGATATTGTTTATATTTCGATATTGCTGTATTTTTCAATATTTCGAACAAGTTTCGATAGTTTGTCGATATCGATTATCTATATTTAAATTCGGATATCGCAAAGCCCTATCGAACCCTTCGGAAATGAAGTTTTTGGCTATGGACCTGATTAGGGATGCACACGAGACAAGACGAGACATAATTTTTGTTACGAAATTCGAGACGAGACAGAGCTCTTCCAATAGAAACGGATCCAGTTTTCGAGACGATACATAACTTTCGCGGCACCTTTTCGAGAGGAGACAATCTCAAATCTTTTCTCTTGCGCATCCCTAGACTTGATCACGAGTTCTCAAAAAAAAAAAAAAAAAAATTGTTAATGAGAAATAACATCTAAATACAATATCGGTAGCTAAAACATTTTTGTTTTCATTCTTCAGTAATGCATTGTTATTAATCTCAGTATTTTATAGTGTATTCTTAAGCTTAAGGTGATGTATAATTAAATTTTGAATTCAGTTAACTTATTTTGTTTCTTACAAGGAAGGGTCACGCAGCGGCTCCGCTGAGATCCGAATGAGACAATTGTGTTTGCATTTGATATGTTATAATTAGACGAATTCCAAAGTTATACGTGCCACCGAGCGGAATATCGTGAGTTACAACATATTTTGTAATGTAAAAGTTACGAAAAAATTACATTGTAAAATAATTTGAAACGGGCCATTTGTTCGGAAACGATTGGATAAATGGAAAACTCGGTGAACACGTGTCCCATAATTTTCAAGGGAGTACTTCTGGGGCTAAAAATTTTGCCCCAGGGTCCTCTGTAGGGTCCCAGACGGGGTCCAACTCAAAAGTTTCAAATGGCAAGGGGGTTAAGTCGCACATCGTTTGAAAGCTGTTGTTAAATGAAAGAAGATGGAGCAAGTCTCGACTCTCTACGACAACTCTGTGCAAAATGGCGGAGGGTCAAAATGTAAACAAAAACTTAATTGAAAAGTCCATGGCCACCCCTATAAATCGGAAACGGTGAGACAAATGTGAAAACAGGAAAGAACGTGTGGTATTACTTCCAAAGTACAACGATTTAAGTTAAAACGTCTTGTTCTAGGGCCCTCACAGGGTCCCAGGTGGGGTCCAACTCATAAGTGTCAACCGGGAAGGGGGGTTAAGTAGCACATCGTTTGAAAGCTGTTGTTAAATGAAAGAAGATGGAGGAAGTCTCGACTCTCTACGACAACCCTGTGCAAAATGGCGGAGGGTCAAAATGTAAACAAAAGCTAAATTGAAAAATCTATGGCCACCTTGAATCCAAGATGGCCGCTTAAAACCTATGTCGAAAGTATAGGCATACCAAACTGCTGAAGCTAGGAAAGCTAAATTTGGTATGAATGCTGATCGGGAAAAATAAGTGACAAGAGGATACGAAATATTCAAAAAGTGACATCTTGTGTTCAAAATGCCACACTATTTATCGAACCATGTTCAGCTCAAACCACTGGAATTGGAGAAGCGAAATGTGGTATTTACGTTTATGGTCAATAGTAGATATCCAGAAAATATCAAAGACGTATCATCTATAATCCATTATGTCTGCCAGCGTGAAAAATGAGTTTGTATATAAATATGTTATTTGGAGTATTATGACCAAACCAACAAACTTTGACGCAGCTCGATGTACTGGAGTGATTTGCACGTGGTTGGTACTGCTCGCCAATCTTGTAAATGAATGTTTTGTTTTATATCTAGTATTGCTTGAAACATTGTGATCAAACCAACTAATGGCATACAAATATAACCATCACGAATACGTTACAATAGAGCTCTCAACCTAACTGGTGCAGCAAGTCCTTTATGTATTAACTACTTATGAGAAAATTAGAAAAGTCCCGAAGATATTCAACTTTTGTTTAGCATTATGAATAGAAAGTCAGAGTTATGTGTTCATTGCATATTCATTATTTTCACGTAAATGATATCGAAAGAACCGTGACGATCGTACATTAGGAACAAAACATATATGTGTTATTACGGAATGAAATAATAGTTGAAGTGAATCGAAATTCAGTTGTTCTTTAATATTCCTATTGTTTCTAAATACATAATAGAGAAAAGTGGAAATTTACATTTGTACTGTTATGAATGTACACAATAGCAAAATGATATTGAACAGATACAAAATGTAATGCAACCGGCAAGACTTAATATAGAATACGCAAAATTGTACAAATGAAACAAATATCATAGGATATTGTACTTAACAACTGAATATCTATGTTTAACATATCTATGTAAGTGAAGCAGTGCAAAAGGTGTGCAAACATGCAAGCAAAGTGTGATTGAGGCAAAAACATTCATTCGACCCGTTCAAATACAGAGGTATGTGAGAGATCCAAGCGAAGTACAGAAGTTGTCACCACCAGGCGGCTGCTCTAACCACCGAAGCAGACGATTGGAAGCATAGAATGGAGAGCACTAGGTCCTATTGATTTTTTTTTCAAAAACTTATTTACTATTTCGAATATTTTTTATTTCTTTATTATACTCACTTTTATCTTCTATCCTGGTTGTATCATACATAAATTAATCCGTCATTGTGAACACAAGATGTCCCGTTTTTGAACATTTCGTATCTTTTCATCACCTACTCTTACTGATCATCATTCATACCAATTTGGTTTTCCTAGTTTCAGCAGTTTGGTATGCCTATACTTTCGACATAGGTTTTAAGCGGCCATCTTGGATTCAAGGTGGCCATAGATTTTTCAATGTAGCTTTTGTTTACATTTTGACCCTCCGCCATTTTGCACAGGGTTGTCGTAGAGAGTCGAGACTTCCTCCTTCTTTCATTTAACAACAGCTTTCAAACGATGTGCTACTTAACCCCCCTTGCCGGTTGACACTTATGAGTTCGACCCCACCTGGGACCCTGTGAGGGCCCTAGAACAAGACGTTTTAACTTAAATCGTTGTACTTTGGAAGTAATACCACACGTTCTTTCCTGTTTTCACATTTGTCTCACCGTTTCCGATTTATAGGGGTGGCCATGGACTTTTCAATTAAGTTTTTGTTTACATTTTGACCCTCCGCCATTTTGCACAGAGTTGTCGTAGAGAGTCGAGACTTGCTCCATCTTCTTTCATTTAACAACAGCTTTCAAACGATGTGCGACTTAACCCCCCTTGCCATTTGAAACTTTTGAGTTGGACCCCGTCTGGGACCCTACAGAGGACCCTGGGGCAAAATTTTTAGCCCCAGAAGTACTCCCTTGAAAATTATGGGACACGTGTTCACCGAGTTTTCCATTTATCCAATCGTTTCCGAACAAATGGCCCGTTTCAAATTATTTTACAATGTAATTTTTTCGTAACTTTTACATTACAAAATATGTTGTAACTCACGATATTCCGCTCGGTGGCACGTATAACTTTGGAATTCGTCTAATTATAACATATCAAATGCAAACACAATTGTCTCATTCGGATCTCAGCGGAGCCGCTGCGTGACCCTTCCTTGTTAGATTGTTTTCAAAATGTATGTACAAACGTTTATTTTCATTTTTGAGTGTTTAAAGTGACGTATAGTTATTAAACATAGTATTTAATATTGTACTCTTAACGTGAAAGTGATATACAGTTAACTTTAGAATTCAGTTAACATTTTTCTTTCTGAAATTGCTTTAAAAAGTATGTAAAAACGTTTTTTTTCTTTTCTTTCTTGAGTGCTAAAAGTGATGAAAAGTTATTAAGCTTACTACTTTATATTGTATTCTTAACCCTAAACTGATACACAGTGCGTTTTTGAATAAATTATGTCAAGTTATTTGAGTGACGAACACTGATAGAAAATCCTGACTATTACTGGAACATTTTGATTTTAAGGTGAGGACTACTGGTGCAAGGATTTTAAAATATTGTTTTTCCTTCTACTCCTTTTTGAATTCTGACTACATGGTCATTATAGGAAGGATCAGTGAGTCTTTCCAACTACGGTATAGCTCCGACAGATTCACAATGCTCAGAGAAAAGACAAAATAGTATGTTTTCAACCTTAAAGTGAGAACCACTGGCGTTTTTACCCTGCTATGCAAAAGTAAGTGAGTACTCCAATGGGGTTCCAATGCGGTCCCTAATTTCTGCATTTTAGATATATGGAAATACATGTCTCTAAAATGTAAAGAACTGATTTTTTTTTAACTGAAAACTGCAATTCGGTAAGCCTTATGGATACCGAGATATGGGAAAATAAAGAGAGATACTATAGGTATGTGGGTCTTGCATACTTGACGCTACAATTCGGAAAATGAATTAAAATATGACTAACGGCCATCAAGATGATGTCAAATAAAGGGGGACCAACACAGTTAAGGGGTTTTCGTGTTAGATTTCGCTAAAATTTCCGAAATCGTTCATGGACAGTTAATAAACACCAGTAGCAATTTCATCTTAAAGTAATTAGATATATTCATGGGGTGTTAGAACATCATGGAGTCTACCAATATTAAATTTTAAAAACTTTTGAAAATATAATGTGACATTTGTAAACAGTATTTGAAATATGTGTTTACCCAAAACTTCCAGCTAGTACATCTAACATCTGGAGAAACACTGTGAAATAAAAGTGTATGAGATCTTGAAATTTCGGAAACAATTATTGGTCGCAACAAAATTAAATAAGATGGTACTTCTATGGGTTAAATGAGTACCTCAGTACAATTTCGATCGAAAGATTAGTTCAGTCCTAGGTTTTCTTCAGGCAATTCCAAGGGTTCATCGAGCTGTACAAAAGAATGAAAATTCGCTGTCAATATCTAAGATAGTAACCAAGATAAAAGGAATTATATATTTTATGGCGTAAAAATAGAGATCTTTATATATTTGTACTTTTGGGTCTTTCCTATAAGAAAAAAAAATCAGAAAACTACTGTATATACCTTAATAGACAATTCAATGGGCGGGGACACAGTAGCTTAGTGGTAGGGTGTTTAACTAATCTTTTTTTGCAGAAACTATTGGAGTATTCACTTAACCCATAGAGATACGATCATACTTAACTCCCTATTTAATTTTAAATTAAATAAAAGGAAATATTTCAGTGTAGCGACCCACGATTATGCATTTCAGTCTCAGGGAGATTTTGATTAAAGCAAGTGAATGTTGTTGGCAGAATTGATGGAATGCAAAGGTGGGAGGAAAGAGAGAACCCCGAGAAAACCCACGAATACGATGTCCACTACAAACTGACTTGGCCGCGGATTGAACCAAGAACCCAATACACCAGAGGTAAGCACTCTACCACTAAGCCACTGTGCCCCCGCCAATTTAATTGTCTATTAAGGTATATACGGTTGTTTTCTAAAATTTCTTCTTCTTACAGCAAAGACTCAAAAGTACAAATCCATGTGGGTCTCTATTTTTACGACGTCATAAAATACACAATTCCTTATATCTCGTTTGCTATATTAGATAGACAAAAAATGTTCACTTTATTTCAGAGCCCGATGAACGCTTGGAATTGTCCAAAGAAAATTTAGAGCTGAATTAATCTTTCGATCGAAATTGTACTGAGGTGTGTCACTTTTTATTTCATCATATTTCGGTAACTGTTAGGCGTACCGACTTGCGGTTTCGGTAAACACACACCTCTAAGGTTCTTTAAAACGTTATTAAAACATATTTTAGAATGTTTAGAAATGAGAGTTCTGCGAATATTATGGTACCCGAAAACCCCCATCAGGGCGTGTGTGTAGTGTATTTAATTGAAACTACTTTTGAGGTGGTTGTAAGCTCTCGTAATTACGTTTCCGAAACTGCCCATCTAGTACGCAAACCCCACATTTCTATGGTGTCGTTCTTTATTTTCCCATATCTCGATATCCATAAGGCTTACCGAGTTGAGGTTTTCGGTAAACAGATATCAGTTCCTTACATTTTAGAGACATACATTTCCATATATCTAAAAAATACAGACATTAGGTACCCCATGGTACCCCGAACACCATTGGGGTACCCACTTACTTTTGAATGGTAATACATTTTGAGTTGTTGTTCAGCATCAATAAACACCTCATATTTTTTCTACGTGCAACCCAAAAGTCCATACCTGACCGAACAGATTTTTTCCATTTAATCTCAAAAAGGTTAAGATATTTTGTATTGTTAAGTACAACCAAATTAAACACACTGAATATAACATTTTAAATATTTTCTGATTTTTGTTGCAGGTATTTCGTGCTTCAAACCAGGATTCTGCTTGAAAGACAGTCAAAAGAAGCAGTGTAGGTTGTGGCTAAAAGTACGTCCTTTCTGAAGACAGACCCAGTTGTACTTACATTATTTTGTACGAATATATAACCCTAATAAAGATACTGTACTACAAATTATTTCTTTTTTCCATAAATTATAATAAAATATTATCTCTGTTTAAAGAAAATGATTGTTAATGTTAAGTCATTTTAATTCTTTTTCTCTGTAATAAGAACATTATCCCTCGCAATATTTTTTATCTTTGTGCTATTGCGATTGGATGAAGTAAAATTCTATACGAAGCACTATTATTTCAGACATGCATTAATAACTAATGTATTGTTCTGTATGTAAGACAATGTGTATACTGAACATGTCTAGCGAAGGTGTTGTTTTAATACAGAATCTATAACTCAGCTTTTCAGTAGTCAACTTTATTGGGAATCCGAAGAAAGAAGTTAAAAAAAAAAAAAAAAAAAGTTGGACTTGTGTGTGTTCGTGTTGTGTGTGTGTTCGAATTCTGGACTAATCCAAATTATCCAGAGAAATCATTATATATTTCTTTGTTGCTATTTCAGATGTATCCTTTATCCAAGTCGTATGAAACGGAGACTTCATACATCGCTATACTTTCTATGAACTATGTTCCGTATTTACTTAATCACTTTGTAACTTTCTCTAGTGTTGACAAGACCGCAGGTGTCAATCGAATAGTTTAGTGTTTCACTCATGTCACCTTGTGACTAAGGTACGTCCTGTCGGTATATATATATTGTACTGGGTTCAATTAGCGATAAAATACATTTTTAGCGTTAAACAAATGCAAAAATCTACACGAAATGAGATACCGTGATCTCTGACTTACGGATAACACCAAGCAACTAATGGTACTGAGTGTGATTGAGTTTACTAATTACTATTTGGCTAAAATCAGTGTTCCTTTATCTATAGTTCTTTTCGTGCTTTGAATTGCAAAGTTTGAAATAACCGTTTTAAATTGTGTATATATATCTTCCGAGTAATTCTGAGAATCATTGCTCTTTCTTTAAGCAATGTATGAGACTGTTAAATTGCTCGTTGCTTAAAATGTTGCACTAAGAAGGATGCATCCAGGAAAGTCCAAATTTGCAGAACGTCTATAGCAGGGAAGAATAAATATGTTTAGTCGATGGCTGCACAACGCCTCCGCTGTCACCACGTTGTTACACAGCGAATACAGCGAACGTTTAAGAGTATTCTGCACTTACTATTAGGTATCGGCCTGGGAACTTTGGCGCATCTACCCAGTCTCCTTCTTGGTGTTGCATTTTTAATAGCGAGTACTGAGTAGGAATCATCTTGTAAGCGAATACGTTTTCGGCTGACACTACACTTTTAATTATTGCGACATTAAAAAAAAAAAAAAAAAAAAAGAAAAGAAAAAAAGACATAACTTACCTGTTAATTAAAATGTACAGAGAAGTTATTTCTGGAAAATTCTATTCAGGCCTCTTGTGGTAACAACTGCACTTTAGAAGAAGATACTATTAAGGAAAGGAATGAGGTAAACTAATCTTTATATCGTACAAGCAATGGATGATAACAGCTTAATAAATGATTGTACGTAAATCTTGTTTGAGTTTGAATATAGGATTGTATAAGGCTGTGCATTTTGCATTATTATTGAAGTGCTGCAACTAACTAACTGCAAACCATATGATAAATTCTTACAGTAATATTGATTTACTCTGTATGGAAACGAAAATAGTTTAATATATGGTTAACCTCCTTTGTGCCCATAATTTTAAAATTAACGCTTGTGTCACTTTTCAACACTTGGCTTTGCAGTAGCTTTCCAACGAATTAGCAGGAAGCCCAAACTTATAGGACACCCTGCAGGTAAATACATTTCTTTGGACAGTTTCACTGCTCCAAACTAAGATTTGAAAAGTGTAGTATTGTTAATTTTATTATTATTGGCACAAAGGAGATCAACCATATTTTAAGCTATTTTTGTTTTCATACAGAGTAAAACAATATTTGACAACATTACAGTAAGAATGTATCATGCACTTTGCAGTATGTTGCAGCACTTTAATAATGGTGCACTATACGTACACTCTAGATCCTGCATATGTCCGATCCATACATTACAAGAAGGCAATACGTATTCGATACAGGTAAAATCTGTATATTTCATATGGACAACCTATTAGCTATATACATCCGATCTATACATTACATATGGCCAACCTGTACGCGACATACGTATAATCTATATGCTGCATGCAGACAGTCTGTAAGCTACATATATGCACTCTGTATGGTGCATACGGATATTCTGTATGCTGTATCTGGACAAGCTGTGTGCGACATAAGGAAAATCTGTATAATACATACGTACAATACGTATACTGTATCTAGTCGTACGTATGGGGCACAAGTACAATATAGATGCTGTCTCGGGGTTGAACGCAAGAAACATACGTACAGAACGTATATTGCATACTTCTTGAAATCATGCTCCGTCCTGATAGTCAGTGTATGTCGTCATTATTAACCCACATGCTACATACGACCCTGACGTCACAAAGCTAGATATTACCTCCGTATATACTTGTTACTGCAGATGACGTCACACGAATGACGTCATTGCACTTATGCAGACAGTACGTATAATACATACTTTTTCAGCTATACGTTTGCTGCAGGATGTTATATACGGTTGTACGTTAAGTCCAGAAACTACAGGAATTACGAATGTAACCTACGTTTTTAAGTATGCCACCTACATTTTTTTTTCTCAGTGTAGATTAAATATTACGTAAGCATTCGAGAGAAGTAGTTTATTTATTATTTTTTTGTTTACTTTTCTATTTCATACATGTTTTTAACTGGGCATCTTACTTCTTCGTGCCACTTGAACGTCTGTCAAAATAAGGCGTGTACAAGTACCGCCCAGGTCGGCAAAACTGCTGGCGCCGGCCCTGGATAGAACTGTACTTTTATCCTATGGAACTCTTCTGTGATAGCTTTCCTAGTTCGACCAAATTGCGTATATGATGTTGATACAGCTTGTCTTTCAAGTCAAGGAAAAACCAAGTGGCGGCAGATCGAGCTGGCCTGCGTTGCAGACTGCAAAGTCACTCAACGGACACGCTGTTCCAAAGACAACCGCTCCGCCATCCTGCCTGGCATACACTAACGGTTCTAAGTCCAGTCACCGTTATCCCCACTTTCAGGTTACACAGTATTGCCATATCAAAATTTTTGTCCAGAATTACAGATACTACAGTTAGCAAAGATCATATACATAATTATGGCCACCCTGTATGTATATGGTGTTACTCGAAATCCTGATTTATTCTAAAGAGGCTGACTGCTAAACTAATATTATAATGTAATTATGTTACGAACAACAGCTTCCCAAGTAATTTTAAAATGGCTACCATCAAATGATTTCAAAGGAAGCACAAGAGCATATAGTACTTCAAATACACAAATTTAAATAATACAAATCAAGTATGTTGATTTACTTTCATTCTCTTTGTAAGCATGTATACGAATTATAGGGGCAATTAAATGCCTACATTTGACTCTTTTTATAATTTATTTTCGTTTATAATATTTAAAATGATTAGCGTAGTTAATGAGTTGATAAAAGAAGAAAATCAACCTATAAAATATTAGAAAATGGAGGTAAAACTTCATTTTAATTTGTTGTGCACGCTAATTAACTTCTAATTAAGTTTTCGTCTCTTCCTTTTTATGTGAAACAAGTTTTTGAAATTGGAAAAAAAATTGGAGAAAGAAGACAGTAAGAGAAAATAGATTCATGAGTGACTCTCTATCTTACTTTCTTGTCTTTTGTTGGTCTTCTTTGAGTGTCAAACGCTGCAAATGTAATTTTGAGTATTCTCTTGAAGTTCAAAATAGTTCAGTTGTTGAGAGCTTTTTTTTATTATCATTTTCTTGTTTTACTCGCTCTCTGCCTTCTGTTCTAAGATCTTTCCGTGGCATTTCAGTTAGTCAACTTGAGTCCTTTGGGTGCTTTCAGACTAGTACTTTTTCGTTTGATTTCATCTCTCGTGTGAACGCTTGTGTTTGTGTTTGTGAAAGATGCCATTTCCTGGTCTCCTTTCACATTTCTCTTGTTTTCCTTCCCGCGTTCCGCTCCCTGTCCGACCCCCCAAAAAAATACTCAACAAAAAAAGATGAAGCAATAGAGGCGTATGTCTTCTTCTTCCATTCTCAAAGGAAAACGACCCTATCTAAATGAGGGAGTATTTTGTAGAAAAACAAGTATACCTAAATATAGTAAATGAAGAGCAGTTTCCAACATTCAAAGTAATTAGCAGCAAACAAAGAAAGTAGTAAATATATAATGTTATATAGGTGTGGTGGCTTGGTGGTAAAGAGCTCATTTCTGGTGCCTGGGGTCCCTTACTCGATCCACATTCTCGCCAAGTAGATTTTATGGCTGTGTCCTTGGAATTCCTAGGAAATATGTTGTTTCATCGCACTTTCCTCATTCCACCAGAGATGCCATGGGTCAGTGAAAACTAGGCCCATGACTCACTGACCCACCACTTACTGTGACTCACACTGATCCACTACCCATCATGATCCACTGTGACCCACTCCGATCCACCAAAACTAATCGTCATCAACTCGGACTCATGATATCCGCTCTCCTCTCCACTGACTAAAAAGTTTACATTTGTAATAAAACAAAGCTGTGAAATTATCAGTAATCGGAGTTTGAATTTCTACGGTCAGTCGCTCAAGCACCGCTCTGCTGCAATACTGGTGGATCTGACCTTTACTATATACAATGGTAAAGTGTTTGTTGTACGTCAAACTACGAGTAATTTCAATTTAATTATCACAAACCTGTATAATTATTTCCTTGCTGAATTACAGATACTTTTCAGTGAAAAATAGGATTGAAATTTAAAAATCTCAAATCAAGGTAAAGTAGGTAAACGTAAAGTTTAAAAAAAAAAACTTGTCAAATTCGATTTTGTCTTGAGAGCCAAGTAGTAAGTCCTATCCTCATTATTACAACTATAACTATTAGTATCCAAAAGTGCGTGAAGTTCTTTTCTCACTTAAGTATACTCATGTCAGGTAAGTAAATACGAACAAATGAAAAAGAAAGAAAAAATGGAGGCCTTGAGAGTAAAACGTAGACCAAATACCAGTGTTCAGAAAATGCTGTCTACAATGCACTGGGTCCTAGTCGGTCGGCAGATCAATGGGTCATGATGATTCAGTGGGTCAGAGTGGATCAGAGTGTGTCGCGGAGGGTCACGTTCCGTTGATTCACGATCCATTCACAAATCTTGACCCACGATCCACTCACAAATCTTGACCCACGACCCACTCCAACTCTGCATTCCACTATTTTGTTCTTTCTCATCTGCTTGTCCTTAAGCTTTGGACTGTGCATGGGTTTTCTCGGGATTCACCCGTTTCCTCCCACTTTCTTCATTCCACCATATCATTCATTTGTCATCTTCACCGTCTCCTTTTGTCTATCCGACATAACTGTGGGACGTAATCCTTAGAGATTTCATTTCCTTTTCATTTAAGCCTCGAGTGTAATTGCATAACGTTAAACTCAGAAAAGTAAATAATAAAATATAAAATTGTATGCTGGGAAAATCCAAAGTACACTTCCCACAATTTGACAACTTCTTCTTCCTATTTGTTGAGGTTTGTTAGCCCTTTTCAGTATCAAGGCTGTAAGAGACGTGTACTTCTAGTTTTAAAGGGACCCTAACTGCCGTAATGTGTTCAAGCTTTCCCATCAGGGATCAAAATCAGGATCCCATAATTCTAAACACGGACGTTAGTCTCTAGACCATCAAACAGGGCTAAGATTTGTTTCTTATGCGTCTGCTAAAGCAAATCTGCACCGGTTATATTTATTAGACTAGAGACCGAATGTCTGAGCAGTGATTAATGAAAAATAGGCATTTTAAATTCATAAAATTAACGGTAAAATATGAAATAAAATCTAACTTGAAGTAATGATAAACATTCAACTCAGGGGCGTTATTTGAGGAAGAGTGGCGGATGAATTGTTTCCCTGACATATACAGGGTTTTCATAAAATCTGGACGGATTTAATTTGCTTATAATTTTCATAAAAATGCTCATAATGAAATCAAATAAAGTGTAAACGGTAGCGGAAGGATTAAATTTTTAGTTGGCAACACTGTTAGATAAGCGGCAACTCTGAACACATTGAGAGAGGAAGAGGGAGGGCAAGGGTCAGTTTCTTACCAAATTCCATCCATTGTTGTTTTCATTGTTGTTTCAATGTTGACTGTTAAAAGTAAGTTGTAAGCTGAAAGCGGCATGCCAAGTTCTTGGAGACAGGAAGCGTCCTGGACCGTCCTCGAAGTGGGGGGCCGCCAACATCGCCTGCAACAGTGAGCAGGGTAAGGGAAAGCATCATCAACACCCCACGCCTACGCGAATGTGTGGACGTAAATGGCGCCCAGTTGGGGGTGTGGCGGTGAATGAACCTAGCTGGTGCAGATTACAGGTAAAAATTTAATCCTTCCGCTACCGTTTGCACTTTATTTGATTTCAATATGAGAATTTTTATGTAAATTATAAGCGAATTAAATCCGTCCATACTTTATGAAAACCCTGTATATTAGTCAATCACACAACGATATAGTCTAGGCACCAACTTGCCAAAAGTACTCATCTTTTCGAGTTAAAGAGCAAATTATGTGACAATTTGGCATCCGATATTTTTTCAATATATACCCATCACTGATCACAAAAATGCCTGATGACAGAAAAACATCACGGGAGGGGAGGGGAGGGGAGAAAGCCAAAATTTTAGCCGTTTCTATTATTCACTATATCTCCGTAACCATTGAAACTAGAGAATTCAAACTTTTTTCATTTTGTTTCTCTAATTGTCTTCTACAATTTAATTCTAGTGCATTTTTACCTAATGTAATGGTTTTCTTCTTATTTTATTTTGATAAGATATGTCTAGCACATTTTATAAATGATCAGTTTTTAAACTGTTAAATCTTATTTACAGAAGAAGCACTTGTCTATTATCAACATTGTGTAGAGTTGCTATGATACAATAAATCTATAATAAGAAGCTTAACAGAAGGAAACCATATACTTAAGAAATCTCTCCACAAGAGAACAGATTACTTCATTTCTATAATTAGTTCTCAATAATGTCATGACACTCTTATATCCTAAAAAGATAAAGGAATTTGTGATGTCTTTAATGCATCATTCAGTCTACAACACTCTGTTCATTAACTGATATTGAATTTTTACACTCGCTCGGACAACTACAGATTGGAGTGCACAAGAAACCGTAATTCTTACATTTACATTTCAAACTTACACACTCAAGTTTCTGACGGCTACACATGGTGATATCTAAATAAGCCTTGTAAATATCTTCGAGTGTTTTCAAAACTGGCTTAAGAATTTGGTTCTTCAAGTACCATCTGGAGTCTTCTGGCCTTGGCAGATAGATCTCACACTTATCAGTAATTACCGTTTGGTAATGGGATCTCTTTATATGTTGTTTCAGAGCATTACTAGTAGGAGATAATCTCTCTAGGCTGCATTTTCCTAAAAGTAGCAGCCTAGCATCATCACAGATCTTCGCATTAACTTTGAGGACTTTGTGAAAAACAATTCTGCAGATTCAGTAGCGTTTGCCAATAAAGGAATTTGTCCTAGGGAAAATAAAAGGTCACAGTTCTCTGAATAAGTAGACCATAAGTAGATAATGCATTGCTTTAATTATTACCTTCAGAACTCTTCGTTGTTGTTTCTGGTAGTTTTAAAGATCGGAAGACTGTTAACTCAAACTTCGAGATTGATGTTCAAAATCTTGAAGGGAAGCATGAAGAAGCAGATTCTAGAATGATACTTCATGCTGTGAATCACAATTCAGAAAGAATTGTTGTGGTGAGTAGAGACACCGAGACAGTATTCCTGCTGTTGATACACCCTTACGACTTTTTTTTTTTTTTTTTTTTAAGAATTGTACATGATGGCGAGATTTCAAAGACAAGAAGGTTTATTCCGGTTCACCACCTTTGCCACCAGTTATCTGAGAATGAGAAGAGACGTAATGGCTTATCATGCTCCACTTAGATGCGACATAACGTCATATCCAGTTGAAACATCAAAGATCAAGAACTGTCTACTTCCTCATATCAGAAAACTGTTACCTTTTATTTTCTTAGGACAGTTTCCTTTATCAGTAAGCATTATTCAATCTCCAGATCTGTTTTTCACAAAGCTTCTCAAAGTTAATGCGAAGATCTTTGGTGAAGCTAGGCTCCTATTTTTAGGAAAATGCACCCTGGAGGAATTACCTCCAACTAGTGATGTTCTGAAACAACATATAAGTAGATCCTATTACCAAACTGCAATTTGGGGAATACTAATAAGTGTGAGATTGATCTACCAACGCCAGAAGACACAAAATGGTATTTGGAGAATCAAATTCTTAAGCCAGTCTTGGAAACACTCGAAAACAAGTCTTATTTAGAGATTACAATGTGTAGCTGTCAGAAACGTGAGTGTGTAAGTTTGAAATGCAATTGTAAAAATCTGCGGTTTCTTGTACACTCCAATGTGTAGTTGTCCGAGTGAGTACAAAACTTCAATATCAGTTAATGAACAGAGTGATGAAGAAGACTGAATGATGTATTAAAGAAATCACAAATTTCTTTATCTTTTTCGTGATATAAAGGTAATCAAGAAAGTTATGTCGGTTTTTGTGAAGGTCTGTGTTCAATTGACCTCACACGATGAGTTGAATGCGAACGCAGATAAGGTGAAGGTCAGTTGTTGGTGTTGGTATATCCAACATATTACCTGGTTGTGACAGTTCAGTTTATATTTGCGCTTGCGTAAGGATAAAGTGAACATTATACCTCCACAGAGCGTCACCGGGGCGTGTATGTTAATACGACTTCAAACTGGGATCAAACGCCGCTGCAGCGGGGCGAAAGATATGCCAGATCTTTGATGAGGTGGTTGTGACACATCGCAGTGGTGGTTTAAGAAGTTTAAGGACTGTGACGAAACACACGTAGACGCACTACTTGCCAGAAAAGCAACACATGTACAAAATTAAGATCTTCAGGCAGTAAATGGGGTGAACAGTCGCCAGACATGTGAGGAACTGGGACTACAATTTAGTGTGAGTGGAGAAACCATTCAGCAGCTCCTCCATCAACTTGGAAAGCACTACAAATTGGGTCGAGGGATCCCACATGATTTGACTCTGGGCCAGAAGGCAACGCGAGGAGCCTGCGTGTGTGTGTTTGCTATCTCATCCGAAGAAGAAGCCATTTCTGGACAGGTTGTAGACATGTGATGAGAAGTCGGAGCTGCACGAAGCTCCACGGCGCCGTCATCATTGGTTAGGATCCAATGAAACGTTTCCAAAACAGCCAACACCAGCACTGTGCCAGAAGAAAGTCCTCCTGTATGCTTGGTAGACTGCCCGCGGCGAAGCGCATAGGGGAACTGCTACCAGCTGTTCAGAGCATCAATGCGACTGTGTACTGTTAGCAGTTGATCCGTGTTCAAGAAATCTCGAAACTTTGGGGACTGCACTTTTGTATCACAAAGGAGTCCTTCTGTTACAGAACAACGCTAAGTCCTAGGTCGGTAAGATGACCCGGGATACCATTCTAGGCTTTGGATGGGAAACACAATTGCATCCGCAATACTCCCTGGGCATTGCACCGTCCGATTATCCCCTGTTCCATTCCTTGGACAATCATCTTATAGGACACTATATTAAATCCCTAATAAAGGTGCAAAATGCACTCGATAACTTCTTCGCTTCACGGACCACCATGTTCTTCCACGATGAAATTCATGGGAT
The DNA here is from genome assembly GCF_964235325.1 of Thermobia domestica. Taxonomy (NCBI): domain Eukaryota; kingdom Metazoa; phylum Arthropoda; class Insecta; order Zygentoma; family Lepismatidae; genus Thermobia; species Thermobia domestica. The sequence continues at coordinate 152,225,244 of NC_137467.1, forward strand.
TCCAGAACGTTGGCAGACGGCTCGTAGATATTGATGGGGTATATTTTTGATCTTCCAGGTACGTCTTAGATGACATACCGATGTTCGAAATTGGCGTTTAAAAAAGCGACAAACTTTCTTGGTTACCTTTATATAAGAGGGGCAGAACATTATTGAGAACTAATTCTAGAAATCAAACAATTTATTATGTTGTGTAGAGATTTCTGAAGTATATGGTTTCCTTCAATTATGTTTCTTAGAGATTTATTGTATCATAGCAACTGTACACAATGTTAATAATAGACAAGTGCTTCTTCTGTAAATAAGATTTAACAGTATAAAAACTAATCATTTATAAAATGTGTTAGGCATTTCTAATTTTTTCCTTTTTCTCTTTACGTTACAGTAAGTATTAAGAGGGAAATGTGGTAATATATATATATATATATATATATATATATATATATATATATATATATATATATATATATATATATATATATAACGTGGATAGCAAATTGTTCATGATTCTCGCTTGATGGCAATTTTGAAATCTTGTTCCTGCTCTATTTCGCTCAGTACCAATGTAGTACATAAATCGAAAGTCTTGTAGTAAAAACAACCCGTGCCGAAACAAGATTTTTTTTTTTTTAGAAAAAAGAATATAAAGTGCATTGCATGTTCGTGTATCTTTTAGAAAGTATCAGAGACACGTATAAAGAAACAGATTTGCAGAGTTTCTCATAGTGTGTACTAGAGAAAGTCTCTTCATTTTTCAAAGAAATTTTGTGTTTCGACAAGGGTTATTCTCCGAAAAGCTCCTCAAATTATATTAAAAGTGATATTTCTTGTTAGTTTATAGACAGATTTAATCATCAGGATTATATACTTGCAGGCAAACAAGATTTTATATATATATATTAATCATCATCAGCTGCTAATATCTACTTTTGTGGGAAAGTAACTTTTGAGCTGCGCCATAGTTAGTTTCGTACACGACAGAATAAAGTCGCTTATACCCAGTCTTGGGAAGTAACGTAACGCAAGTAACGCGTTACTTTTTGAGTAACGTTTCCTAGTAACGCGTTACATTTTTTCCAAAGTAACTCTAACGGTAACGCGTTACAAATTTTTAAGTAACGTACCTAGTTTGCGTTACTTTTTTCGCGTTACATTTCGGATGAATAACTACAATATACGTATATTTTTTTCGGAAACAAATGTTTCTTTCCTGTAAGTGAATTTCTCAGAATGGATCAATGGAGCATGAACGATGTCAGTGACCGACAATTCCAGCACTGTTCGCCTTTTCCCGTTTCGCCTTATGACCTCTAGCAATGAAATTTGCATGTAAAACCTGTTATCACTTTTCATCTTAATGTAAGGCGGAACGGGAAATCTCGATGTGCATTTTCCCGTTTCTCCTTACGAACTTTACGTTGGTAGGCTTGCAAATACATTCATAGATACAATTTGATTTGTTTATTTACATAACAAAATATAGTGCCACTTGCTGTTTTTGGAAGATGAGGACAGCCTCAGGTAAATCACGTGTACTGATTGCAAGCACCTTGAAGATTTTGTCTTAGATTTTGACACCTCCAAATCAATACATTCAGTGAGTGAACTACGAGTGCAACAGTACTGGTAGTCTATTTTACTTTGATCGGAGTTGTTTTTATAAAGATGGAGAACAAAAATATTTTATCGTTCGAACATTTGAAAGAATACTTTTTCTTAAAGCTGAAGATGATGGTGAACAGTAATGGCGTATTTAGGGGTGGAGCTTCCGGGCTTAAGCCCCCCCGAAATCTTACTTACTATAGTAAATATATAAAATATCTTGCAGAATTTTCACATTTTCAGGCAAACCCCACCCCCGAAAGTTAGCAAAGTCTCCCGAAACAAAATCGTAAATACGCCACTGGTAAACAGAATTTAAAAGTAAAACTGGTGCCCCGGCGGGAAATATTTATCAACAACAAGGGTGCCATAATTAACGACATTCAGTAAGGGTTTAATATGAATAAACTGTGTTCTGATGAGCAGGCCTACTTTATTGATGTAATGTTGATGGTATGTTATATTAGGGTTCTTTTAGATCAGTTTGCATATCCTAAAGTCCCGTTGGTTATAGAGTTTGAAACAACTAGCTTTAAAAAGCATGTATCGATTTTAGAGTTATTGGCAAAGTTTGATTCACCCCCAGTTCATGTGTTCTCATTTTGTCAGTTGTGTAGTATAATGTTTCTCTATATTCTGTATTTTTAATTTTACACAGCAACATTGTTATTATTATATAATTAGTTTAGCAGAATAATAATAAGCAACCATTTTTTCTAACGCACGAGGATAGGCACGAGTCAAGCTAAAACTCGACTCGAATCCAAGTCGAGTTTCGAGTTGAGTCAAAAATAATATTCTCGAGTCGAGTTCCGAACCGATTCACTGCTTTTGGCGTCGAGTTTCGAGTCGAGTCGAGTCGAGTTTGTAAATGGCTCGCTCGTTATAACTCGTTTTAAAATCATGGCCTGAGTACACTGGAAAGCGAAAGCCATGAGAAATGTAAGCTATGCAGTAATATGGAATAATTTTAGTGTTGCTCACGAGAGGGTACACTGCTCGCATCTCGTCTCGTCTTAACTAAACCGATGGCTCGAGCCGCCTCGCTTGGGGTGAACAATCGGCTCGAGCTGGCTTGGTTGGGATAAGCCATCTGCTCGGTTCGACTCAACTGAGCGAAGGGCTCTAGCCGAATCGGTTGGGTGAGTTGTTGGTTCAGCTCACTTCTCGGTTTGAGTCGATAGTGAATGAGCTGTGAGCCGATTTGCTCGAGTCGTTGACAATTCTAAACCCGGGCCGAGCAGTTTTGAAGATATTTGACCAGTGCCCTATAACTTTTAACAACGTTTGGCTCGAGCCCAAATACTCAACCTAGACCCTCAACCAAAATTCCGAAGCTTGTGAACAATGTCTTTGACTCCAAGACTTCACGACTACCGAGTTTGGCAATCAACTACTTTTTTAGTACTCATATATAAACCGCCTATCTTTCATGTTTATACACAGTGTTGTTATAATAATAATAATAATAATAAGTTGTAGTAGTAGTAGTAGTACCATTTATATTGTCTATGTAAGATACTTGAAGAGAGTACTCGAAACTATATACCAGGTTTGGCTCGACTCGACTCGAAACTCGACCCGAATTCGAGTCGAGTTGGAGGAAATTTTTCAAGCCGAGTTCTCGGGTCGAGCTCAAAGATGTCTCTTTCTAATCGAATCGAGTTTCAAAGAGAACTTGCTCGAATTCACTCGTGCCCATCCCTACGAGTAACGCAGTATGGCATTTTAGTCAATGTTACATTACATTAAAATGTTCATATAGTTGTCAAGTAAAAATTTGTCCTTGCATATACATAAATAGATTGAAAACGTGCAATAATAATAATAATAATAATAATAATAATAATAATAATAATAATAATAATAGCGGTAGTAATAGCAGTACGGAAAACTGAAGTAATAAGATTTTTTCACATATTCAAAGTTTCGGACCTAAAAGTGACGTGTTACTTTCGAAGTAAAGTAACAGTTACTTTTTTGAGGCAAGTAACGCGTTACTAACGCGTTACATTTTAAGAGAAAGTAAAGTAACTTATAACGCGTTACATTTTTACAAGTAACTTACCCAACACTGCTTATACCTCAGCCACTATTAGCCTTACATTAATATAAGTATACATTTTTGGAAAGAGCATAAAATCACGAAAAATGTTTGAGGACACATTTTTTCGAATTCGATATTGTAAAGAATTTATGGGTAAAAACTTACGTCACGTGCAACCAATACTGAGTAAAAAATAAAATACGAAGAAACCATTATATTTAGATAAAAAAAATAACTAGCATTAAATTGTAGAATACAATTAGAGAAACAAAATGAAAAAAGTTTGAATGCTCTAGCTTCAGTGATTACGGATATATAATGAATAATTGAAACGGTTAAAATTTAGGCTTTCTCCCCTCGTCCTTCCCACCGGTGATGTGTTTTTTCTGGCATCTGGCATTTTTGTAATCTGTGATGGGTATATATTCAAAAAATATCGGTTGCCAAATTGTTACATGATTTGCCCTTAGAACTCAATTTTTAAGCTCCGATGCCTAGACTAGTAACAGTAACGGCAACTTTTTTTCTGAAGATTTTTTGTGATGTGATTTGTATTAATGAAACGAATAATACAGTTGACATTGATTTGAAAACTTGTACAGTAGCGCAGTATCTATCTGTAAGTCTACATGTGAAAATTAAAATGACTATATTTGTGACTTTATAACTCTTGAAGCACTCGACCGATCTCGATCAAATTTTCAATGTAATCAGCTTCATCCCTGGAAGTGCTTCTATTATTTCACTTTGACAGTGCAAGGTAACGGAGAGGGAGGGGATTTTTTATGTATCTCCAACTTCTTCAAGTTGCGGGGCTGAATTCGGATTCTAACGCCATCGGAAATGTCACAGTTCATCTCAGCAACCCTCAAAACTATGGATTCCACACTAATATTGGTCATTTTCGACCATATATATATATATATATATATATATATATAATATACTACACTGAGAAAAATGATTGGGTTGAAACATCACCACGCGGTGTGGTTAAAAAGTTTGAAATCAAATTAGGTTGTTTGGTAATAATGGGTGGTCACTTGCAACCCAACTACATTAACCGTTGGATCAACAAAATGACTATATGGTACTGTAGTATATTTTAAACCAACACTTGGGTCATACCTGATTAACGGAAGGTGTCATGGTGCGTGAAACTTATAGTCTAAAGGAAGCTGATTTACGTGGACAATTTAGTACTGCAAAAGTTACAACACATGTTTGCTATTTACTGTCTATTTATTGGAAGTTATACAGGGTTATATCTTAACAGAGCACGATTACTCTAGCAACCTTTGCTCTGGCCTAAGCGGAAGGCTACATACGTAGAAAATAGCACCAAAATGAAAAAAGAAACGTTGTTTCGAAGCCACAATGCATGAATAGCAGTGCTGTTATCTTTCTTTCTTATGTTATTGTTAGTCCAGCACTTAAGGACAACAGATGGCACAACTATTACTGATGCCTGTTGTCAGACTATGTATAAGTTTAAGAAACAATTATTGTGGGCAATTACAGAAAACACACAATGTTATTTGTTACTTGGCGTAAATGCTAAATATACTCGAAAAGCTTTGAAATAACTACTAACTGGGTGTGAGTAATGCAAATATTCACAGCCAGTAAATAGTTATTTCTCATATACTCGAAATGCGATATCGTTGATGTTTGGCCACGCTACTCGTCAATCATTACCTTCTCCTCACCTCTCTCCACGATATGATAAGGCTGACTGGCCTGCTTACCACTTTTACATTTCTAACGGCTTAAGCGACTATGAATCCTCAACAACCGGTACCAAACTTTCACATCAGGTAACCATCATCACCAGTACTGTCCAACTGGTTTCTATTCTATATATTTCGCAAACCGAATCTATACCCTACAGCCCAAAACTACCTCCTCACTATCTAGTTTTAGTTCGTCGCTCCCGTCAATTCTACCGTGAATATCTTCGTACACGCAATGCCTAAGCTCTGAAGCTTCATCACCAACTACAACGAACAGTGCGCAATTACATCTCTACTTATAAACTCCGACAATGGGTAGAAACTTGCAATCAACTCTCCGACATCTCTCATCCGACGCCCTACTGCAAACGTTTTAATGTTCTCCGTTAGTAAACACACCAAACCCTCTTATGAATTACTACTCCAAGATGCACCCTTGCACTCCGACGTGTACAAAGCAAATGCACTTGCAGATTATCTTAAGACAATTTTTACACCTCCAGAACCAGAAGCCACAGGTTCCACCCATCCTGTCGAAAGAGTTAATCTAGATGCTCGCATGTTTCAACCAAATACCAATCACACACTTCTAGAGTACATTCTCAGCAGCCCAATTACAGTCTCTGAAATCATATCTATCCTTCAACGGTAGCGAAACTAGCACCTGGTTTCAATATCATCAAGAAGGACCTATAGTACTTCATATTCTCTTGGCATTACTATACACATTCATCCTACGTATTGTATTTTTTTCATGAATGGAGAGTCTTCAAAACTCTAACGTTTCTGAAGCCCAATAGGATACCGTCTGCTGTATCATCTTACCGGCCACTACAATTAACGAGTGCATTCAGTAAAATCTTCGAGAGGATCGTCGTGAAACGTTTACATCCTTATCTGCTATACCGACAGTTACTTCCTATTCACCAAACGGGATTCCATCCAGCTTTCTCCATCAACGATCAACTGTTGAGACTCAGCACTCTTATCATGAACCATTACAATTCCACTCGACTTTCTTCTCTACTTCTCTTTAATCTGGAGAAAGTGTTTGACAAAGTATGGCATTTGACCTTACTCATTCATTTTAAACTTCCTCTGCCATATATTCGTATTATCTATCATTTCCTCGTAGGCTGCATTTCTTATATTGCCATCAAAGACCAACTGCCTCACCCTATATTTATTCTCTCTGGTGTACCGCAAGGATCTGCTCTCTCTCCAGTTTTATACATTCTCTTCGTTGATGAACTTCCGCATGTCCCTCCCGATGTGCATATTTTACAATACGTCGATGATACTGCATTTTTCACGCTTGGAAACACTATGTATCACATCAACATAATCTTACAGGACCAGTTGACAGGTTTGTTAACTGATGTACTAAATGGCATCTCAAGACCAACGCAGCGAAAACTTAAGCAATAGTTTTCATACCCCCATCTAAGCGCACTAAAGTTAATAGAAGCCCTTCTCTGTTATCACTACGTCTGCAAGATATTCCTATCCAGGGTACTAGAACAGTCACATACTTAGGCATTATTTTTCATCAACATCTAACGTGCGAGAAACACCTTAAACATGTCACAACTAAAGCCTAGAACCAACTTAACCTATTAAAACGTTTAACAGAGACTACCTGGTGTCTAAAAATCTAATACTGCTCTTGATACATATAAGGTTTTTCTTCGACCTGTTTTGACCTATGGTTTCACCTTCTGGATTTCAGCATCTCTTTCGCATTATTCCAAATTGGACCTTTTAGAACGACATGCATTTCGCATTGCTTTCCGAATTTCCATTCCAAGCCTTACAAGTGCACTCTACTCCCACATTTCTTTTCCCGTTCTCTATTCTCATTTAGAAACCCTCCGCCTCAAATTTATAACTGGTTGCTGCACAACTCATCAGCCTCTTCTTCCATACGCCATCTTGCTCTTCATTTAACACCACCAGGCTATCACTTTACCCCACTCCGTCTTCTTTTTACACTTTATTATTACACAATTTCTTGAGATCATAAACCGCCTTCTCCTTCAAGATTGTCGTTTGCATGTCCACCTTCCTCATATCTCCCCATCATTTTTTGCACAGTGATCTCATCTCAACTAACAGGGCTCATCTCGTCAGCAGCCTAGAGCAGCCCCTGGACAGAACATAACTACATTCATTCTACTAAACGGCTCTTTCATACTGTGTTGTGGCGTGCTTGCACTTCACTTCATCTCTCATTCTCATTATATTTTCTTGCTTCAACGTATATATTTATATTAACATCATTACTTATTTCACACTGCTCTTAACTTACTATTTACTCAGTTCTTTACCTGCACTTAACTTCACTATTGTATGTTTCACTATTTATTAGATTTACCTATATGATTGTTCTTGTTTTGTTTATCAACCACACCTTAATTATGATTATGATCGCAAAGATCATAATGTCCTAAAATTTATGATTTGTATTATTGATGAAATGAAGTTATTCAGTAATCTCCCTTAGCCCAACCCCTATGCCTTTCATCCTACTTTTGGCTTCATATCCCGTCCTTGAAAGACGGTGTAGCCCTCTATAGAGTAGCTAGTCTCTGACTAGCCTAAAAATTGGTGTTGAATAAAACCCCAAGTAACACGATAAGTGGTAGTAATTTTGTGTTGTGTAGAGTTGGGTCAACTTTGTAACCAACTGACGGTTTGGTTTAACATTAACCACATGTTGTGTTAAATCCATAATGGTTAATATGACCTTGCCTTTTATAACTCATTACTTCATCATGTTTTAACTCCACGTGGTAAATTTTACCTCATTGTTGGATTATTTGCATTCCCTCCCTTCTCCTAGCGACCCCACAATGTGGTCATTTCTTACTCCGCGATTCTTTACTTTTAACTACACGTTTGGTCAAACGCATAACCTGGTTAGTGGAATTTACACTTTGTTGGGTCATATTGTACACCAAGCTGGGTTAAACGTATTAACCGGTTATGTTATATCCCACCAATTGAGTCGTTGGGTTGGACTCCTACATTTAACTGCACGTTGGGTTGAACTTATTTCAACCCAATTTAACTAAACGCTTTGACCCTATTTTGGTGGAGCAGTTTTAGCCACCCGGTTTTGTTAAATTATGCATCAATAGGGTCAATTTCAACAAAATCATTTTTCTCAGTGTACGTTTGTGACTTAATACCTTAATACCCGGTAGGGGAGGGGAAGGGATATATATATAATCTCCAAATTTCTAAGATTTTTCAAACCGGAATTTATTCATAATATTAACGACTATGGAATTTTAACTTTTCGGATTTTCCCAAAATTCAAACATTTTCCGATTTCAAGAAGAATTACGAAAGAAGAACAACTGATTTGAATAAATTAAGAGATCCTTGTTTTTCAGAACGTAAGGATTAAATGCTTTAAAGTTGAGGCGAGCTGAAGAATTAACAAAATTGCTTGCGTCGAAATAGGTAGTTGGTCCAATAATTTTGCACACCTATTACTCAATGTAACCTTTGCACAACTATTTTCCAACCAGCTAAACCATTCTCCAACGGAGGGCCAATGATTTGTGCTACCTGGGGGATTTTTTTTAAGTAAGAAACCAGGGACGGAAGAACAGGTTTCCATTATTCTCTTAAAACCAGACATTTTCAATAGGAAACAAAAGCTTGAGAATCTACCTTACTTTCCTAATGTAAGACAGAATGAATTCATTTTTTTTCACGACAAAAAATTTTCTCAATATGACATAAGGAATCTTTTATAGACTTCTGTGTTTTCATTTCTTTTCTTTTCAAAGAACAAATAAAGACAAATTTATGAAAGTTATTTGTGTGTTTCTTCCCAGAGAAAGTTTCAAAGTTCTCCATTTCAGTTTAATATTATTCTTCCTGTGTTCCTATTCCATCATTAAAGGAAGTGCAAAAGAAAGACCGCTTCTCTCGAAGAACTATGTAAATTGACAAAGTCTCATATAGCAGTGTATCTACAAATATGAACTTTTCCTTACATCCAAATTCTCCTCCTGTCTCTTTTCTAAATAAGAAAAGACTGAAATGCTAGTTCATTCTCTGTGGGAAACAGATCTTGTACTAGAGCGGATGTTTAATATTTTATATATCAGGGGTGTAGTCGAGCACAGTCATAAACCCATTGCTTAACTTTAGTCAATAGAGCACTACTATATCTTCTGCTTCAAGGCATAGTACTTGTACTTTTGTTTCCTTTACATTCAATTACTAACAGAATGTCCGTTCTTCGCACAGGGAGAATACGTTTCATTTTGTACACAAAGAGCATCAAAATTGTCACCAATCAACTTAGGGACCCTAAAACAACTATTAATTCGACACGAATATCGGCCATTTTCAATTATTTTTACATGTCACCATACCCCCCTTAGGAGTACCAATGGCACCTGAATTTGGATTTAAACGAAATTGGAAGTGTCACTGTGCGTCTCAGCGACCCCGGAAACTATGGATTCAGTACTAATATCCGTCATTTTCGATTTTATATATATATATATATATATATATATATATATATATATATATATATATATATCCTCCTCCCCAAGTTGCGGAGTTGAATTTGCATTTAAACATCATCGAAAGTGTCACTCTTCTTCTTAGCGACTCCAAATATATAGATTCAGGGTCTTTTCGATCATTTTAAATATCTCATTCCTCCCCCTTCCCTAAGATCCACTACCAGTACGAAACTGATACGATAAGAAGTATCCCAGGTCCAAACCTCACCTAAGTTGAAAATTTGATCGAGATCGGTTGGGTGGTTCAAGAGTTATTATTAAGTCACAAACACAGTGACTTTCATTTTTACGGTATATATTTAGATTTTATCCAGTCATTACAAAAGTGATAAAGTTACTGAATTACTTTCTTCGCTATTCTATTTTTAGCTGCTGTTCTAGTATATCGAACATGCCTTTTTTTTTTTTTTTTACTATTTTGCAATCACAGAGAGAGAGAGGAAAAAGGAGGAAGAGGATGAAAAACAAAACAATTGTGAATATTAAGTCAGTTTTGTGTCGGTCCAATTTTGTGTTACTGTGATCAATGAATCTTAGCACACAGTATGATATTCGTATTTTCATCCTATTCTTCAACACAATTGCCTTAATTCCTTCTGGTACATCGGGTGCGATTTTCTCTGTTCTCTGTTCCTTATTCGTACCTACTCCAATTCATCTTAGTTCCCTAATTAGACTTAATATCCTTTCTTACCTAAACTCGGGCTCAAATTTCATTCACGAATCTGCTTATCGATCCCGAAAACCTTGATTCGATATTAATATCTATAGTTTTGGACAACTTATTTCTCAGACCCCTTGAACCCTCTATGACGATCGGGGCTTAAACTTGGACTTGAGCTGCGTCGGAATGTTACAATTCATTTCATTTCAATTCATTTTAAAATCATGAATTTCGCACTAATATAAGTTATTTTAGATATGCTATTTTTTAAGTCCCCAAATCCCCTATGACGATGCGGGTTAAATTTGGGCTTGAACGGCATTGGAAGTATTATTATTGATGTTAGCGACCCCGAAAACTATGAATTTCCGGCGCCCCGAGTATTTATCATCTCCCTTTACGAATACATTTTGCCGCTCACATAATTTTCACCAGTATCGAAATTTGAAAAAAAAAATCTTCGTACAAAATTAGACCTAGTGGAAATGTATTCGTGTACCGAGTATGGTGGATCTAGGTCATTTCTTTCCATACGAAAAGCTGTTCACAGACAGACAAACAGATAGATATGTACAAAGACACACATTGTTTTATTAGCAGTAAATATTACTAAAGACTTATTTATTTATTTATTTATTGTAAATAAACATCTATTCCTAGCTCGGGACTGCTTTAATTTACAGGATTAAGACAATATGTATTGGGATATTATTTAGTTTAAACATGTAATTCTTGTTAATAAGATGTGTCAATGTCACATATGTGGATAATTTGTATGCATATAAATATACGTATATATATAAAGAGAGAGAGAGAGATCGCAATCCGTAAATGAGTGTTGGGAACTATTGATTATGTATGAGATACAGAGAATCATCATTAGTGCATTACTAGTTAATTAATTATACAGTATTATGGTAATAAATACCCTATACATATTGCTTATATTAGGAATCTGTTGCGATGTCTAATAACCCATACAACGATTACATTCGAACATCATTGCACATACAAGTATTACGTGAATGCTTAATAGAGGATCAGAACGAGGATTAAGTTAGAGAAAAGATTTCGTTGCTAAACTAGCACTAAAGGAAGAATTAGAAGAAAGAAGAAAACAGAGTATTCGTCTGAACGTTTCACATTATGAAAATAAGTTGGAATTCTAAACTATAAGGAAATAAGATCTAAAACTATAGATAAGTAGAAGATTTACTAGTTTCGGTTTTAATAGGAAAATAAAGGAAGAATAGAAGTTAATATTCCGAAGCCAAATCTATAATAAATAAAATAAAATATAAGAAAACGTGTATTGTTTAGAAAGACAAATCTTATTCATAAAATAAATCAAACTAAAAAAGTAAAAAAAAAAAAAACAATTTTGTGTTCAAGGAAATTTGTTTTAAAAACAATGTATTTCTGCATGGCTAGAACAAAACGAATGGGAGTCCACTCTTGTGTTCTTCTTTTAATTTTTTTTTCATATTTTTTCACTTACGTGGGGTTGACAGTTTTCATAATTCGCTTCTATCTTATTCTGCCCTAAACCATTTTCTATTTACCCCTTTTGTTCTAAGTCTGTACTCACCGAATCTACTCATCTTCTTTTTGGTTTTGGGAGCGCGGTGACTCGCTGGTAGAACGTTCACCTCCGGTGCTTGGGGTCCTTGGTTCGATCCCAGCTCGCGCCGTGTTGACTTTGTGGTGGACAAACACCGTATTTACGGGTTTTCTCGGGGTTCTCCCGTTTCCTTCCACTTTCTTCATTCCACTATTTCATTCATTTCTCATCATCACAGTCTCCTTTAGCCTAACCGGCATAATTATGGGACGTAAAACTTAAAGATTTCATTTTTTTCTTTTTGGTCTTCTTTTTTTTCTCTCTTCTCCTTCCTTTATTTTTCTCACTCTCTTCTCGACATGATCATCATACGTTTTAATAATATGACCGTACCAATGTAATATTCTAATACTTTTTTTTAACATCTCAGTCACTTTAGCGCTGCCTCTTACTTTTTCATTCCTAATCTAATCCAACTTCATAACACCATACAGCTATTTGAGCACTTTCATTTCAACCACACGGATAGTTTCTTTCATTAAGCCTTTTTGATTCCCCAAGGTTCTGTTCCGTGCAGAATTACGATCTTCTAGGCTGATCGTTTTACCTTGACACTTATCCTTTTATCGCACAAACTACCTGACACCTACTTACATTTCAGTCATTCCACCTTAATTCTATGCATTATATCCGTAACTAAATTGCAAGCCTTATTCACAGTGCAACGAAGTTGTTTAAAATGTACTTACTTTATTTATATCCTCTCCTCCCAACTGTATGTTTCCTTTTTATCTCATTCTAAGTCCATATATTCAGCTTTCTTCCAACTGATTTTCAACGAACTTTAAACGCTCGTCACTGTATTCTCTATATCTGTGTGTCTGTTATTTGCGATTTTTTTTTTTTCAATTTTGAGCCGTCCATTTGATAGAGCATCAAAAACTATCGAAGAAAGCGATGGAAGTTTTCACGTCACTCTTACCGTTCCCGAGATATTGGTCAAACAAGTGGCTTATTTCCAGAGATTTAAGGAGGCATATCTCGGGAATCATAAGTTATAGAGATATCACATTGGTGTTGATGATTACGTAAGAGGATGGTAAACATTTTGGTTCCAAGTTGTAACCGGTGGCCATTGGCCTACAGACTACTGGCCAACTAGTCACTGTTCCCCAGATATTACCCAAGAAAACGTTCGAAATTCGGGAGATTTAAGGATCCATATCTCGGGAACCGTAAGTCATAGAGAGATGATATTTTGTGCGAATTTTTACGTGAAACAGCAAAAGGTACAGATAAAAAGATTTACTTTTACATGTGGGAGCAATCACAGTTATCCTTCCCGCTCTATCTCTCCATTCTTTTTAAGTTCGTTCTGGCAATGCTCTAGGAGCATTATCAACTTTTTAATTATCTGTTCTCCAACGATCTCATATATAATCAGTTTGTAATATGTAAGAACGTGTTTCTTTTTAACTAACGCATAAGTAATTTTTTTTATAAAGTAACTTTGTTGATAAAATTTTCTTTCTACTGTTTAGTGCGATTCCTTTACTTTCCTAATACTGTATTAAGTAGGATTTTTTTAAAAAATCTTGTTTTAAAAATATATTTTATTTTATATCTTTAGACACACTTAAATACATTTTTATTTCTATTATATTTTATTCTATTTCATCATCGTCTTCTTCTAAGACTTTTCTCCAAGTTAGCTGAGGTCGGCTTTCTGCATTGGTGTCTTCCATTTGTTTTTATCTTGTGTCGTATCCGCTGTGACACTACACTGCACCATATCATTCTCAACACAATCTTCTTTGGCCGACTTCAGGCTCGTTTCCTACTCAATTTCATAGCATCCGATCGGTAAGCTACGTATTTAAAATGTCTTTTTCTTACATACCCAAACCATCTCAGTTTACTTTTTTGTAGTGTCTCTATTACTGATCTCACTTTTACTGCTCCCTGGATCACTTTGTTCTTAATTTTGCCTTTCCGCGTCACTCCACATATCCACTGCAGCATCTTCATATCCGTAACATGCAAATTGCGTTCCTATCTCGTCCAACATTCCGCTCCGTATAATATGGTAGGTTTCACTACTGTTTTGTAAACTTTTTCTTTAAGGCGAAATGGTACCGTACGATCACACAATACTCCTGGTTCCTCTCTCTATTTTGTCCAAGTACTATTAATTCTACTGTTTATATCATCTTCTATTCCTGTAGTTTTTAGCAGTATTGATCCTAAGTACTTGAATTTCCTCGTCATTATCACCCCTTTTTCGTATTCTTGTATTCTCGATTACATTTTTATTGAATCAACAATGTAAATATTCTATCTTGGTTGTATTAATTCTAAACCATATGCTCTCCAAGGCTCCTTTCTAGTCATCTAAGGGAGACGATGATTAAAGAAAGTGAATGATGATGGAAGAATTGGTGGAATGAGAAAGTAGGAGAAAATGGAAGTACCCGAGAAAACCAACTGGCACGATATTGTCTATTACAAACTTACTTGAAAGTGGATCGAACCAGGGACTTACGCACTAAAGGTAAGCGCTCTATCACTAAGCCACCGTGCCTCCGAGTCAGTGATATAAGAATAAACTTTCGACTTGCTGATTCGAAAAGTACTTGATGTATCAGCATTAACAACAGACTAATCTTGCTTATCAAAAATACCGCTGGTCTAGTGGCTAGTTCGTATAATTTTGGTGAACGTGGTTTTGGTTTCGATTACCAATGAGAAAGCAGAAAAAATTTAATTTCACAATCATTCACTTTCATTAATCTTACTCTTTCCAATATGTTTTCATCTCATAAAATAACTCATATTCCATGCATAAAGACTCCACATTCTCAATTACACACATTATTAGCGGTACTTCCATTTGTTTTTGTGACGCGCAGAGTAAATTAAAGTTATACTAGTAATTACATAGCAGCCATTTTAAAGGTATCTGGGAATTGATTCGAGCATCTTGATTGGCTAAACTTGTCTTTGAGCTTTCTTCAGTGGCTTTGATAGAAAAATGGGCTGGCATTACTCATACAGCTTCCATTTACTCTGGTAGCGCGATGATAGGAAGGACATCTAACGGAAACTGTTGAAACTGTTTGCTTTTCAATATTATGAGTTGCATACTAGGTGGCGCTGAAAGTCAGAATTTTAATATAGACTTTCAGAAAGGTTTGTAATTGGTAACTGTTCGGGCTCCGTGGGAGAACTCGTGCTGGAATATCACTCGGCATTAATTGAAAAAAGAAAAACTTGTAGGATGGATTTGCTAATTACCGAATTATGAGATAAAGAAGATGATAAGAGAGCTCAGTGAAAGTGTAGCTACACATTTTTTTTTTTTTTTTTTTATTTCATAGTCTGAATTTCAACTTCTTGCGGACACAGTGGCTTAGTGGCAGAGAGCTTACCTCTGGTGTGTGAGGTTCCTGGTCAAGTACGATCCCCGCGAAGCAATCTTATGATGGACAAAATCGTATCCATAGATTTTCTCGGAGTATACCCGTGTTTCCTGCCTGTTTCATTCACTTGTCTTAATCATCTGTCCCCTTTAGCCTAATGAACATAATCATAGGAGCTTATACTAAGATATTTCATTTCATTTGATTTCAGTTTCAATTGCTTGCTTGTCGTTATTTTAGCTTGCTTCTATCTGGTCTGTTAATGTCATTTGTTAAAGAGAGCACAGCGTCTTTAGTTTAAAGAAAGCACAGCATCGTTTCACGAAGTTCATCGAAGAAGGACTTTTACAATCGTCAATATATGACTTGATTAGCTTCATACGGAGAACGACTCCAGAGTATTTTGGAGAGTGCAATGTGTAAGGTCGTCTTCCTCATGTTATTACTGTCATATTTTCTGCACTTTTCATTTGAGCAGGTGATGTAGTAATACAGCTACATTACTACTTCTCTGTGTTTCTTCCTTTATTCTGTTGTTTCCTGCACGTTTATTATGTTTGTATTACGCTTTTCTGTATATCCTTTATGTCTATTGTTTTAAATGCATTTTGTCATATCTAATGGACTATATAAATAAACGAAATTTCTATAAGTATTACTTTTATCTTTTATTCGTTTTTTTTTTTAAGCTTGCTTCTATGTCCCACGATTATGCTCCGAGGCTGAAGGAAACAGTGATGATGATTTTATATTTTTTTTTTTTAAATTTAAAATTCCGTGTTCCTTTCAGCAACCACGCTGTTTGAGATGTGGACCTACAGCCTTAACATGAGATCCGAACCACATGAGCTCCCGTCCGAAATCGAACACGGGTCTCCATGATGACTATCATGAACGAAATGGTGAATTGAAGAAAGTGGGATTAGACGGAGAACATTGTAAAAAAAAAAAAAAAAAAAAAAAAACTCCACAAAGAATTTGTACATCATAAAGCCTATTTTGCGAGAACTAGGACCAAACAAGGGACACACGCACCAGAGATAAGCCTACTTACAACTGATCTACTGCAGCATCATTTTCTTGTTCTCTTATATTTAGGGCTAGTTGTTTGTATTTTTCCTATTTTAAGGGCTTTGATTTATCAAAATCTCGTATATTTACTCAGTATGTCTGTGTGTCCGTCCAGGAGGCGAACGGCAGATAACTTTGAACACCGCACTGAATTTTGCGAAGTAATGATGCAAAATATGGATGCCACTAGTATTAACGTAAATGATGTTGTATTCTCTGATGAAACAAAATTTACGTTGAACACATAACCTGCATTGGGTAATCCTGTATCCATAGAAACTGAATGTCAAAGTAAATGATAGAAAACGTCTTTATTGGTCTCTTTCCACTGACGACAATCTGGCAGATGAGAAGTATTTGACAGGGCTTCGTAAACAGGTTCTTCCTATCATCACGTGTCCACATATAATTTTAATCGCGTTATGCTCCAACAGAGCGGAGTACCGCCAAACTATGAACATTTAAAAAAAAAAACAACACATAAAACCTTTCCACAACAATGGATTGGACTACGAGATGTGGCCATTTATCACTCCTGGATTACCTTCTATAGGGGTACATTAAGAGTAAGGTGTATCACACCAAACCAAACACATTGAATGGATGTATCACACATTTGTGAAAAGTAAACACATAACATTAAATAGACATTAAATATTATCAGAAACCAGTATGACAGTGAAAAGCAAGGTCAAAAAAATATAAATTACATTTTTAAAGTTTATAACCTTCACAATCTACAACTATCCAAGCTTGTAACTGGTTTCAAATGCATTCATACGAGTCTTTTTTATTAAGTTTTAAATCTATAATAACATGAAAAAATTATGAATTGTAATTATACTGTCCACAAAGTGAGCCTTCATTTTCACGATAAAAACAAAACAATTTAATTTCACACAAACATTCATTTCCTAACTGATAATGTAGACAATTTGCTACTCGGAACCAGTTAGGTTTCCCGTTTCTTAAACGTTGTAAGTCGGACACTAATTTTCTTTCGTCATTTCAAAACGAATTATATTTCTGGACCAATCGTATGAAACAACATGGTGAATAAATAGAGCCGCCCGTGTTCAGCTGTTTTCTTGTGTAAAGTTTGCATTCAATCTCAATTTAACTTTCATAGAGATTAATTCTAATTAAGGAAGATATTCTATGTATCTAGTTCTAATGTTGTCTTTTGCTGATCCTAATCGCGTGACTTAACCAGAAATCTCTACAGCACTTCCCAAGAATGTGTCGCGCACTGGACATCGAGCGTAAGAAGTCACATAGTACAATAAGATCGCGCTAAATCGGACCCAAATTACTGACAATACCAAAACAACGGCAGTTTTGTACTCTTTCGCCTCAATTCTCCTTTAGCGGGCAAGTCAAGAACGAACCATCGCACAATACATTACGTAAGCAGCTCATTGACTAACAGATATCATGTGCGTTTTTATACGTTACAAAGCCGGTACTAGGCCCGACTGTTTAAGGGTCCGGCGAATACAAAAATTGTTATATAGGGTTGCCAGATATCAAAAATGAAAAACTACGACAATCTTTGAAATGTTTAAAATGAAAAGAAGTGTTATATACTAATTTACTTTGTTCCATTAGATAGAGTTGTTCAAGTATTACGTTATCACATTTTTAGTCATTTTAGTAATTTTCTTCTCCCTAGTTAAGCAAACGTAAGCAGGTTATTTAACCTGTACAACATGGTAAGCAATTTTTAAAAAATTTCTCAGTATCTGTTATGTTTCGTGACTTTCAGAGTCTATTTTAGCTCATTCAAGATATGGTGTTTCCTTTCACACGTTTTGCCTGTTCCTGTTATATCTTTTTTTTCTCTTTTTTTTAAGGACAGTTAATTCATTCGCAATATGTTCTGGCGGCGTTTGTTACCTTCAAAGAACTTCTTTCGTTGAATTTTACTTTATTTCAGTTATTTTTAACAAACTAACAACTCAATAATTCACATGTATGCTTACGTCACTATGACCTTTTCTTCAACTTTTGAATTGTCGTTCTCAGAAGTTAAAGAGAATAATTATATACCTAATCCTGTGAAAAAAGCAAACTATAATATTTCCTTCCTGTCTTCTTTGCTGAAATCTGGGACATTTAAGAGTCCCGAGAAACATTTTTGGGATGCCGGGACGCAGATCTCGATTCCGTAACGGTCCCGGATTTTTCAGGACGAATGGCAACCCTTGTGCTAAAGAGAAAATTGCTACAAATATTTTCCGTGCTTTTAGAAACGTATTTACCTCGATATCGTTTAATGTTTGTTTATTTATTATGTTTGATTGTTACACTGTTCATTAGTTCTTGATTCTTTTGTTATATGAGTGCACAAAATACAGAAAAAGATACTTTAAATCACTCCCTCTATCAAGAGAAAATATTTTCCTTCTGAGAAGAAAGAGGAAGCAGTAGCAAAGTGTACAACAGAAATGCCGCTTACAAAACGCAAACGATATCATTAATGAATTGCTTCATATAGCTATAAGCAAAGGTAAAAGTGAGGGAGTACGCCATTACCCCACTTCGAAAATGTATCTATGGCGTACCCCCACTTCCTAAAAAAATTACAACGTAAAAGATAGGCATGGGGACGGCGTGACATCATGCATTCCGTTACCTTTTCAGATCCACTTTTACCCCTGGCTATAAGTGATTCACTCTGTCAACTTTAGTGCTGCTCTGATACCATTTCAACTGCTCAACAGAATTTTTGTTCAAAAACTAGTCAACATTTTCCAGAATGTTACTATTGTTCTTCGTATTTTTTATAGTCTACCATTTTCTGTGGCGGAGGCTGAAAGATCGTTTAGTGCACTTGCAAGAGTAAAGAATATCCTTCGATCATCGATGGTTCAACAAAGATTGCCAGACTTGGCAACTCTTATAATGGAGTCTACTTTAGTCTGTCAGCTAAACTTTAGTGATAAAGCAAGAAAGGATGTTTTGTAATTAGTATATCTATTTAATGTAATTAGTATAATGTAACTAGTAAATATATTAAATATAGTTTGCCAGTCTTTATACCGGGCTCGATGATAACTCAATCCCGGGATCCGAGTTGGCTCTTGACGGGCCTGGCCGGAACTCTCACCAACGGGCTTCATTCGCAAGTACCTCAGCGCATGTTACTTGCTGGTGATATCCAGTTCGTATAAATATATTTTAAATCCTTTGTTTACGTGGTGCTGCTATGATTACTACCGTAAAATGCTTATGTAATGGCTGCAAGACTGAAACAAAAAAGATTTTCGCATGGTAAAATTTCTACAGATAGAGTCACGAAATATGAACAAGTAAATTATCCCGCAAAAGGTCTTGTATCCGTTAACCCTCCATAGCACGCCTGGTCAATTGTAACATCAAGACACGCGCGCGGAGTCTCATTCCGCAATATTTATTTGTCTTTTTTTAATGTGTATTTTGTTTTGAAGTGATGTTAAATTGTTTAATATTTTCTTTGCAATGTTTCTGACAATTCACGACGTGTATTTTACAGCACAAGCTCCTTTAACAGTTCTAAGAAAACTAGAATTTCTCTATCCGCGGAGTGTGACTCCGGACTCCGCGGCGCGTGCTACGGCGGGTTAACTATAAGCCCCATTGTTGCCGGTTACGAGAGATATCACTCTACATGAGGAAAAACAACTTAAATGTTAATTGATGGTAAGAGGTGAATACGTTAAACTCTAGGAATGCAGCAGTGGCTTACTCAAACTGGCTTTCGGGGTTTAACCTCCATCTTGAGAATGGTATGGAAAAACAAACATTTACTACCACACCTAGGTATAGAAAAATCATGTTTGTTTTGAAAGGAGATGAAATTCAGTGTTTGAACCTCCCTTCAGGAAATTCTGTGTACACCACTGGTATATGCTAATAATAGAGATTTGCTTATATCAATTAAGATCGATTTTTCCCGCATTTCAGAAGGTCGTTTGAACTACATTTGTTTGTGACTTAGAGACATCTGGAGAAAGGTACATTTTGATTCAGTAATAACAGGTAAAATCTATTGCAAAAGGAAGAAGGATTATTTTGATCTTAAACGTCTACTGTTAAGTATCGTTACCACTAAACGCTTAAGACAAAAATAAAGATAGAAAGATAACTCATTTAAAGAGCAATTTATAAGGTGTTAAAAAAAGGTCAAGTTGTCTAGAATGTTCTACGTTTAATTGAAAAGTCGTTTAAAAAGTTTGAAATAGATTTACCGCATGCAAGCCATCTATGAACGAAAATGATCATTAATGTTGTCGACAATCCATGATTACTTTCCAACACGCGAAGATCCGCTACGTTGTTCTGGGCAATAATGGGGTTCATATTGGTGCGTAATGAAAGGTTTGATATGCACGAAGACCCCACACTGTGTCCTGTAAGTTGCCGGGGAGGAGAAGGGGAAGAAGTTGGAAGATGTGACGTGAATTGCTGTAATGCATAGAATAGAGCCATTTATCTATAATTGAATTCTCATTATACCCTAAGTTCAGGTAAAAAATTCAGTTGTTATTTATAACAGAATACAGAAGGTAAGTTTTAATCTGGCTTGGCAGATTGAGCTAAAATGTTAGACTTCTTTTCGCCTCGGAGCAAAAAACCATGGGAAGAAAGATTAACAGTCGTCAAAAACATCGATTTCAAGATTTGAGCATACACGAATACCGTGTGTAATGTGGTTTTAAACGACGAAAATTGCCCATACTTAAGAACTGACAATAAATTTTTCAATGTATGTATTAGAGTGTCTTCCAATAAATACATGATAGTAGCTTCTACCAGGGCCAACCTTAGATAATTTGCTCCAGAATGATTAAATCTTAAAAGCCACGATTTTAAGTATGATACCCTATCGGTTTGGATACAAAACCTCGCGGCCAGAACCTCGCGGACCAAAACCTCGCCTTCCAAAACCTCGCGGCCCAAAATCTCGCCGGGCCGAAACCTGGCCTGGCCAAAACCTCACCGCTCAAAACCTCGCGGGACAAAATCTCGCCTGGCCAAAACCTCCCCGCCCAAAACCTCGCGGGACAAAATCTCGCGGGGCCAAAACCTCACCTGGCCAAAACCTCGCCACCCAAAACCTTGCGTTGCCAAAATCTCGTCTTCCAAAACCTCGCGCCCCAAAATATCGCCATACCCAAAATCTGGCCTAATCGAAACCTCGTTGTAATGATCTCGCGACACAGAATCTCGCCTGGTCTAAATTAAGCGAGCCGTAGTATCGCCTGGGAAGAAATATCGTTAGGATAAAACCTCTTCACGACGATTTCTTCAATATAGAATGTTCTATATATTACTATATGTATATATCTAGTAATAACATATAATTACATTACAATAATGACAAGAAAAATTCTAATGGATACTTTGGAAATCTATATATATATTGTACAACTGCTGTATCTCTGGCTCTGGCAGCTATGCGAAAAAGAAAGCGAGGGTTGATACTACATTGCCACACCTCTATAAGGTCCAATGAGTGACCGAGCTGTCACCGCTCTGACATGGAAACTAGACGTTGTTGCCGCTTCGTGTTCTCCCTTTTGTTTGCGCATAGTTGAGTGAAAAGTGCTTTGAGATTGTGTTTGGTTATTGCGACTTTGTGTTTTTTTTTTTTCTTTTTGTGTGTTTGGGTGTGTTGTTAAGAATATTGTTGTAATTACGTAGTGACAATGGCTAGTTCTTCAGAACCGAAGCGAAAGAAAATATCAGTGTACAAAGGACAAAGCCGAGAATTGATATACAGACTTCGTGAATATTTCGAGAAAGAGCGCGATAATGGTGGCCCTCTTCCCCCTGTGACGAGGGTGGTGGACAGTGGCTGACGCCCTTCGTGTGGAGAAAGTCTACTTTTAAGAACATAACAAAAGAAAAATGTCCCGAAGAACTGAATTATCCTTCGACAGTTTTGGTTACTCCAGGCAAAAAAAGAAATCGACCCAATGTTAAAACATCCCTAGATCGTTTCCAGAATAACGCAATAGGGCAACACATTTATCAATATTATATAAGGAAAGAATTCCCGAGTCGCGGTAAGCTTCTCAAGTCCTTGAAAGAATCAGGGCTTTTCGAGGGAGGGAAAACAAGCTTGAGTGTTGTGTTAAGGCAAATTGGTTTTAGGTGGAAGAAATTCTCTGGAAGAAAAGTTCTTATGGAAAGAAGCGATATTGTTGCGGGTCGGTGCAAATTTCTGAGAGTGATGATGAAAATGAACCCGGAAAACTTGGTATGGCTGGACGAAACATGGGTGAATGCAGAACATACGAGAAGCAGTGCGTGGACAGACGATACATCCGAAGGGACAATGAAGACACCTATTGGCAAAGGAAGTCGACTTATTTTGCTTCATGCCGGGACTGTGCACGGATTTGTACCTGAGGCAATGTTGCTTTTTAAATCAAAGAGCACTCGTGATTATCACGTGGAAATGAATTCCACAACTTTCAAAGACTGGTTTATTAATAGTCTACTTCCAAATATTAACGAGAATTCCGTAATCGTGCTTGATAACGCGGCTTATCATTCCGTTCAAACGAATAAGCCACCAAATACGAACAGCAAAAAAGAGGACATGATAAGGTGACTTGAAAAATGGTGATGTTCCTGGAGTATCACCTGATATGACAAAAGCCGATTTCATAGCATTATTAAAAATCTATAATCCAAGACAGCCATCATATGAAATCGATGGAATTGCTGAGGCTCACGGACATACAGTTATTCGACTTCCACCATATCATTGCCATTTTTACCCAATTGAGTTAATTTGGGCTCAAGTTCAAGGTTATGTGGCTCAACATAACAAAACATTTCGTGTAAATGACGTGAAAAATTTAGTAATAGAGGCGATCGAGAAAGTGTCCCCGAATAATTGGAAAAACGCCGTTGAACATACGTGGAAAATTATGCAGCAAGCTTGGGAAGATGAAGGTGTCTTCGAACAAACTATACAAGATTTAATCATAACATTGGGTGATGGTGACGATAGCAGTGACGACAGTGACGATGAAGAAGATATTTCGGCAGTTAACTCTGACGAATTATTTCAAGATTGTGGAGTTCAACCTATCGATAGTGACGAATTGTCATGTAGGCAGCGAAGGTATATCAGGTTACTCGATTACTTTATGTTTAATTCTGGTTATTTTTAGTTTGTTTCCTTACACGGAAGGTTTTTAAAATCCATGACAATTCAGCATTCATTAAGCAATTCATTTCGGTTGTATTTGCTTGCTTTTTCTGTTTATTCTTAACGTGCGCGGTTAAACCCACGACAAATTGGCAACATTGTTTTGTCCACGTGCAGAGCTGTGAGAGCCAGAGACATAGCGGCCATAGTATAAAAATTAAATGACTATGTTTGTTACATTATACTTCTTGAGCCATCCTACCGATCTCAATCACATTCTCAACATAGATGATGTTCGAGCCTAGGATGTCTTTTATAATTTCACTTTGTCGGCACAACAAAAGGGAGGGGGAAACAGGGTGAGCCATTTTAATCAATCCACGGAAATATCTGAAAAATTATAAAACATAGAAGAAATGTTTGAAGTACACGTTATATATTGCTAAAGGGGAAAACCTATTCCGCCAAAAGTACCCCTCTCTGCCCCCCGTAAATGGGGGTAACGGGGGGTAACTTTGAAATGTCAAATGGGAATATGGGTCGAGTAATACCTTGTTCGAAAGGTCTTGGAAAACTAAGTAACACTGTACCAAAAGATGTTTAATATGGAGCACCAGTTTCAAAATGGCCGCCATGATATAGTTCGGAAACTCCAGTAGCCGTAGTATGAAAACCATGGGAGGTAAATGAATGGAACAAAATTGAAATACGTAAATATCATAGGGCATATCGAATGATGTAATCCCTGTGATCCCAATGGCCTGCGTGAAGGGTTATTGTGGGCTAACTTCAAAATTTCAATGTCCGACCGGACAACGGTTCGGGCGTACACTTGACCTACCCAATGCTGATTGGAAGGCAGACTTCATGGATAGAGTTGAGTTGATTTTGAGTTTATCGTCCCGTTCAGCAGCGAGGCTATATGAGACGTGGACCTACTGATTAACGTGGAATCCGAACCACATGAGCTCCCGCCGGGAATCGAACCCGGGTCTCCCGCGCCAAAGGCGCGTACGCTAACCGCTTAGCCACGGAGGAGCTCACTTCATGGATAGAGAATTGGTGCACTGAGTTAATGCGGATAGGCACATTTACATTTTGATTAACTATTAGCACTCATGTCATATTGTGAGCTTGACGGACGAAACGGTGTGTACGTATATCCCCGAAATGCTTTCCGAATAACCAGCACGCATTGCATAAAAGTTTCTGTGGCGATGGAGATTAGCAAATTTACACGTTTGTAAGTTCCATCAACTGCATTATTCAACAACTTCTTTCGTATACCGTTCCTTCTGTTTCCGCATCAAATCATACTCACTGTCAGCCACACAGATATGCGTTACCATTCAAATAAAATGTCACCTTTTTTAGTTACTACAGCGTCATCCTTACAAATAAATGTTTCAACGACACCATACCTATTTGTAGCGTAATCTTAATTTGCGAATTAAAGTAGAGTTTTCATTTGAACTTTCACAGTTACTTTCCACCCCACTCACATACAGAGCGCAAGGAGAGATTATTTTGCAGAACTTGGATTTCTCTCTATACATTATTGCAACTTTACTCTAATAGTTTTATCTCTGTTGTATCATGCTCGAGCCATGGAACGCCTCCGTGGTTTTGCTATTTAATGTTCGTTATTTTCATTTATCCCTAACCGTATTCATAATATGGGCACTAGACGTTTTCTTAGACACAGTCACCATGTCTTGGCAATCATTTTGAAAACGGCGTCTCATGTCGAAAATATTCTTACAGAAGCTGTTTAATATTCATTCGTCTATGTAACGTGATGTTACTCACTTCAAGTTGCTATTTGAAATTATCAAGTTGGCCCCGGATACCTTTCAGTTGGCCCTTGGAGTCACCCCGACCACACCTCTCGATGTGCCTTACGTCAGTTACCTACTCCAGTTTTTCTTCTGTTGATTTATCTCCAATCGCTTTCATACTACAGGCACGAAACCTTTTCTCTGGCACGGATACTATGTTTCGGCGGCCTTTTGAGAACACTGCCATTTCACCGCAATCGTTTTCTCCTGCAAGATGTTTGATTTTGCAAGATTTATCGAACGAGGTACCACTCGACTCATGTTACTATATGAAATTTTGAAGTTAGCCCACAATACCCCTTCAGGGAGGTCACTGGGATCATAGGGACCACAGCATTCGATATGCCCTATGATATTTACATTTCAATTTTGTTCCATTCATTTACCTTCCATGGTTTCCATACTACAGGTACTGGAGTTTCGGAACCATTTTGAAACTGGTGCTGCATATGAAACATCTTTTGGTACAGCGTTACTTAGTTTTCCAAGCCCTTTCGAACGAGGTATTACTCGACCCATGTTCCCATTTGACATTTCAAAGTTACCCCCGTTACCCCCATTTATGGGGGGCGGGAAGGGGTACTTTTGGCGGAATTGGTTTTCCCTTTTAGTGATATATAACGTGTACTTCAAACATTTCTTCTATGTTTTATAATTTTTTCCCGTGGATTGATTAAAATGGCCCACCCTCTCTCTCTCTCTCTCTCTATATATATATATATATATATATACAGAGCTGTAGAGATTTCGGCGCCCGGGGCGAAGTAGAATCTCTCACCACACCAATCTCTTCCTTCCATTTTTTCTTTTTACTTATAAGAAAAGCCGCACTTATTGTTATATTACACTGAATTTTTATTAAGCTGCAGGCGAGATTTTGGGTGGCGAGATTTTGTCCCGCGATGGTTTGGGCGGTGGGGTTCTGGCCACGCGAAATTTTGGGCGGCGAGGTTTTGGCCACGCGAGTTTTTGGGTGGCGAGGTTTCGGCCGCGAGATTTTGTCCGTATCCCACCCTATCATGAACAACGAAAGGGAGGGAAAGGGCAACTCACACTCAGAAAGGCCTAAACACTACAAATATAATTTATTTGTGTCTGTTTATTTTCAGTGGAAGATAAAGGAAACGCATCTGCATAGGAGAGATGGTAATCCTTTTTATAGAATTCAATATCAGGCTTCAATCTCAAAATATCAGTTTGCAGCTTCAGCGCAATTAGCTCTTTTATTTTTATTTCTTGATTTTCCTTCTACATCTGTTAAAAACATTATTTAAAAAAAGAAGTTGTTTCCACCTTCAATAACAAGGAACTTGTTTCCACCTTCAATAATAAGGAACTTGTTTGTGACAAAGACAAGACTACTTTTCGATATAAAATCTGTGATAGTTAACTAAATGGAATAGATGTTCGCAGCTGTTCAAGAATTGAGTTTTTGTATTTGACAACAATCAAACAATTCATACTGTTATTTGTTTGACCATTTACTTTAGTACTGTGCATGTGACCTTTAGTAATGCGACCTAAATATGATTTATGAATATAGTATTCAAATAGAAGGTCAGCTTAGTAACTTTAACTACTATCATCATGAAGTCTGTTTTCAACAAGGAATACTCATTTTAAATAATATAGTTATCACATATTTTGCCTCCCCTCGAAACTTGACGCACCGTCCAAATGTACGTGTTGCATATATGGAAGAGCCGGTCCTGGCTCCTACTATTATTTATTTAGTTGTTCATAATAAATCATAGTAGGTCCTACTAAATGTTACCATTGTACTCGCGTCTCCTAACAAATATATCATATGATCTCATAAATATATTAACATATCCTAATAGATATATCAGAATCTTAACAAATGAAACATGGAACTAAGTAATAGTAAATATATGGGAGTCACTTCAAATGAACGTGTCGGAAGAACTCGTAATAAATGCATCAGATGATCTCATGATAAGATAGTCACAGGGTTTCTTCAATACATATATCAAATGTATTGAAGAAACCCTGTGACTATCTTATCATGAGCATCTCTTACCTAGTATATCAGGATTTTATAATAAATGTATCAGAAGCTCTCCTAATAAATGGGAAGTGCGTGGGGAATATAGTGGTAAGCTCTACTTGCGGTGAAATTGAGTTATTAGGTGAAATGGATCAGGATCGAACCACAGAATAGTATGTAGGTACTTTAATTTCGGTAATATACCTCCAGATGGCAGAAGCTTGTTTGGTATACATCAATACATCGCATTGCATGGATAGGTTGTATTTTCTCTTTTCAGTTTACTCGAAAGTTAGAAAATCTTACTTAATATTATGTTCCCCCGAGTCGCTCAAATGTATCAAGGAACCTCCAAGTAAGCGTATCAGAGACGTGTGCTCCTGTTTCGCAGAAAGGGGTTTAAAGTGGATTTTCATGCTCAACGTTGCCATGTTTCGAAAAACAGAAAAATAACCCAATGCGTGTGCTCCTGTTTTGCAAGAATAAAAGATTTATTTTCCACGTAGGTTTGTGGAAAATCTGTGCTCTTATTCAGATTTAAGAGGGGACTTAGGTCTGGTAAGGTTGGGCTTATTCCATACTTTAATGCAGTGTCTCAATGCATTGATTTGAATAGTTTAAATTATAGTCCATTAAAGACAAGACGATATTAAGAGATCCACCTGTATACTACTTTTATTGAGGTTTATGACATTTTTGTTCAATGCAAATTATTTCTTTTTTCAATTGTGTATGTGTTTCTGTGTTATCCAATTGTGTCATGTATGCGAAAATCTGATATGTCATAATGATACTTCATTCGCGTGAACCAGTTAAACAATGTGAAAAACGTGTGAGTACTGTGAAATGGAGAAGAAGTGTGATCTAATTTTCGAAACATGTGCTGAAGTGACTACTTCCAAAGAAGAGAGTAATTCTCTGAAAAAAAAATCGCCAATGATATTACTCGGGGCAACGCGCCGACCTCTTGGAAACAGTTACAATCTTAGTGTAAATATTATACAAAAGCGAGCTGATCGTCAAAACATAAGAACTTTCCATGAGGATAATTTCAGCGCGAGTGACGGCCTCCAAACAGAATAGGCATTTAACCAATCTGAAAGTAGCAAGAGAACTACGGAGGAACCTTTCTTGCCTAGTATCAGATAGGAAGGTAGCCCGGCGCCTGTAGTATTATGGGTTGGGGAAGAGTTGTGCGTTCCTTCGACCAACAAGCATTATTTAGAAAAAGGTATCCTTGGGTAAAAGAACATAAACCGTCAACTGACCGACAATGTAAGAAGGTATAGTGGCCAGAGGATACTAAATTTCAGCTTTTCGGTTCCTATCGTCAGATGTTTGTGCTTCGTTGTCCCGAAGATTGCTTTTATCCCTATTATGTAGTGCCTGCAACAAATTATAGAAAAAGCAGTGACAATGTTTGTAAATGATCAAGTTCGTGATTTTGTTCGAATCAACGAATCACTGAACAAAAATGTTTATCACAATATTTTAGTGAGACACACAACTCCATCAGAAATGCAGATTTTGGGCTGTAACTTCGTTTTACAAGAGAACAACGGTCCAAAACATTATTCCAAGATATGCAGTCATCATTCCCAAAGTAAGGAGCAAGCATACATCGTCAGAAAAATTTAATGGCCGCCACAATCTCCTGATTTACTCTCATCGAGCTCTTCTCTAATGAACTGGATAGGGCAATGCGTAAGTAGTCCCGGTGAACACAGAAGAACTTTGGAAGACTCTTCAAAGCTACTGGAGTTGCATTGATTCGCTGTATACATATGATTTGTAACGTTCCTATGTATTCTAAGAATCAGCACTGCAATGAACGCAAACTTCCAGATTAAATTTGTTTCAATGTAAACGGAACCATGTATTTTCGTATCATTATATGAACAATGTTGTTTATTTTCTAAAACGGGTCGAATAAACATGACTTCCTATTGGGCTGATATTTTTCTTTCTTTTCTTTTTCTTTTTTGTTTGGAAAATTGAAAATTCTCAAATAACTGTAATGTGTTCAGACTTTTGCTAATACATATATACACAAATCAATGAAGGGGAGTTTACTGTAATCTACGCAAAGTTCTTTCTGACACAATACTCAGAACTTTTCTTACATTTTTTCTGGCTGCTAATTGTAAAAGTTTCAACTTGTTTTTTTTTCCTTGACCCCTCCCATAATATTTGTATGACGCATTTTGCGTCATGATCTCCCTTTACCCCTTCCGGGCAACAAACCTGAGCCAATAAATATAATCGTCTTCTGGTTGTGACACACGACGATGATAGATGGAACATATCATTCGCCGTAGTAGTTCTTGTGGTGCCATTTCATTACATACAAAGCTCCATACGGTCAATATTGGTTTCACACAGTGCTTCATCGTCTGTGACGTCATCACATGCTGTGAGGATCTCTCTCTCTCTCTCTCTCTCTCTCTCTCTCGTTGCATGGTCCGACTTCATACATTTATGTGGGTTATAAATGAGATTTGTGTCGCGTGCCTGGAAGAGCTTTCTCCTTTATGTGATATATATACAGGGTGTTCACAAACAACCCCACCACTTTGGGAAACGAATCCTTACATGAATTCATGAAAAAAAAATAGAAGTATCAGTATCTGGTATGCACTACGCGAAAACATTTGGTTTGTATGGTGTGATCTTTTCTCGACTATAATTGAAACCAGAAGTGATAGTACGAGGGGTGATCACTAAGTAAGGCCTGCTGTGAAACGTGTATATAATATTTCATATAAATAATACAACCAACAGATAGTACATGCATTACGTTATTTATCGACATAGTCTCCATATTGGTTGATGCATTTGTCGCATCGTGGGATAAGTTTCAAGATTTCCTCCTGGTAAAAATCTTATCCTTGCGTGTTCAGCTACGTTGTCACGAAGTATTTCAACTCCTTGTCTGAACAATATCGTACACACCGAATGACATTCCCAACTCTGCCATCAGATGCCGTAACCCGTCATCCTCCTATTGTGTTGAATCAGTTCCTCCACGAAAGCTGTGTTCCAACTCTGTTGATTCCATGCTGTGTCGGCCACTGCACTCCTTGTCAGTATAACGTTTTCTCTACCAGCCACAAACTTTCGACAACCATGCTTATGAGTCATTACAGTCTCTCCGTAAACTTCTACCAGCTGTCTGTTAATTTCAGCTGCAGTTATCTGATTCGTCCACAGAAATCCAATAACTGAGCGGATTTCTTCCCGAGACCTTTTTTCCAAAAGAGTCGCCATTTGTGTTTACCTACAACTAGTACCATAGGTGGCGGGTGGTTGAAACTCTGTACACTTGCCAATTCCATGTAGTAAAATTACGACAAGCTCCTCATTTCTCTATAACAGACGGACTCCATTAGCCTTGTAACATTAGTTTCTGATTCTCGCTCGTAGATATCTGCATCTTCCGGCCTAAGTAGAGAGCTTAGAATGGAGATGGAATATATTCTTGAGAGTCTTCCTTGGTCGCAGAGAATTTTTTTCTTGCTATGTAATACCGTTTTTACTCTATAATTATCAACGTTGAAACCGGAAGAGGTTGATTTCTACCAATTCCGGTTTGAATAGAGGGTTGAGAAAAAAAAAACTATCCCATTCTTAGAATGCTAAATTGATTCTCTAAATGCCGCTTTTCACTTCCTTTTATTGATTACGCTCTATGCAGAACCCAGAACCTGGAAGTTGTGAATTTCTGTTACTCTCGGTTTCAGTAGAGAGCTAAGGATGGATGTTAAATGTATTCTTGTGACAGTTAATGAATTACGGGTAAAAGCTTCTCCGTATTTATTACTGGTTTATTCTGTAGTGATAAATGTTAAAACCGGAAATTGTCAATTTCTACAGTTTCCGTTTTGAACACTACCTCCATCAAGGAAGCCAATTCTCACTTTTAACCCTCTGTATCATGGCTAATATTGATGATGATCCATTAAGTAGATCTTGAAATTATTTTGCCTTCCGAGCGGACGAATAACGTTTTTTGTCTCCGAAAGGACGGACATCTTTTATCTTCCGGACGGACGAATAACGTTTCTGTCTCCCGGACGGACAGATAACATTTTTTTTTTTGTTCCTGAACGGAAGAAAAACGTTTCTTGTCTTCCGAACGGACGCATAACACTTTTGTCTCCAGGACGAGCGAATGACATTTATTTTTCGTCTCCCGAACGGACAACAGACAGGTAGAAATTTTGGAAAACCCGGACAAAACCGTTCGCGATAGAATAAACATTGGTGCTCAATATGTCACTTCGCAGCTCGCCGAAAATTTGTCACAACAACAAAATAAGAGTTATAAGGAAATGTCAAATCAAAATCAGCTTTCAAAGCCGTAGTAATCACCTTGTTCCTATTAAAACGATAGTGGGTGTGGTACAAGGGTTACTACAGTGTTAATCACGAAGCAGGAAGTAAATGAAATGAAATCTTTCAATTTAACGTCTCACGATTATACCCTTTAAGCTAAAAGAGACAGATGATTTAGGAAAGTGAATGATGAGGGAAGAATTGGTAAAATGAAAATGTAGGAGGAAACGAGAGTACCTCCAGAAAACCCACAGACAATATGTTGTTCACCACAGAATTACTTGGGCAGGGATCGAACCAGGGATTCCACTCACCAGAGGTAAGCGCTCTACCACTGAGCCACAGTGCCCCTACGAAGAAGAGAATTACTTTCATGAGCTTTTCTATAAACCGAAAATGGTAACTCAGGAACTGAAAACTGAAAGATTATCCGTATTCACTGGCATATTTATGGAATCTAGGCTCGAAATAATTATTAATCACTATGTTCTTTTACTTAAGAGTCTTCATCCCGGCGAAATTAAAATACCGCTAATTTTACAGTAATTATGTGATATCTTCAAATAGATAAAAGATAATTGAAATATGGAACAAGAGCGCCCTAGACAATATTCTTTTTGCGTGAGGTACCGTTATCACAAGTCACCTAGTGGCTTTCCGTTTTCAGCTGTTTAGAAACGCGAAAATAAATGGCCGATTTTCAAAATGGCTCGAAATCGAAAGCAGATAAGTGAGTCGTGATAACGGTTTCACATGTAAAATAATATTGTCTAGGGCGCTCTTGTTCCACATTTCGATTATCTTTTATCTATTTGAAGATATCACATAATTACTGTAAAATAAGCGGTATTTTAATTTCGCCGGGATGAAGACTCTTAACTTCGATCCAACAATTTGTTCTCAAGTTATGATTTTTTTTTTTTTTTTAATTGTTATGATTCCCTCAATGGTACATTTGTGCATCCACGTTTTCCAGGCGAAACCAGCCACAGAGGTTTGAGAGACCACAAATATCTTAGGGGGGTCAAGTCACCAAAAATTATCTTTCAAATATCTAAATTGTGTTTTTGTATTTGTATCGAGGTCTGGAGAAGACAGGAAAAGTTTAGGGGAGTAGGCCCCCTAGAAGAGTGCAAGTTTCCTGCAAGAGTGCATTTCCTAAAGCTATTTGGTGTTTCTAAATATCGAAGGAAGAGTACAACACAGAAATCTTATCAAAATTTAAATGAAATATCCAGGATCAGGAAATTCTGCTTCAGATCATATATACTGGTAAATATTCGTGATTAAGGGACCCTATTTTCTCTAAAGGTATTTTGTAGGAAGTGCTTATAATCACAGATTATGTTTTCGAACTAATGGTAGGCATACACTGGAATAACAGTAAGGAGATGGGTGTTCTTTCTAATAATTGTTCATGGCCAGTACTATTTCAATATCTTATCATTTGACCAATTTAGAGCAAGTAAATTGCCTACGGGGTTAAAATGACCCCATCTTAGGCATTTAAGTAATATTTTGAACATAAAAAAGAGATAAATAATCCAAAACCATGTTTGTTTTTTCTTCCTTCTTTTACAATAATTTCAATTAGCACTATTCTTTTGTAATACCCTATATAATGTCGCGGAGCTTTTGTTTTGTTTATTACCTGTGAATAAACACCTCATTACTATTGATCCAACTGTGTGGCCAGTATATTTTGCATAGCACATCCGTCAGTGATTAATCTTCCTCCTGCAGTCATTCTGATATAAATATTTCACCACCAGATGTAGACACTAGCACTCCGTATGTATTTTAATGGCTTTCGTTGATTTGGCTTTTTTTTTTTTACAATATGTGTGTGCGTGTGTGTGTGTGTGTTAAGTGGAGCGAATAGCAATTCTTCTGCATGAGAATAACAAGTAGTGGTGTGATGATAGGTATTGTCTTGTCGTGAAGCGAAGGTTTCTTTTTTTCATCTTGGTTTTTGAATAGTTAGTTGTATATAAACCTTGTTGAAAAGGGCAAATGGTCTTCAAACAATTCATTGGCTGTTGTCCTTGGTACACGGGAAACCTCTTCCGCTATTCCACTGACATTGAGGTTAATGTAAAAGCCAAGTTATCACAACTATGTAGCCTATCACTATCTCTGTTATTTTTCTCCTTTGTCTCTGTTTATCTTCTGATCTAGCACGCAACACCTTCATACAATGATGCACTGTTTAGGAGTTTTAAGTACTTTATAATCGACCAAACACTTTTTCTTCGTATGTTTGTTAACAAAGTTAACAAGAGTTTTCTATTATTCTGTCGCGACAAAACAGACGTGAACCTATCATTCAGAGTAGACCATGAAGGCTCAAGGTCTGCATGGGGATAAAACCCAGAAAGTGAATTCCTGGAAATTTGGGACAGTGACGTTATTTCAAGTTTGTTTCATGGGGAGAAGAATGTCCACTAACATAAGTGTTCTACATTTTATATTACTATTGTAGTTTACATATACAGGGTGAACGTTAACTACGTGGACAAACTTGGACTGGTGATAGTACATAAAAAGAAGCAAGAAAAAGTCCTAGTGAACATGGGAGAAATTCCTTCCAGTTTAGGAGTGACAGAGTGTTGAAAGCGTTGGAACATGAACTTCAGAGGCCAACAGCTTTAAAACAATACAACGTAGAGAGTGCGGTTAAAAACGTCACTTAGAAAGTCATACCTATTCTATTGACAAATGCATGTATGAAAACGCAGCTATGCGTGAGCACGGGTTTCCCCAAAGGAACGGAGGGATCCCCAGACATGCTGTAAAGGAAAGAAATGTCGCACCTAGTTACTCCCATGCGCACACGCAGCTGCGTTTCCAAATATGCATTTTTCAATAGAGTAGGTATGACTTTCTAAATCACATTTTAAAGCGCACTCTCTATATATTGTTTTTAACCTGTTGGCCTCTGAAGTTCATGTTCCCACGCTTTCGACACACTGTCACTCCTAAACGGGACGCAATTTTCCCATGTTCACTAGGACTTTTTTGCTTATTTTTGGATGTACTATCACCCGTCCAAGTTTGTTCACGTAGTTACCGTTCACCCTATATATATATATATATATATATATATATATATATATATATATATATATATATATATATATATTCTCAAACTCGGAATGGGGCAAGTACCTCTGCTTTTAATAAAATGACGCCCATAAAATGGATTTCCTCTACTTTATATTTTTTGAATACAACTTCACGCACTAAAATTTACTGGGCTTGAATAACGTGACACTACTTTCAGAAGTTTGCAAACTAATTACATGTACTTAACATGTACAGAGCATGGACAAAGTATGGAACCATCTGGTATAAAAGTTGGTAGAGCGTTCACCTCTGGTGCTTGGGGTCCGGGGTTCAATCCCAGCCCCGCCAAGTAAACTTTGTGTTGGACAAACACCGTGTGCGTGGGTTTTCTCGAGGTTCTCCCGTTTCCTCCCACTTTCTTCATTCCACCATTTCATTCATTACTCATCATCACAGACTCCTTTAGTCTAACCGGCATAAACGTGGGACGTAAAACTCGAAGATTTCATTTCATTTTTTCTGGTATAAAAGAGGTAGCCATTCCAAACATGATTTGCACCTGAATCGTGTATGATATGAGCTTTCGTGACGAAAGTAGCGGAAATGTTTGGTGTATCCAGAGGCACAGTCTCGAAGATCATTACTGTCTACGAGTGTTCCGAAAAACAGTATCAGCGAAGCACCAGCGTGGACGGAAATGTATGCTTCGTGACAGAGACATTGGATAGGATTGTGATCAAGCAATTAATCACCGTGTCAAAAGTCGCAGCTAAGCAGAATACGGTGTTTACAAACCTTGTTAGCTTCAAAACAGTCGGAAAAGAACTCCACAAGCAGGGTATTTATAGCAGATCTGCAATCTCCAAACCACTTGTGACTGCTGACCATGCTGCTATACGAAGGCAGTGGTACAACACTCATAAAAACTAGACAATGGAGGTGGAAGACTGTCGTCTGCTCAGATGAGTTTTTTTAGGTTGTTTTCGTCGACTGCAGGCCATTCTGCGTACCAAAGGTGGTTCTACTCGCTTACTCGCTATTAATAAAAAGTAATGTGCACTTTCTCAAGTGTTTCCATATTTTTGTCCATTTTGTGTAACTCATATGTAATTAATGGCTGAATTAGTGCTTTATGGTATTCTAAATCTCTATTGTAACATTACTGATTTTGTTATGATATATTAATCTATAGAGGTAACATGAAAAGAGAAAGTGGCACTTAGAATACCTGAGTTCGAATCTAAAAGATATATAAGACTTCTCCATCAGTCACGAAAGTCAGAGAGAATATTAGTTGATAGTAAATTTTTGAAATTGTTTGAACTCGAATTAGACGTCAAAAATCTAACTCAGATATTGTAATTATAGTACACACATGCGGCAAAGCAAACAGCACTAAAATTCGCGTACGGATAGCGTACAAGTTCATTGTGGTAAGAGCTGTGAGCGCTTTATGTGTGTTCAGTTGTTTGTGGACTAGCATCATGTGCAGTTGGCGGGAAAATAATGTTACAACAGAGAAGAAAGTGTTTATTGCCGAGCGCTATTTTCGCTCATGGTGTTAGGCAGCGTCTCACTGCAGGAGATAAGCATGCACATCTATTGTATTTCACGGGAGTGTAATTATGGCATATGAAGATGAAGATTTTATCAGCAGCATATGATTCAGTGATGAAAACTATGCGTACCTTGATCACTACATTAATTGACGGTTGATTATTGACCCATTCTTGCATGATTTGCGCGGTCGCACCAAAAATCTTTCGTTACAACAATAATGGATGCAACAAGACGGAGTTACTGGCCACCCTGCTTAAGTGAGTCACTTGGCCTTCTACCGACAAGAGTTTGGACGTCACTTGATTTCCAGTGAATCCTTCCCACTCCTCTGACCTCACGGCTCCAGATGACTACATAAGAAGTATGCTGAAGAAAATAATTTTCCGAACACATAACCCAGTGCCACTATACCGGAGTTAAGATAGAAGATTTGATAATTTGTTTTATCGTTCCAACAACCTGTGTTCGCCAACACAGGACCACTATGAAGAATATGTGATTTGTAATGATCAACATTTTGAACATAGTGTATAGGCGGTATAACTCTTAAATTTACCATATATGTTCGGTAACATTTAGTTGACCTTCGTTTGTCAACATCTTTCATATTTTATTATGTTGTACAATAAATAAATAATTAAATATTAACGATGTAACTTCAGTACTATTTGTCTTGTCACATCTGTATTACTGGAAATAAAACCATAAAAACGGTTTGATATAAATGTTGTGCATACCTAAAGAACAAAAGGGTTATATAGCATATTAGAGACAGTACGTGAAACATTTCCTTCCGACTGAATATCGTTATAGTACATTGGTGACAGCGCAAGTCATGGGCTTCTCCATTACGTGAGTGGTGTTGCCGTTGATTGTCCTATCTGTAGTGTACTTAATACTCTCCTCTCTTTTTGTCTCTTGGGTAGTTTTATCAAATTCTGATACATCCATATCCCCTTTTATCCAGCATGATACTTCCATATAAGGAAAGGTTACTTGTAACTTTGTAGTGTTCTTCCTAGTTGATATGACGCTTCAGGTGACGTCAGAGTCTCGTTTCTTGACATCTTGGGTGCTTTGTCAATGATCCTCAAGACGTCTGCGTCATCCTCCTAGTTGTAGAAACCCTTAAGTCGTCAAGTTAAGCTTACTAGTGAAATTTCCCTCAGGTTGAAACTAGGGATCGGTAAAACCGGTTTTTTTATAAAACCGGAAACCGGTTTTTAAAAACCGAAACCCGTTTCTCGAGAACCGGTTCGGTTTTCACCGAAACCCGTTTCGGCTTTCTTCAAAAACGGTTCAGTTTTTCACCGAAACCGGTTTCGGTTTTCTCCAACGTTTGGAAAAAACACAAAAATATTTCTGTAGAAACGGAATCGGTTTCTGGAGAACAATGAAACATTAGTCTAGTCAGAAATAGAACCAATTTTGGAAAAAACAAAGTTTGAAGAAAACCGAAACCGGTTTCAGTGAAAACCGAAACCTTTTTCAGTGAAAAACCTGTTTTTAGAAAATTCTCAAAAACCGGTTTCGGTTTTCCTAAAACCCAAAAAACCGCTCTTTGTGCCCACCACTAGTTGAAACATTAAAAGAGTGCATGCTTGACAGAGGAAATAAACTTCTCAGTTATTCTTTTCATATTGGACGTATATTGACTTGCATCTTCTGAATGTTATGTTTCTTTATGGCGGTCAGCCGAATTTGGTGGTTGTAACTTGCTATAAACGAAGAAAAACCGCTGTTTATTAAACAAAATTAGAAGCTAGAATTCTCAATGAGGCCAGGAAAAGATAACGAAAGGAGGTTAAAAAATAAAAACAATATGATTATGTAGAAAAGAGCAATCAGATGCATGGCACCCAAAGTAAGGCGGATCCCCTGTCTCACAAAAATGTATATGGAATATAGCAAACCACGTATATTAAATTCAAGAAGTACCAGACCTAATATAACAACCATGGGGATGCCCCCTGGAAAATTTTCTTCGGGCGCCGCTGATCAGGTAAGATCGAGAATTGAATTTAGCTCTGTCGCACTTAGTTTAATAGGAAGTCAACAAAAACAGTCATTTACATAATGCTTTCGAGAGAAAGCTTTATGCTACAATAATTCATAAAAAAAAATAGGAATGATCCAAAAACCGTATCAAAAGATTGCGATCTTGACCACTGGATCAGGGGCTACAACTTATTTTAAACGACTCCTAAATCTCATTTTCTTATTTTCTGCGGAATAAGGACATCATATTGAGTTAAGTGATACTTTGGATTTGTCTACACTATATGTTGATTGAAATATTTTGGATCTATTGATCCAATAAAATTTGCTCTGTCAAGTACCGTTACCCGTATTTTGTTAGTTTCTGGTGTTGTAGTCCAGAATCGAACCAATTATCTATCATAATGCTACACTATATATGACAGAATAAATCCTAAGGTACTGACTGAATGAAATAAGATTGTTTTCGAAAAATAAAAGAAATGTGTAAGATAAATATAAACAAAACTTCTTGATTTACTAATGGATTTATGATGTTCGCTTTCCTTTACACCATGAGTTGCTCAAACATACTACTATTTGCTTTCTAACATTGTACCGGAATAGTGCAGACGTGTTTCTAACAAACAGCAATAGATTTGTGCACCTATATGTTCCTGGAAGTAGGGGCGGATCTACGATCGACTTCTAGGGTGTGAGTTGTAATACTGCTACTTAGAGCTACTTTTAAGAGCTAAAAACTCTGGGATGTGTTTCATTTATATATAAAATAAGAAAGCTTCCTCTTCTGGGGAGGGCGATCGCCCTGATCGCCGCACCCTGGATCTACCCCTGTGTGGAAGAATTGAACTCAAATTTTAGCCCAAGGATGTTTCAAAGAACATCATCTTCGTTAACAACTCAGACTCCAATATGCTTGCACTGTGTTGTCTGTAACTCTCCGTGAAGAAGGTTGCGAACACCAGACTTTCAATACAAGATACTGACCTGTTGGTTGAAAAGGAAACGATAAACACAGAAAACTAAAAAGTATTAAATAGCCCTACTGGGAAAATATCAAGACTAGAACTAAAACTCCGACAAGAGAGAATTTAAACAATAAATAATGAACAAAATTATTTAACCCTCGAAGTAAAATAAACAAAAACATGAAATCATAACTGAATTTAGAATTTGGAAAATTGTTTGGTTATATCTTTCCACGGTCACACTAGGAACGAAAACTAGATTCAACCCTGTAGTAGCACTCTTGGTCTTGGAATTTAAATGTACTATCATGTACACTATTATATATAGGGTATTAGAAAAATGTGTCACAATATCTTGGGAATAAATTTCTCATATCCAAATAAGAAAAAGAAAGTACATACGGACCTGGGCTCAAAAGTAGATAGTTTCGAAGTTATAGGGTGCCGAAAACATGAAACAAGTGAACATTAAAAGTTCACTACTATGGGTATGTGAACTATCCAAACACCCATGTTTAAGAATGCTCCAGTACTCCGGATGCACACCGATTTTACAGAGGTAGGTGAAGAGTGATCTAGTACTCCCAAACAGCCTCTCTGAAAAAACGATTGTGCAAGTACCGGAGGTTCTGAAAGATGGATATTTGAATAGTTCACATACTAAAGCAAACGCCAAAAAATATAGGCGGGTTGCGCGCGCACCTTACAGCTCGCTGTTGTCAACTCTCCCTTGTCATGTGCCACCTCCTTCTCCTCCTGTTGGAGGAGTAAGCACACGACAGCCGCTTACCTAACCACAGCTCCAAGCCTGCGTTCTGCCGTAACACGCGCGCGAAACATAAAACTTTGACAGTGACTGAGCAAGACAAATGTAAAGTGGCAAGTGCGTAGGTTGCTAGTTGGCTGTTGCTCTCTTCACCCACTTTTTGTTGCGCGTGCAACCCGCCTATATTTTTGGCGTTTGCTTTAGTACCTCAGTGATATCTTGACCCTACTACGATCGGTCCTACAGTAATGGAACTATGGACATTTAAAATTCATTTTTTTTCATGATTTTTGTACCCTATAACTTCCGACCACAGGTCCATATGAACATTCTTCTTATTTTGATCCCAAGATGGGGAAAGGAATCGAATCCCAAAATATTGTGCCAGATTTTTGTAACACCCTGTATAATGCTCTTTCATGCACTGAGCTCCTTCGTGGCTAAGCGGTTAGAGTAGCGGGAGACCCGGGTTCAATTCCCGGCGGGAGCTCATGTGGTTCGGATTCCACGTTAATAAGTAGGTCCCGTCTCATATAGCCTCGCTGCTGAAAAGGACGTTAAACTCAAAATCAAATCAATTACCTCTTTTATGCACTGTACTATAAGGTGACCAGATTCTGACAAGCAGAAAGTAGGACATAATTATAAAAGTAGGTAGGCTATATGATTGTCGGCAATACGCATGTCCTTATTTCATTTAACGTTAAATTTAAGTCAATCATTCGTTTTTTTCTTTTTCTTTTTTTTTTAAAAAAAAGTACTGAACAAAAGTACTGAAATAATTTAACACACCTCCAAATGTTTTGATGAATGACAAAGTTGTTTATTTTTATGAATGTACAGGGAAAATTCATGTAGGGCTAACGACTTATTTTGAAATCGATTTTCGGAGTGTGGGATTATTTTAAAGAATGAGGGAAAATTTAAACCGACACGAGCGAGTTTCTACTTAACTTGGCTAGCATCACTGCCATTATGTTAAAAAAATAACCACTTCTACCTTACCGATATCTCAACAAGCCCATCTCATTGTCAGTAAAAGTAATGTATTGCAAAACAATGCTTTGTTGATTGTTCTCTTTCTCTAATCTTTTGAGGAGTGTTTTAAAACACAGCGATTCATCATTCAGGAAAGGAGTATCTGTGGTTCAAAATGTTCTAATAAAGAATGAAACATTAAAATATTGCAAATAATAAACTCAGGACATTTCGCAGGACATTTTAAAAAACAAGGACATTTCTCGATTTTCTTGGCGTCTTCGCAAAACGCAGGACAGCTCTTTAAAAAAACAGTATTGTACTACGAAAATCAGTACGTCTGGTCACCCTACTGTACTATTATGCGCATATAAAATCTTAGATCCTTTGAATAAGACCAAATTGTAAATGTAGTAGAACTGCCCGACTACGTACGCTGTATATTGATCTTATCCTTCGACTTGACCCCCTTCGCGGCTGAAACAAAGGGAGTGACAAAAATAGGAAGAACGCCAGTATGTCGTCCATCCACCGAGAATCCAGCGGCAGTATTTCGGTCTGCCATCATAATGAAGCAGTGATGAGTGACGTGTGATATGGGTGAAGTGATTAAGGTAGTACAACCCGTCCGGATAGCTGTCCCGGAGGAGCAACACCCCTGACTGGATCCGTAGATCCGCTAGCCCTTGGCTAGATACGTCTGACGGGTTCTCGAGAAAGAGCCTCAGAATGATGCTCAGGATGAGGAAAGAAAGTTTTGCCAGCTTTAGGAAAGTATACCTTAGCGTACATTTTTTGTATTTATTTGCTAGATACAGAGTAGCATCCTTTCAGAGGGCTACACCGTCTCTTAGGTAAAAAGAGGGAAGGGATAGTATGATGGAAAAGGAATGGGTGGGTGGACTAAGAGTTCCTTATTTATTGATTATTGTCGTAAGTAGGACAATTATGATTTCTTCGACCATAATCATAAAGTAGTTTGAGTTTTTATTTGGATATAATGATATAAATAAAGAACTGCTAGAAATATAGAGAATGATATACATACTATAGTTAATAATGGGAAAAATTAGAACAAATTGAATACAGAAATTAACATGGTGAAAATGCTAAACATGTATACGATTGTCGATTACATTGAGTGATCTTTAAATGATAGACTATCAAATTTAATGAGAGTAGAATCTAGATGATGGATGAAGCGATGTGCAATTTAGCGTACATTTTCTAAGTACAATTTCATTCCGATCTGAACATGGTCCGGCCGCAGAAGATAACGTCTTCTCTTGGACCATGACCATTTATTTATTTGTAGTTTTTCATTGGAATATAGGTAACTAGCAGCGTTCACCCCGCTTCGCTGCGGTCACCCCGGAACGCAATAAACTTTGTTACTTAGATAATTTTTACTTTTTCGCTTTCAAGTGATATGATAAAAACCATAGAAGATTGCAGTAAATCTTAACATTATATCGCCTGTCATTTATGTTAACCCGCCCCGCTTCGCTGCGGTCATCCCGGTGCTGGCATATTGTAAAAGTGTCTGTAAAAATAAGCAAATCAATTAAAAAATTTTAAACAGAAGATTCAAGCTATTTTCCGCTGTATATCGCCTGTCATTTATGTTAACCCGCCGAGTGACACGGTCATGCGGGTTGCATATAAATACGTTTATTTTTACCTATGATGAACTAATAACAAAGGATTTGTACGTTATGGACACTTGAATGGTCAATTATCTCAAGACACTGGTAATTAAAAATTAAAGTGATATGATAAAAACCATCTAGGGTCCAAATCCTAATAACCCCCCAAAAATGAAAGAAATTGGTTCAGCCGTATTAGCGTGATGAGCGGACAAAGAATTGTACGTTCTCTTTTATATATATAGATAGCATTTATTTTATTTATTTTTTTTTGATTGATTTTGGCGGTTTACAATACAAAATTACAAAATACAAAAATACAGGACAATATAAATAAAACAGGAAAAGTGCTTTCTACAATAAGCAATGAAGCTACGAAGTGCTAGACAAATAAATGAGTGATAATTTGTATTAGTTTCTATTCTTTTTTTCTTTATTAGCAAAGCTTTAGATGGTTTATTTGACAATTATACCAATTAACTAATAATGTATTATATTTTTCTTGTAATTTTTTAAATATAAAATAGTTTCATGAGCACATGAATTTTCTGACAAGATTAACATTAGCAGAAGTGCTGCCATCTGGTTTCGATTTTGTTACACTTCTCCGTATATTTCAACAAATA
Source organism: Thermobia domestica (assembly GCF_964235325.1). Taxonomy (NCBI): domain Eukaryota; kingdom Metazoa; phylum Arthropoda; class Insecta; order Zygentoma; family Lepismatidae; genus Thermobia; species Thermobia domestica. Next base: position 152,268,830 of record NC_137467.1, read on the forward strand.
AAGATATGAATAGTTGATCTAACCACTAAAATTTTAAGAATGTAGTCCAAAATCGGGTGAAGCTGAAGTAGCATCGAGCTGTGTGTCAAAGTTTAACACAACTAGGGTAACACAGAGCCAGTATGTTGAATTAACACAGCCATCTTTAGTCTTCAGTTTTACAAAATAAAAGGAAACACGCTTGTTTTGTTAACAACTTGCTATTTGCAACTTCGAATTCAGGGTAGCCACAAAGTCCCACTATCGGTACCTCTTGATAAATGCTAATATAAGTTTTCCCGTCACTCGTTGATAAATACTAATGTAAGTTCTCCCGTTATCCCGTTATAAATGTTAATGTAAGGTATTCCATTGTGTCAGATTGCGTAAACGATGACTGATACTTACAGTTACAGTATTGAAGAGCGTGTTATTGCAAGTTTTGCGCATGAGACAAAGCATACAGGTGACTACCTCACCACCTGTGATAATGCGCTATGGGGGTTCATAAAGGGCACCATTGTAGAAAACCGTTACGATATCACTACCGAACTGACAGAAGCTGCGAAAGAAGCTTTCATTCAAGTTTCACCCTGTATTACTAAGCAAAATGTCTCAGAGAACCTGGCGGCGTACTATCCTTTGTCATGAGAATGACGGTCGACAGACTGATCCGTTGGACACTTAATGTTTATTATTTTAATTAAAAAGTCTCGAAAACATTGTTGTTCACGTCATTCAGTTCTTTACGTATAGTTGTTTACGTACTTTTAGTGGTCTATGTTATTTATTTTCAGGGGTAACGAGACTTTGTGGCCACCCTGTACGTCAATACTACAAAAGGTACAGAAAATATAAAAATATTGTTAGAGATATAAGGAAATATAAAAGTCATAAAATAACTGCTAAATTGTGTAGTTCATGTAGAAATAGCCGTAATCAAATGCAATGGTTAGAAATAATGTACAGAAATTAAAAATCAAGACATGCAACATTTACAAGAGCAATAAGATGTATTTCCTCATAATATTCAATAACGGAGATTTTATTTCAAAAATATAATAAAATGTTTCTTTTTCAAACAAACGAGTTCATTTTACCTGTACATTTTGAAACTATGGTAAACTTCCGAATGATACATATTCAATACTGAAACCAGAAACAGTATATCTTAAACTTTGGATTGCAATAGAGAAACATGTTCAGACATGAAATCTCTCCTTCGGATGCTAAGTAAAGACCAATATTGACATCAGAAAGTATTCTAGTTCTTTGCTACTTATTATTTCAGTAAAATAAATAAATAAATAACTGCAGGGTTGAAATCTATTATTTTGATGCATCCTATTACGGTTTCTGCTCTGGCGTAATCAATATTGGAACGTCACTTCCTTTTTAATAGGGAAATAAATTCGGAGATGGAATCTATTCTTTTGACGTCTATTATTACTGTTTTGTTCTGTACCAGGCGCGCACACCCAGAAATTTTTGTTTCGGCAGTCGAAGCTCTGGGCCAGTCCAATACTACAAGCAATTACGGCTATGTAGTATGGAACTTGCATTATTCTGTAAACGATAAGTAATTGTAAAATACTTCCACCTATATTTTCAGGTAAAATGATAGGACTAGATTGTTTTTATGAGAAACAGAGTGCAGATGAAGTATAAAATCAAAAGTTCATGCCACATCAATCATTTCTCTCTTAAAAGAGAATAGTTTTATTAGGAAGATTAGAAATGTATCTTGAGTAAGGAAGTTTTGGAGAAGTCCGGACCTGGTGGATCTCTCTGGGGGCCCCCTGTTCTATGGTAATCAATATCGAAACACAACTTCCTTCTGCAATAGGGAAATAAAAGTCAGAGATGGAGTGCATTTCTATGGTATTGAATAAAAAAATCTGTTTCTTCTTGACGGCTACTGTTTTCTTTCAATTATGTTGATCGTAATTTCCTCCCCTTCCACTTCGAATAGAGGAACAAACGTCGAGATGAAACTTAACCAAAATAATCCGTTTATCGCTATCTGTTCACATTTTTACTCTACGGAAATCAATATTGAAAGTAATAGAAGAAGAATTTGTTCTGTTTCGTCTGTTCAAATGTGCTGACCTTTTCTGGAACCAAAACTGAGGTACTTTCGGCAAATAAGGAACAGTGCAAAATTTTCTAGGTTAGAAACACTATAGGAGAAATATGCTAACGTTGCAAGTAGCAATAAATCATATAATGTCTACTTGAGAAAGCTGTGCTTGGTTAGACCGAACGCTGGCAATATTGAAGCATCGTGAAGCCAGTTCCCATGTGTTGATATAATTTACGGAGACAAGGTAAGTTCATTTTTGTCTCTGTAGAATAAAGCTAACGCGAAATATCTTGTATATTTGTGATGATCATAGTGTTTAGTATTCGGGATAGTGTTTAGTATTCGGAAACATATTTTTAAATAATGAGTAATAAAATAACACATACGTGGTCGTTAAATGAGACCCGTCAAAATCTATTGGCCTTGATTACCCTGCTAAACATGTATGCGTTGTTAAATACTGAGAAGCTGGCAACTTGAATGTGTATCAGTTTATCTTTCTTGACCAGTGCCAGCCTCAGTGGTAGGGTGGTCTGTGATGTTCAGTCCGCCCATAGTGTTCGGGCCTAGTTGCTAACTATGGGGGTTCGTAGGTTCGAGTTCTGCATTGGTGTCTTTCATAATGTAAACCTCTATTTTTAATGCATGCCAATTGCTCATACCACTGTTTTTGGAAACATATACATACCACTTAATATTCTAAGAAGCATATTTTGGTGTGGTTCTAAACACGTACATACCTTGTATGTGTATTATCAATGGGTTAGGGCAACTTGTTTATTTTCTTTCGATCCTACAGCAATTACTGATTCTGAATTTGCACCTAGTTTGCCAACATCCATTAACAACAAGAACAATTTGTTTTCATGTGAACAGAGTGTTACATCAACGTCTGACATCGAAGAGGATGGAAGTAAACCTGATGCGTTACCTGTAGAGATCTTACCCAGTTTTCTATATTGTTACTAAATATTCTTTTAGTTTTAATATTTGAAGTGTTGTGAAAATGTTAGGTGTTATTTGGTTTCCAGTTGTCTCTCACGTAGTAAAATTTTACTCTTCAAACAGTGGGCCTTATTTACCTACCGTGCAGGTAAGAAGGCCATCTTGTATGTTTCTCTTTGCATATTTTTCATACATGCAGCTCAATGTTTAAGTTAAGGTAAATACACCATAATATAGATAAAACATTGATAAATAAAATGTATATATTTTTGTCTACTACATCATATATATTTAAGTAATATTTCTAATGCATTTATACTTAGATGGGCCTTATTTGCCGCAGTACCTATGAGACACGGACCTCAGTGTAAAGTGGAATTAAATCCACCGTAATGCATTCAAATTTTCAACACTTTCTCAAATGAATCTAACCCGGGACCACGTTTCGATGGCGCACGCTGTAACCATTAGACTGGCGAAGAGGGAAATAGGGAAGTAAAGTTGGAAATTAATCCTATTTTTGTGCTAAGAATCCATATCAAGAAACTACTTGGTATTTATTGCTATTTCCCGAGAATGGTTGATTAGCATTGAAACTAAACATCGGAAATCTTGACCACTTCTTGCTTGAATACTGAAACAATGGTCAAGATGAAACTTGATCCTGGAAACGCTTAACCAATATAATAAGATATTTGTGGCGATCTTCTACCGTTTTCTTCTCTTTATTAGCGATGGATTCTTCTCTTTCTGTTTGATTAGAGGGCTAAAGAAAGATATGGGATCTATTATTGGGAATGTGAATCTATTCCAAACAGGTAGGTCATGCTGCTATGGAAGAAGCAAATTGTATATTATTCGGAATTATAACAAAACCACGAAGCTATTAATGTAAATGAAACTGCTTTCAGGTATTCTTCGTTAAGTCGCTTTTTTAAGATTTTTTAAAGAAACTTTTTCTGATTTGTACCTTCTTTCCTTTTCTTAATCCGTCGTAAAATACTCATTTCATTGTGAAGGCCTCGCCAGACGAATTATTTCTAACAGCTCAGCACTTGCACTTGAAGGATTTTCATTCAAAGAATTGTCCATAAATTATCAATTTTCGTTGTCTTGGTAACGATAGAAAAAAAAAAACATTTTAAGACCGTTCGAACTGTCAAAGTCAACATCAACAGAAAATGACAAAAATTCCTATGTACAGTAATGCACATAAGATTAGGACCATTTTCAACCACTAGTGAGAGATAAGCCTACTCCATTTCTAAGAGTTAGAATTTCGTATCGCAGAATGGTGTGAATGACGTGCATGACAGGTGTTAGAACCAGCTCATTAAAAATCGCTTATAGGTATTTATTAACACTTTTGATGTGATGTCTGTCTACAGACGAACGGAACATTAATACTTTACCAGTTCGACTTCGCAACTTTACCAACAATGAATGGATAATACTTTCAAATTATTTAAACAAACTCCCTAAGCTTCTTCTATACAAATCTCAACTAGGAATCAACAAAAGATTAACTACCTAACTAAATCTATGGCCTATGGAAGCCAGAATTTCAATGACACGTTTATAAACATTCTGCATTGACTTCTGTCCTTGGACAACTGGGTCTGGTTTGTGCTTTGATTTCCTATTTCTGCGAATCTTAATATCTTAATATCGTCCTCCCATCTGCATCTAGGTTTTCCTAATGGATATTTTCCGACTGAATTTCTAATTAAATCTTTGAAAGCGTTCCTACTTTCTTCCATTCTGGCTACATGACCTGTCCACCTGACCCTTCTAGACTTGATGACCCTGAAAATGTTTGGTAATACAACAGACTGTATTTTAAAATACAACGCCAGCTACATTTTAAGCATGTGTAAGTTTCTATTATACGCCTTCACGTGCTTTGCGCCTTACATTACTATTACCAATCGTAATAATAAACAGTACAAGAAGGCGTTTAGGTTATCTGGGAATCCTATTTACACTATGTGTAAGTAATTTAAAAATATACAAATCAACTGCCTGGATACAGTAAGATTACTCTCTTACGTGTTTCACTTTTAGATGCAGAAATATAGTATTCTTTTTTATATACTTCCCGCCATAAATTTAGATACTAATTCCTGCCGAGCCATGATTGGTTACACTTTGTCTGTGGCTAGAGAAGTATAATAAAGAAAGATTTGCTGGAATAAATACATGGCTTTGAAGATATGTTCTACTGTATTGCAAGAGTATTATATTAATTCATGCATAATGCGTGAGCAAGACACTGTAATTTGAATTAAAATTATAAAGGAAAAAAATAATAATTGCTTTCTTTTGTTAAGATTTCTAAAGCTGTAGTTGCTGTGTCCCACTTTGTTGCAACCCCTTTAACTTTCTAGAATACGTTATGGCAACACTGCTTTCATTTATACGAAATTACTCATTTTTGTCTTACAATTTCTTTTTCCGTGTTAGATTCGACCTTGCACCTGTCTTGTGTTTCTATCAGATACAGGTGAACAAGGCATCAACTAGTAAAGCACTGGGACATGGGGGAGTTAGATTTTCTTTTATACGTCTGCCCTCCTCCCCCCACCCTTCCAATTGATGGAAGAGAAGGTTAGGGAGAAAAGATAATTTCCTGGACACGCAACGTCTGCGGAAGAAGAAGAAGAAAGAACTATTTTCCTTGGATTTCAAGGTCTTACTCCCCAAAAGAAAATAAAGACCAAAATCTTTTCTGAGTCTTCGAAATAGAAAATAGACTTCCCCTTGAATTGTGGGTGTTCGATTCTAATTTTAAACACATTCGGAAATGTGATTCATTTGCATTTTCTCTGTTTCCTTTTCGCATTCTACCTTTAATTTAAATATTTCTTTTATTCTATTTTCGTACCTCATTCTCTTTCTAGACACATTATTTACATGTTATATTATATTAGATACTATCTACTCTTGAACTTGGTATATATTTGCATATAATTTGCTCATCTTTCTCGTGACCTTTTAAAAGAAAATTCTCTGAAAATATAGTGCAAAGACAACCTTACAAATCTAGAGATTATTATAGAAGCACTGTGATTTTATTCCTTAATTTCAAAATCTTAGTGGCGGCGTGGGGGCTCAGCGGTAGAGCGCTTACCTCTTGTGCGTAAGGTAACTGGTTCGATCCCCGGAAAAGTAAATTTGTGGGGGATTACATTGTGTTCGGGGGTTTTCTCTGGGTACTTCTGTTTCTTCCAATATTCAAACTCCACAATTTTTTCCATAGTTATTCACTTGCCTTAACCATCGTCTCCCTTAGCCTCAAGGGCATAATCTGGAACTTTAAGAGCCTGACATACTAAAAAAATAATACAAATTTTACCATTTTTCTTTTCCTTGTTTTTCATAAGTGAAAGGAAATAATGAAATGCAAGTTACCACAATCATAGATAATGTTATTCTACAACCGAGAATATGAACCTGAAGAGTTTTCAGTGTTGCCATCCATGGAAATTACAGTGTTTCCAGAATAACATTTCTAAATCTCTAAATCTAAATCTAAATTGAGACAGCGACTAGAGGAACAAACTCAACTGCATTTGATTACGTATCATGTTGCTTTAGAATCCTTGTAAACTACTTTTTAAATAATAGTTTCATTTAGTTCGTAATAAACAAAATAGTTTTAACATACAGTTATTAAAATTCTGGCAACACTGAAAATTCTTCATTTTCATATTCTCTGTTGTAGAATAAGATTATCTATGATTGTGGTAAGTTGAATTTCATTATCTCCTTTCACATATGAAAAACAAGCAAACCAAAAATGGTAAATTTTGTATTATTTTTAGTAAGTTAGGCTCTTAAACTGATTTTTTTTTAACATATAATGATTTTTGCCACGTGCAAAATTATGCTACTACCATAGCTGCTTAGAATACTACATAGCACTTCATTGCGGATGAAATATTTGTTCCAATTGCAACGAATAATAATTCTCTGCCTCATCAGAATGTCTATTGCCGCAGATACAAATGTTCTTTTCGTTTGACCCTATCTTGTGAGAAGCTAATAGTTCTGTAAGGCCGCCTCTGTAAGTTGGCTAACAGCTCATCTTGGTCTGTTTTGTCTTGAACCTGCATTTTCCCATAAGACATTCATTATTTATTACTCTGTAAGTTGGTCACTTGTCTTCTCTTGGAAGTTGGCCACATTGAAGGAATATTTACCCTATGATGATAATGATAATTACCTGCGTATTTTGGGCACGCAAAATAACGTTTTGTTATTTTGCTTAACTCTTTCGCATTCCCCTATGAGAGGCAGATGTTCTGTACTTGTGACTGGAGACAAAGAAGCATGGGCTCCCAAGATTTGTTCTTTAATGCAAATGACCAAAACACTACCCTGAAAAAGGGGTGGTGAAGGAAGATGAGAATAAGAGAAAGCACATATGGGAATTCAGGAAATTTGTTTACCTTGTCTGTTTTTACCATTAGCTACATCGGCTCCTTCCATCAGTTGGGTAATTCCGGAAAATTCTCAAGGTTAAAACTAACCATTTCAATTTTTGGCACCTGAAGGTTTGTCGAAAGGTAGCGGAGGTTTTGAGATATGAATCCCCTTAAAATTTTCTCAAACATCCTTTGCTTGGAGCGAAACAATTGTAGCTAATTAACAAGCGGTAGTTAATTACAAAATTAGAATGTGCATATGTGCCAGAAAGAATAAAAGAAATACGTCTAAAATGAACCACCATGAATAAATTTGTTATTAAGAACTGATTCGCTATTTTTCAATCTGAATAACTCAGTGTGCTACAATATCAATTTCAATAAACTGCACGCATATGTTTCTATTTTATGGTTGTTTGTGTTATTGTGGTTTCAATCCCAATAATTCAGTGTCCAGACTAGTTTTCAGGAAAAGAAAGGTACAATATGTACATATATTAAAAAAATATTGTAATATTTATTCTAGTACTGTGTATTGTTATGATTACTCTATATATATTATTTAAAAGTAGCTGTCGTGCCATACTTTAAAGTTTTACAAGCAATAATATTAGAAATCCTATTTTAAAAATACAGTACATCAATCACATTTATTTTCTATAAATAGGCCACCTGTTTAAGTTGGCCACTTTTCAATGGAATCGGTGGAGGCCAACATAGACAGGTTTCACAGCAGGCCGGTAGTCAGCCCAAAAATGTAGGGGGGCCGATCCAACCATATTATAGTTCATTTGCAAGCCTACCGTGAAAATTTTAAGGAGGCCAGCAAACATTTTGGGGGGGTCGGTACCACTAGATACCCTGGATACGGGCCTGTTTCACAGTACATAATTCAGGACATAGCAAACGTATTAGGGAAAGGCACTACGAACGAAATGTATGAAACTTCTAGGGAACATTAGATTAAGACGAAATAGACAGTCAGCTAATATGTAATAAAGAAAAGTAAAAGGTGATCAATAGTGAATTAATTCAGGAATATAACTACACTAAGGATATATTTTAGAATTTAAAAAAAAGAAAGAGAAAGAAAAAGAAAAAAGGAAGCAAGATAGAAAGAAAATGAAGAAGTGGATTGTTCGTAAAATACAATGCATTTTCAATAATTACACTTACCAAAGTTGCGTTCTCGCATGCAACATAATATCTAACAAAGGAAGGTCCCACAAGTTCTCGCTGAAATCTGATTGCCACATAGCACATCTGATAGAGAATCATGACAAATGAAACTGAGCGAAATTTAAGGTGCTATGGACCAGAAGAATAGGACTTACAGGGTTTCAAGATTTGAATGTCGAAGACATAATATAATGGAAATATATATTTAAAAAATACGTTTTAATAAATATCTTGAAAACTATCAAAGCAATCAAAACAAAAGGTGCACAATATAATGAGAACAAAATGCCGTACCGAAAACCACAGTGTTGCTATAGATGAAGCAGTGCTGCCCCCTCAACAGTAATTTGTTTAATATAGCATCATATACAAATGTGCACAGATTTAAAATGCACTACACTAAATATAACAATGAAGTTTAGTGGTACAATGTTACATACTGTTGGAGCTACGTGTGCTGGAAATGTACAATGGAGAAGTCTGATATTTGGCAGCAGAGGGTAATAAAGAAATCTGTGTGTCATGTTATGAATTTATTTCGAATGCATAATAACACCGATAGTATAACATAGCAAAATGTCATAAAAGATAGGTGCATTTGAAAAACGAAATTGAATGATGCCATTTTACGTCCTGTGTCAGCACCGAAGCTATATAGGACGGGACCTACAGCGTAAAGTGGGATCCGAACCACTATGAAAGACGTAAGATGACAATGAAATTCAAGGTGAAAAGTACTACAAAAACCACATGAGCTAGGCGGGATTGGAACCCACAATCTCTAATATGTCGTAAGACTAACCTTTCAGACCACACGTATATCCGGGCCGACTAAAAACGAAATTAGATAGTAATAAAATAATTATATTCTCAATGTGAATATGATAATATTACAGTGTACAGTAACATAATCGTATGAGGTGTAGGAGAGGAAGTAAAAGAGTATGTCATAACTAACTAACTAACTCTATGGCCTATGGAACCCGCAGGTTCAGTGCCGCGTTCACAAAAGCTCTCCACTGACTTCTATCCTTAGCCAACTGGATGCAGTTTCTACTTTGTATTCCTATCTCTGCGAGATCCATCTTAATATTATCCTCCCATCTGCGCCTAGGTCTTCCTAATGGTCGTTTTCCTATGGGTCTTCCAGTCAAGACTTTGAAAGCGTTTCTACTTTCTTCCATTCTAGCTACATGACCTGCCCACCTAAGCCTCCTAGACTTGACGACCCTAACAATGTTGGGTAAGCCGTATAAACTATGTAGTTCCTCGTTATGAAGTTTCCGCCATTCCCCATTCTCGTTCCTCTTGGGTCCGAATATTCTTCTCAGGATCCTGTTCTCAAATACTTTCAGTCTATGTTCTTCCCTCAGAGTAAGTGACCATGTTTCGCAACCATACAGAACAACAGGCATGATTATCGTTTTATATATTTTAAGCTTCAAATTCTTCGACAGAATTCGCGACGACAAGAGATTTTGAACCGAATAGTAACACGAATTCCCTGCTTTTTGTCGACATTTAATTTCTTCGTGAATATGATTTGCATCTGTTAATATTGATCCTAAATATTTGAAAGTATCCACTTTATCAAAAGTATTATTTGATATTTTAACGCCCCCACAATTTGCCGTATTACGGTCCCGACTCACTTCCATGTATTTAGTTTTCTCTGCATTTACTTCTAAACCCATGTCCCTGCAAGCATTTAATAAGATCTCTGCATTTATTTCTACTGTTGTCCTATCATCCCCTATTAAATTTACATCATCAGCATATGCCATCACCTGGTGAATACCGTTCAACTGTAGGCCCTGGTTGCTATTTTTGATTTTCCTTATAGTGTATTCCAGAACAAAGTTAAATAATAATGGCAACAACGCATCTCCTTGTTTCAGGCCATTTTGGACGTGAAAGCTCGTGGACAAAAATTTTCCTACCCGGACTTTACTTTGGGATTCACTTAAGCATATCTTAATTAATCCAATTAGCTTTCTCGGTATTCCAAGTTCTGTAAGAACGTTGTACAATGTTTCTCTCCTAACCGAGTCGTAAGCTTTTCTAAAATCAATAAATAGTTGATGTACCGGGATATTGTATTCCCACTTTTTTTTCGAGATTTTTGGCGAATGGTAAATATTTAGTCGATAGTTGATCGATTTCGTCTAAATCCGCACTGATAATCTCCAATAATTTCATCTGCGTATGGGGTCAGTCTTGCTAATAGAATATTTAAAAGGATTTTATAGGATGTTGACAGAAGAGAAATGCCTCGATAATTATTACAGTCAGTTTTGTCGCCTTTCTTGTGAATTGGAACAATGATTGATTCTTTCCACTCTTGTGACAATTCGTCCTTGTTCCAGATAAGGAGAATGAGCTTGTGTATCTTGTTCCACAATTTTTCGCCTCCAGCTAAAATTAACTCAGCCGGAATTTCATCCACACCCGGAGATTTGTGTTTCTTTAATTTCTTTATAGCGGCTTCTACTTCTATTCGATTGGGTTCTGGAATATACGGTTCTGCGGTGTGTATCTCCTTTTCTCCACGCACATTAGTTTTTGGCTGCGTGTTCAGCAAATCGTCAAAGAAATCTTTCCATCTATTTAAGAGGCTATCCGTATAAGTGAGAACTGTTCCGTCAGCTTTCTTTAATATGTAAGCACGAGGTTGATAGCCTTTCTTAAATTCGTCTATCCCCTTATACATGTCCCGAATATTTTTATTTTTACTATTATCTTCAAGTTCCTTAATTTTAGCTTTCAAAAAATCCCGTTTCTTTGTTCTAAAAGTTTTGGAAGTTTCCCGCCTGATATCTGCGAAATTTTGTGTAGTTATTTCATTCGGATTTTGTAGCCACCGTAATTTTGCCTGTTTTCTCTTCTCTGCTAGTTTAATGCATTCTTGGTCGAACCATGGTTTGTTCCTACGTATTTCCGCGTGTCCCAATTTTTCTATTGCTGAACTTTTAATGCTATCTCTAATTTCAATCCAAGTATCCTCAACACTAGTGCATTCCGAGTCTTCTAAAACCGAGAATCTATTCGAAACTTCAATCTGGTATTCCTTTCTTACATGGCTCTCTTCTAATTTCTTTAAATTAAATCTCTCCGTTTTCGGACATTGAATATTACCTTTATTGAACGATAATCTCTCCCGTATTATCGCTACTACCAGGTAGTGATCAGTGTCACAATCAGCCCCTCTAAACGACCGGACGTCAATTATGCTAGATTGTCTTCTTCTATCTACTAAAACGTGATCAATTTGATTATGCGTTTTTCCGTCTGGTGATGTCCAAGTGTATTTATGAACGTCGCGATGTGGGAATTTTGTACTCTTCACGATTAGGTTTTTGGATGTTGCAAAGTTCACGAGTCTAACACCGTTGTCATTACTTTCCTTATGCAAACTTTCGTTCCCTATAATCGGTTTGAAAATATCCTCTCGTCCTACCTTCGCATTGAAATCCCCTAATAGAATCTTCATATGGTATCGCGGGAGTTGGTCAAATATCCGTTCCACTTCTTCGTAAAAACTATCCTTTATATCGTCACCCTTATCTTCAGTTGGAGCATGTACATGTACATTTAAAACAATAAAATCACACCACCGTCCCTTGAGAGTAATAAAAGAAAGTCTGTCAGTAACAAATTCAACCCGTTTAATTGCTGGTAATATTCGTTTGTGAACGAAAAACCCTGTTCCTAACTGGTGATTTTTATTTCCTTCCCCGTAAAAGAACGTAAAATTTCCGGAATTCTCAGATCCATTTCCTTCCCACCTAACTTCCTGAACTCCTACTAGGTCCATCCTGTATTTCTCTAACTCACTCGTAACAGATTTTAACGCGCCTGCCCTATAAAGACTTCTAATATTCCATGTTCCAAATCTCATGTCCATTTTCTTTTGCTGAGGTCGTGCCAAGTTATCAGTCCTTGTCCGAGGCTTTTGTGAATGTTTCTGAACAAGTACCTTTTTTTACAGGATGAGGGTGTTAGCCTTACCCAAACCTCCAAGCTGGAGGACCACTCCTAGTCGGCTGTCCGCGACTGCTTATTCGCAGCTAACCTCTATATCTAGAGGCCTTCTCCTCGATCCGCAACCTGAGGACGCGCCATGCCGTGGTGACAGGAACCCACGTTAAAAGAGTATGTCATACAAGACGAAAGTCATAAACGAAGAAAGTACTTAAATCAATTCTGAATAAGATAATCTGGAAAAGCAGTTTACAGAATTAGAAAACACTGGTTTCTTTCTTCACGTGTAACATTTTGGTTTCGCGAGTTGTCTGCTTATTCACCGGGGCTACAAAAGTGTAATACAGATCCCTCACTTTTTTCTAATGCATTCCTTTATTAGCTTCTGTTACCACATATCAGACTTCTTCATTGTACATTTTCAGCACACGTAGCTTCAACAGTGTGCAACACTGTACCACTATACTTCATTGTTATATTTAGTGTAGTGCATTTTAAATCTGTGCACATTTGTACATGATGCTATATCAAACAAAATACTTTTATGCTAAGTTGGCAACACAACTTCATATATGGCAACACTGTTTGGGGTTTTCGATACGGCATTTTGTTCTCATTATATTGTGCACCTTTTGTTTCGATTGCTTTAACGGTTTTCAAGATATATAAACTTAAAATGTATATATTCCCATTATATATATATTCAAATGTTGAAACCCCGTAGGTCCTGTCCTTCTGGTCCATAGCACCTTAAATTTTGCTCATTTTCATTCTCTGTTAGATGTCCTATGTGGCAATCAGATTTGAGCGACAACTTGTAGAACGTTTCCTTGCAAGTATTTTCCATAAATAATAAATCATATCCTTAAAAAATGTGTTTATCGGAAGGACAGTTATTCAGCGCTGAGACAAACTGGATCAATCAAATATGTGTGTCTCTTCTTTTTATGAATTCTAACAATGTTCTTCTAACTTATATAATGTAATACGACTTTTGTTCCTTGATGTAATGTACTTGATTCTGGTCAATTTTCCCCAGTTAACTTTTGATAAAATACCCCAGGAATTCAGTTTCTGCGGGGGTCACCTTTTCGCTGTCCCTGCATCACAATCGAATTGTGAATTAATGGAATGTACGACTAAAAATAATGTTGAAGTCTTTTTTCCGACTTCGATCCGACATTTTGTTCTCGAATTATGGCTGTTTTTGCATGTTCTCGACAAACTGGCCATAGCTCCCAAAGGAAGCATTTGTGTACCCATGTTCTATACTTTTTGTCTTATCTTGGTGTCAGGAAATACACTATGTCATCAAAAGTATCCGGACACCTGTCTGAAAATGACTTACAAGTTCGTGGCGCCCTCCATCGGTACTGCTGGAATTCAATATGGTGTTTGCCCATCCATAGCCTTGATGACAGCTTGCACTCTCGCAGGCATAGTTTCAATCAGGTGCTGGAAGATTTCTTGGGGAATTGCAGCCCATTCTACACCGAGTGCTGAACTGAGGAGAGGTATCGATGTAGGTACGTGAGGCCTAGCACGAAGTCGGCGTTCCAAAACATCTCAAAGGTGTTCTATAGGATTCAAGTCAGGACTCTGTGCAGGCCAGTTCATTACAGGGATGTTACGGTCGTGTAACCACTCTACCACAGACCGTGCAGTATGAACAGGTGCTCGATCGTGTTGAAAGATGCAATCGCCATCACCGAATTGCGCTTCAACAGTGGGAAGCAAGAAGGTGCTTAAAACCTCAATGTGGGCCTGTGCTGTGAGAGTGCCACGCAAAACAACAAGGGGTGCAAGCCCCCTCCAAGAGAAACACGACTACACCATCCACTACCTCCGAATTTTACTCTTGGCACTACACACGCTGACAGATGATGTTCACCGGGCATTCGCCATACCCACACCCTACCATCCGATCGCCACATTTGTACCGTGATTCGTCACTCCACATAACGTTTTCCCACTGTTCAATCGTCCAATGTTTACGCTCCTTACACCAAGCGAGGCATCGTTTGGCATTTACCTGCGTGATATGTGGCTTATGAGCAGTCGCTCGACCATGAAATCCGAGTTTCTCATCTCACGCCTAACTGTCATAGTACTTGGAGTGGAACCTGATACAGTTTGGAATTCCTGTGTGATGGTCTGGATAGATGTCTGCCTATTAGACTTTACGATCTTCTTCAACTGTCGGCGGTCTCTGTCAGCCAACATACGAGGTCGGCCTGTACGCTTTTGTGCTGTACGTGTCCCTTCACGTTTCCACTTCACTATCACATCAGACACAGTGGACCTAGGGATGTTTAGGAGTGTGGAAATCTCGTGTACAGACTTCTGACACAAGTGACACCCAATCACTTGACCACGTTCGATGTCCGTGAGTTCCGCAGAGCGCCCCATTCAGCTTTCTCACGACGTCTAATGACTACTGAGGTCGCTGATAATGAGTATCTGGCAGTAGATGGCAGCACAACGCATCTAATATGATAAACGTGTGTTTTGGGGGATGTCCGAATACTTTTGATCACATAGTGTACATGCCAAACGTAGTCGGTGTTGTTTTCAAACGCCGTGTATATACGGTATATAGATAGATAAATGATAGATAGGTGGATAGATAGATATAGATATATATGTATGATGGTTGAGTAAAAATCATGAGTGAAGTACCTTTCTTGAAAAAAAAACGTTACATTTGCACACTGGTTAAAATCTCATCCTTCACTCATCTGTTGAATTCAGATTAATTATAACTTCTAGTTAGTTTGAATATCTATCCTAGTATCATAATTGAAAATGAAACTAACATATTATTGTCATAATTTCCTACTCGGAGACCAATCTGATCATATTTTTGCATACATAAATAACTTAATTAAATTCTTGTGATTCGGAAGCTGTATGATATTGCTGTGTAGCAAGCAATGAAAAAGTAAATAAAACGAAATAACATTTCCGCACCAATATTTTAATATAAAAAGGTCTAATATATCTGAAGGGTATAATGAAATTACCCTTGAAACGTACACGCTTATGTATCATTTGACATTGCTTTATCCATATTTCAGCGTTTAGATATCTCTCCGCTTTTACACACGCATACACATGAATACCATGCAGATGCGTTTAGTGAATTATTTCTGTCATAACCCGGTAATATTTCCCCACATGATGACAAAAAATGTATTTTAAAAAAAGAAATGAATAGCACAAAATGCTGATTTTCCCACTGGAATTCATTTTGTTCTAATAATACCAACTCGCACCTAAGCAATGTGACCAACTTGGTCTTAAAATATTACCTAAACACTGACTAAATGAAATTGATATATATTTGAAAGTTTTTTTTCGATTTCCAAACAAACAAATAAATGTTTTGTTAAAATTACAAGAAGTAAGTATTTGAGTGTTATCGTTTGCAAAATTTCTAGTTAATAGTTGCATATGGTGAAGTGGATCAGTATTAGAGTTCTCATGTGTTATGTTGATAAGTCCTGAGTTCAGCCCCTATCTAACAAGGAGGGAAAGGCTTGTATACCAATGCACGCTTTCCCCTCATACCTATTTTGTCTATCAATACAAAACTTGATACGCACATTTCTTATCCCCTATACTATTATTTGAGGTAGACTTGGATTGCGTGCTTTTACTCGGGGCCACTCCATAGGGGTCAAAGTTGATGGTAGGGATTTCTGGAGGAAATTTTCTCAACATTCTCCCAATTTTCCCTTTTCAAGTACACTATATGCCCTAATACAAAGCACCTCTGGAAAGCTTGTATCATGCTGAAGAGAATGAAATATAAACCATGATTTTCCTATGAACAGTGTTCATGTAATAGGTGTTTCACTGCGAGTCTGCGAGTCTACGATTTTCTTTGTACTAACAAAATTACTGGGCCCCAGAGACTTTCTCCGTTATCCATAGCACCTTTTTTTGTGCATGAACGTATAATCCTTTTTATGTTTATCGAATGGTCTAGGTTTCATTCGGATGTCCGGATGATATGTTCATGTAATTTCCTTGCAAGTTAATGTATGATGGATAATTTACGCCCATTAATTCCATGTATAACTACAACCTAGGTAGACCGGAAGCATGTGAAAACGAGGTTATTAACACACAGATACGTCGGTAGCATGTAAAGAAGAAAAGGTCACTACCACAGGTAGCTCAGAAGCATGTGAAGAAGAGAAGGTCATTGACACACAGGTACATCGGTAGCAAATAAACAAGAAAAGGTCACTACTACGTAGGTAGGCCGGAAGGTTGTGAAGAAGAGATCATTACTAAACAGGTAGGTTGGAAGCATGTAAAAAAGAGTAGGTCACTACAACGCACGTAGGTCGGAAACATGTAAAGACGAGTAGGCCACTACCATGCAGGTAGGTCGGAATCATGTAAAGAAGAGTAGGTCACTACCGCGCACGTAGGTCGGAAGCATGTAAAGAAGAGATCATTATCAAGGAGGTACGTCGGAAGTACGTGAAAAAGAGATCACTATCAAATAGGTAGGTCGGTAGTATGTAAAGAAGAGGATGTCACTAGAAGGCAGATGGTTGGAAACATGTGATAGAGAGGTCATTACCACGCAGGTAAGTCGGAAGTATATAAAGAAAAGGTCACCACCATGTAGGTGGATTGGAAGGATGTGAAGAAGAGAAGGTCACTACCACGCAAATAAGTTGGAAGCATACGAAGAAGGGTCACTACCATATTGATAGCTCGAAAGCTTGTGAGGAAGGGAAGGTCGTTATCACGCAGGTAAGTCGGAAGCATATGAAGAGGGGAGGGTCACTACCATATACAGTAGGTAGGTGGGATGCGTCTGAAGAAGGGAAGGTCACTATCACATAAATAGGTCGGAAGCATACAAAGAAGGGAGAGTCATTAGCATTTAGGTGGTTTGGAAACATGTGAAGAAGCGAAGGTCACTATGACTCAGGTAGATCGGAATTATATAAAAAAAGGAAGGGGCACTACAATGTAGGTAGGTTGGAAAGATATGAAGAAAGGAAGACGATTACCACTCACGTAGATTGGAAGCATATGAAGAAAGGAAGTAACACTAATACGTAGGGTGGTCGGAAGTGTGTAATACTGTGAAATTACTGTACAGTTGTAAGGATTACAAGTTCATTAGACTATTTACATTACTGTTAAAATGGAATCATTTCAGAAACCTTTCCTAAATATCACTTAATTCTATAATTTAACCTCACAGAACATTTTACTCAGACTGTACATTGTTAAACAAATATTTGTAAAATTATTATATTCATTTCATTATTTTGTATGGAAAGTCAATAAATGGTAGACTAGTGTGCCTTCATCCATCACATTACATTACTTTACATTCCACGAGTTTCCGAATAACATGATCTAAGATGTTATCGCCTCTCCTAAGAATAAAACTGTTAGTTCACCCTTTTCTGGGTGAATTGTGCCGTTGGACGTGAAGTAGGATTGTCTCCAGGCCGTCCGTTCTTAGGACCTGCGATAGTTCATCAACGCAGAACCAGCTCATGAAGAAAACCCAGGCCATAATTCAAATACCATCATCTGTGATACAACAATCCATTCATCACCCCTGGCAGATTTGAAGGGATATAAAACCCAACTGTCAACATCAGTATTGGTTCCATTGTGTCCACTCCAGAAAGTTACCCAGCAACTCGGATAGTCACTTTATCAATTGGAACAACTACAGCACTATTAATAACGAAAGATAATTAAGCCAACTGCACATTTTCTATCCTAAAAGTTAAATTCCTTCTTCTCTCTCTCTCTCTCTTTTACCTTCGATTCAATTTAGTTGCTATTCTATCATTTGAAATTGTTGAGTTTTATTTACGCATTGAACTGAATGATTGAACTGACATTCCATACCTGCGCAGAAGGAAGTAAAGGAGGGGAAGTCACATCCAGATAGGTAAGTCGGAAGCATATGAAGAAGGGGAGGTCACTAATAAATAGGTAGGTCGCAAGCATGTGAAGAAAGGGAGATCAGGAGCATGTGATGAAGGAAAGGTTACTACTCCACAGATAGGTTAGAAGCATATGAAGAAGGGAGAGTAACTACCTCATAGTTATATCGGAAGCATATGAAGAAAGAGAAGTCACTACCACATAGGTAGATCGGAATCATGTGAAAAGGGGAGTTCACTACCATGTAAGTAAGTCGGAAGTATGTGAAAATATAAAGGTCACTAATGCGTGGGTAGATAGGAATTATGTGAAGAAGGGAGGTGAGTACCACATAGGTAGGTCGGAAGTACATGAAGAAGGGAAGTCTGTAGTACGCAGGTAGGTCGGAAGCATTTGAAGAAGAGAAGGTCACTATCACGTTGGTAGGTAAGAAGCATGTTAAAAAGGTAACGTTACTACCACATAGGTAGGTTGGAAAATTGTGGAAAAAAGGGAGGTCACTACCACGTAGATAGGTTGAATATATGTGAAGAAGGAAAGATCAGTACCAGGTAATTAGATCGGAAGCATGTGAAGAAGGAAGGTCAATACCATATGATTAGGTAGGAAACATGTGAAAAGGGGAGGTGAATACAACGTAAGTACTTCTTAAGTGCTTGAAACTTTCAACCCAAAAGCTCTCTTTAAGGATTGTCAAGTTACTGATTGAAACTCAAATATGGATCGCTGCAATGGAATTGTATATACAGTCTATTGTGTTCTCTGATGTTCTTTCAATTGTTGAGAGGGAGTTGCTATTTCCGAGTATGGTATCATACAAGTTGTGATACCGAAAGATCGCCATCTTAAAGTGGGTAAAATTAATATTTGCTACCAAAATTTCGTAGTGGCGGCTAAAAGAGGAGCATGAAGAAAATAGTGATACATTGTTCTTAAGGGAATATAATTACATTCTAATGAAAACCGGTCGCGATGAGAACTGGTCAATTTAAAGAAGTTTCATCCCACATAGCAAAGAGTCGTCGAGATTAGTGTTGCTCACAAGACAGGAAATAAGGTTTTCTCGTCTCGTCTTGATTTGTAGAATTATTTCTTCCTTCACCTCTATTCTTGAAAATATTTTCTCCTTTCTCCTCGTTTTGTAAATTTTTGTTCAAAATTCATATCGTTTTGTTTTCCTGAATTCATCTAGATGTAATCAGAAACCTTTTGCGTCACGAGATTTCCATGAAGGATGTGGTATAATAATATTTAAATCATATGTATTATTAGAGTATATTGTATATTATCTTGTGTACGTTTAAATCTTGATAAATGCTATTTATTGTATTTATACTATCAATTTATCAATTTTTATACAGGTATCCAAAACTTAAGGATGAAAATATGTTACACATGCTGTGTGACTGCCAAGTTACATAGACTGATGAAACCATATGCAAAAAGTGGAGCTATGGTATGATACCAGAAACCACGGAAAGAAATACGTGATTAGGAAAACAAAAACGTCACTTTCGTATAGAAACAATAACTTACACTGAAGTACTGCGTCTCATGATGCTCTGTGACATTACAGAAGTGAAATGGTTCTTGAAAGGGGTTGTGAACAGCGACACCTGCTCAGCAACGTGCTCCCGTGCTAATCACAAAGTTGGTAATGAGTTGTTTTGGTATGGAATTCCATTACTCCGCTAGCGCAGTTCACAACTGCTGTTTGATCTTTGCTGCGTTTGGGCATGCTTCAAGACGTCTCCTCATAGCAAACCTCGCGTGCCCGATGGAATTCAAGATGAATGAACAGGCAGGCTATCTAGTGCATTTGCCGAATATCGTCCCGTTCCAAGAGCTCTGCCACATGCGCTGTTCCGTGCGGTAGCGCATTGTCATCGATAAATATGAAATAAGTATTACAATGATTTTGACTGATGAGTGTATCGAGTTCAAAAATTGTATCGTCAGTATTCAATCAACATTATGCCTCCCCCCACAAGAATTGAACCAGCAAAATGATCGTTTTTGACAATCTTCCTAAGTTTATTGCGTGTTCCTACGTCTTGCCAGATAAGTGTACGTTCAAAATCACTACCCAGACTGAATCTGTTCTCATCGGAAAAGATAACACTACCTTAATCCTCCTGGTTCCAGTCTTGATGTTCTTGGCACATGCATTGAAGTCAAAAATCCAGTGGATATTTACATTATCCATCATTTTTACTGTGACAGGCACACCCTTTAAAATCCAAGGGAAATCTCGTGGATATTTCCCGTTTCCTGAAAGTTTCGTCTGCAAGCCTGAATGACTCGGGACAGGTATGGATCCTGATGACACGTTCAAAGCACACTCCATGCATATGTTGTTCTGTATGGAACTATATAATAGCCTATGACGCTATGTACCAAACCCTTTGAGTCCAGCAGCAATTTATGATGGTACGAAATGTAATAAGCTCTTTAGTAGTGCTAGCACCGTTGTTTCGCTTTTCTTCCCTACTTGTTGCCGCTTGCTACTTCTTTCATACAAGGTGTTTGCAATGATTTTCACGGTGGCAGATAAATAATGAACTCCAAATACGATTCCTTTCCTTCCAATGGTTACCAATCAAACATTTACCAGACCCAATTCTGTTTCATTACGTCTTACAACATTACGTAGACTAAATTCCTGGACACTGGCTATTAGAAGAATAGAAATCATCGATAATAGAATTGAATAATCATTATATACAGAAAATGATTGGTGTTTTCAGTGTTCATAGCATTATATTCCGTCTAATTTCAGCCATCTTAAGAGCCTGTATCATAGAGCCGTTCAAAGACTCTCGAAATACCCCTGAACGTTATACAGTACCGCAAAACATCGTGGGAAAAAAGCTATTTGGGCCAATTCTAATTCCTCCCCTGGTAAGATTCCGTAATAAGAATAGACTTAGCGGCGCCGCCCCAGATGGGGACATACTTCGTAGTTTGTTGACATTTGTCAGACCTAAACGTCTACGGAAAATAAAGATACGAGCATGGCGAGAAGTTCCTGTGAGTACAAGAAAGGAACTGATATCGTCCCCCGTTATGAAAGGAACTGATAAATACCATTCCCAATACACACTTTTGTTCAGTTTTCCCTACTTGAAAAGCCCTGTAAATAGAAAGTCTTGCAGCAAAACAGAACTGAAATAAGCTATTCTTGTCCTCTATATTAATATGATCACCTTTTGTTTCAAAGCGAAAGGTTTATTCACACACAAAGCATACACGGTTACACAATACAAAGCATATTCACTCTGGTATCAAAATCTACTTCCCTTTGACATTTTACTATTAAAAAAAAACTCTTAAATTTGTCAAATTCACACACTGTACATAGTAAAAAGTTTATACTAATAAACCTACCATGTTTTCTTTATGGGAATACGGGACACTTTAGATCCCCTTCCCCCCAAACTCTCCAACACAATCCAATAAACTGTACCTCTGGTTATGTATAACAGTATAATAGGCCGCGCTGGTTCAGTGGTATAGCGTTCACTTCTGGTGCATGGAGTCCTTGGTTCGATCCCAGCTCACTTCAAGTGAGCTTTGTAGTGGAAAAATACCGTGTGCGTGGGTTTCTCGTGGTTCTCCCGTTTCCTCCCACTTTCTTCATTCCACCATTTCATTCATTTCTCATCATCACCGTCTCCTTTAGCCTAGCCGACATTTATTTTTTCAACGGGTCTAGGAAAATTCGGTGTAGGAAAATTCGGTGTAAGAAAATTCGATGTAAGAAAACTCGGAGTACAGAAAATTCGGTGTACGGAAAACTCGGTGTGGGGAAATTTTGCTGTACGGTAGATTCGGTGTAATACATATTGAATATTACCACTTACAATAATTTACGACATTTCATATTGTGAAAACGGAAACCATATAATGTAACGAATAAAATGTTATTACCTATTTCAAGAAAAGCAAATTTATTTTTCTGCCTTGAGTCCAATACCTCTTGCATGTCTTTTGCTGGATATTACTATAAACTACTTTTCATCACACAATGAAGCTGGCACTTTTTGTCAGAAATAAAACAATTACAAGTTCAGAGAATAGTTATAGGAACAACTAAAAACACCTTTCCTATATAGTACATCATAGAACATACACAAGGTGATTCTTTTAAAACTCATGGATTTCATTTGGGTCTAGAATTTCTAACTGAAGTCCGATTTTCATGCGGTTTATGGCAAATGATCAAGGAACGTTGGAAGATTTATGGAACTATGCTTACTGGTTTAAATTCATTTGGGGTAATATCGGCCACGCCTCTAGAAAAGCAGCAAATATTCGCCACTGTACCGAATTGGAATTAGGTGAGGTGCGGTGTGGAGATTTGAGTTTCTTAGTTAGATGGCAACCTCGCGACGGCCAATAAGAAACAGGAAACTGGGCCGTTGTATTGAGAATTATGCTGTGCTACTGTACCAATATGATCAGGACACAGTTGCAATAATGTACTCTTTGGAACAAAGTGATTTTATTTTTAAAAAAGATTTTGGAGACCGGGATCTGTTGTTGCTACGCAAAGGGTAGTTACACGCAACTTTACCTTACGTTCTGTCCCAAACAGGAATATAATATGGTCGCTAGTGAATAAATTGCAGGAAACGGGATCGCTTCTGAGTAAGGCAGGGAAGCATCGGACCTCGCTGGCGGATGTTGTGGAAGATGTCAGTTACCGACTCTTTTAAGTCACCCAAGAAATCCCTCTGTCATTTGTAGCGAGAAACCGGCTATTCAACATGTGATTTATGTGTGTTACCACTAACACTTAATTTTGGGAGGCGTGGTGGCTCAATGGTAGAGCGTTCACCTCCGATGCTTGGGGTCCCTGGTTCGATACCAGATCGCGCCGTGTGGACTTTGTGGTGGACACACACCGTGCTCTTGGGTTTTCTCGGGGTTCTCACGTTTCCTCGCACTTTTTCATTCCATCATTTCACTTAATTCTCATCATCACCGACTCCTTTAGCCTAACCGGCATATCCGTGGGACGTAAAACTTAAAGATTTCATTTCATTTAACTAACACTTAATTTGTATTCTTCAATTTCGCTTCAAATATCCAATATTTCATTCGAACTGTAACGTATAATGGCGAATATTTGCTGTTTTTCTTACGGCCTGCTCGATATTACCCCGGATGAATTTAAACCAGTAAACATAATCCCATAAATCTCCCATCCTTCCTTGATGATTTGCAACAAACCGCAAGTAAACCGGACTTCAGTTAGAAATTCTAGAGCCAAATGAATCCGTGAGTTTTGAACATCTCCATATACATATGTAAGATGCAAAAAATATATTGATCAAGAAAGTCTTAGTGGAAAGGGCAATATAAAGCAGGATGGTTTTATCAGATAACAGTTGTACAAACAGTTGAATTCTCCTCCAATCAGACACTTTAGTTTGTTTGCCTTAAGTTAAGGTAAACAAGTACTGCAACCCTATTGACTCCTTATTGACTTCTCCTTCAATCAGGCGTAGATACTTTAGTTGAGGCATT
Source organism: Thermobia domestica (assembly GCF_964235325.1). NCBI lineage: Eukaryota > Metazoa > Arthropoda > Insecta > Zygentoma > Lepismatidae > Thermobia > Thermobia domestica. The sequence goes on from NC_137467.1 coordinate 152,292,893, forward strand.
TATTTTTACACCTTTGAGCAACATAAATAATCTATGTCGTTTTTGAAGAATTTAGATTTAAATATTTATTTATAAAATAGACATAAAATCGTCAGAACATTTTTAAAAAAAATCTACAATTTTCAACTTTACCCGTCTCGTAACCTACATTTTTTTTTTGGAAGTAGAAAATTCTAGGAGACATCTTCCAAAACAGCATAAAAACTTAAGTTTTAAATAAAATGTCGATTCGTATCGATGGTCGCTTCGCTGTCACAAGAACGGACATGAAAAAAATTCTCGTCATGTAAGGGCCATGAAATGTTAAAATCCGTCGAAATCTAGAATTCAAATTATTTCACGATCACAATTTTTCAAAATTTGGTATAGTAGACAGTAAAAGTACGTTCTACACAAAGTTTGAACTTAAAACTAATACGCTCTCCTCAAAGTTGAGTTTTTAATAAATCCTACGGTCTACCAACGAATCTTTCTTTACACCGAACATTCCCCACACCGAGTTTTCCGTACACCGAATTTTCTGTACACCGAATTTTCCTACACCGAGTTTTCTTACACCGAATTTTCTTACACCGAAATTTCCTACACCGAATTTTCCTGCTCCCTTTTTCAACAATATAAGTTCCCTAAGTTGCAGATACTTTTCTCTCGTCTTTCCCTTAACTTTACGGACTGAAGATGTTTACAATCCAACTACAAAAAAAATTCCCTTAAAAACTTAAGATAATGTCTTATAAAAATGCTTTATAGAAAAACAATATGCAAACTGTTTAAATCAGTGACACAATCTACATTCAATATTCTTCGCGCGTTTAGCAGTATTTATTTACATGGTAGTATTTGAAAAAAAAAAATACGTTTGTCAGTTTAATCTGATGAAAAGTTTATTTTTCTCCTTGTGTCGTGTATAATTGTCAGGACCAAATTTACATATTTCTAAGCCCTGGGCCAAGTACAATTCTGTGCCCATAACCTCTCAAAAATATTATAATTCTTGTTACTTTATTTAGTGTCTCTCTGAAGAAAAAGTCACTCATTTTCCCTGTGCTTGTATACATGTAGAAACACTCAAAGCCATCTTACTTTCTTTTTTTTTTTTTTTTTTTTATGTTGGAGTGTGTTCGAGTTTCCACTAGGTACAATGGAAAAGACAAGTGTTGCAAATTTCGCTCGCTATCAAGTCGGACAGGGTATTGTGATAACTTGCTCAAAACTGTTACATGCTACACTTTATTGTTCACTCACATTATCCTAACCACTTCATTACTTTTCGAATAAGCTTATATTGATAGCAGAAATGGGATGGAATTAAAATATGGGACATTTGCCTGTCCCGACTAAATTTATTGGGACGCGGAATTCTCGGGTCCAAAATCGGGACTGTCCCGTTTTTTTACGGGACGTATGGCAGGCTTAATACTAACCAGTCACTGCCTTGTTCTTGTTTTATTAACATCAATTCTGCCAGACACTACCTGTTGCCTTGTATACGCTTTGTATCAAATGCTTTTGCGTCCAATGCTCTACTTGGCACCGAAACGCCTCTTCTGTCTGTCTTTGCATGCCAACTCTATTCTGCTTTTGTCAGTGGTACAGTTCCCGATTTTCATTAAAGATTCTTCAAAATGTTTACGAATATCAAATGAACAAAAGTGAAGTGTAATCACTTGCAACAAGTAAAGAAACTTTAAACGAATATATCAATTTATTTCAAGATTGGACACTACACAAAACTTATGCCAAGTCTATAGGAGAACCGATAATTTGCAGCAGCTGGGTACCTAAGAAAATGTTAAACCGGATAAATCAATTGAACAAACCGGCATTCTTCAAATTGCCAACTATGTATTTTAATTTGCCAACTTGGTCAAGAGATTGGGAACTTTGGGGGGAGGCTCCCCCCTTTACCCCCCCTTAACGACGCTCCTGGTGGTGTGATACTGATGCGAACATAAAAAAATCAGTGATCCATTGTAAGATTCTCATGTATTGTAGTGTGATGCTGATGCAAACATAAACAATCAGTGATCCAATGTATGGTTCTCATGTATTGTAGTGTGATGCTGATGCGAACATAAAAAAATCAGCGATCCAATGTATGATTTTCTTTATTGTAGTATGATGCTGATGCGAACATAAAAAATCAGCGATCCAATGTATTATTTTCATTTATTTAAGTATGATGCTGATGCGAACATAAAAAATCAGTGATTGAATGTACGATTCTCATGTACTGTGGTGTGATACTAATGAAAAATGTAGATATTACATATCTTTGTTCAAAATGGAATGCTGTGAGAGAAAAAGTAATTTTGTTGTCAGTTTGTAACAGTGTCATCTCTGAATGAATATAAATATAGGCCTAAATCATTACATGCATTTCTGTTTCTTATTTAATTTATACTAAACATTGTTTACTCATTGTTCATTATCCTAGTAAAATGATATTTTGCTTTGTGGAACATAATGAGGTGCCATCCAAAACAGTATCAGAAATACCAACTCCTGATTATAAATAAAACTTACCATTGGAAAATCATTAAAAAAAACACACACTGTACTGCTCCAAGGAGATAATAATAATAATAATAATAATAATAATAATAATAATAATAATAATATATCGTATGGAATTAAGAATCACACTTTCATCTACATTTTCCATTAATACAGATACTTATCTTTGTACATTATTTCTTACATACCTACGTAGTATAGGTTAAAAACAAAATAATTTAGATATAAATGTTATTATGTAGTCATTGTATATTTATTTCAATATATTTTAAATTAGAGTAGCTTGGTTACAGTTCAAATTTTGTACTAATAATTTTGTATTTATGCTATACTTTATTGTTAAATCTATTTATAAGTATTATTTAGATTTAAAAAAAATTCTTATTTAGAATTATATATATATATATATATATATATATAAGGGCGGATCCAAGGGGGGCTATAGCCCCCTTCCCTTGATCCTCAGGTATACACTGGATAAAATGGACTTCAATCCTGTTTTACACTGGATAAAGCGGCAAACTATGGCTTAGCCCCTCCCTTGATCATATGCTGGATCCGCCACTGTATATATATATATATATATATATATATATATATAATTCAGTCATATTGAAATCTGAGGGGGACATTCTCCCTTGCCCCGGCTCCTCCCTATATCACGCTCGAGTTTGAAACATCAAAACTTCTTTAAACCTGATTTAGTTCCATCTCAACATTTTCCTCCACCATAGGACTGGTACCGAACGATTGACATTTGTTTTGTCCTTTGGTTTATTGCCTTTGCGCCACTCACCCTCCTGCAGAGTTATCCACCCCCTCCTGCTTCCTGCGTGCTTCCAAGGTCTTCACGAAAAGGCAAGGTTCCTCTGTTCTTCACGGGATGAGGAGAGTGAGGAAGCTTGACCATACCAGAGGGGGAGATGGATTTCACTTTGCTGATCACAGACGGAAAACGAATGACACAATAATTTTGAATAAAGTACTTCGCTCCTTTCGTGTTAATGAATATACGAATTAAATAATTATGTTTCTTGTGCTTGAACTTTACAAATGAAGACTACTTCTGTGGTGGTCTTGATCAAAATTAATGAATTTACTTCTATTTTCACGTTTGTAATGTTCGAAAAATTGACAACTTTAGGATAATAATAATAGCAGAAATAAACAATAAATTAGCAAAATGTATCAAGACCACCCTTCATTCAACCTTCAACTTGCTCTCCTCAAATTTTGATGAAGATTGGTTGTGTGAATTGGCTTCAAGGATGAAAGGAGATAACCTCTATTTCGCATTTTACATAGAGGGGTGATACAGACTCTTAAGAGACTCCAGTGCTGAAGAAAATTGAAATTCTCTTCCCAGTGTACTTTCTCAAGTCAGTTACGTTAACTACAATTAATATTTAAGTATATAACAATTTAATTTAAATAGTAATTTTTGGTGTAAATTTTGAAGTCTCCTCTCCCCATTTAAGACTCATTCTATTCAAACTAACTGATAAAAACCTGGTTCAGGGTAGGTACTATGTATCAAATATTATTTGAATCGGTTCAACTGTGTGTAATTATATAGCGAACAAAAATACAAAGATTTATTCAACCTTATAGGTAAGAAGGCCAGCTGAAATGCATGTTTTTCACAGGGTTATGGACAGTATTTGAACCCTCTTCCCCTGGGATATTCATTTCAATGAAACTTTTAGGGTTTCTTCACTCAGTTAAAATGATGTTTTCCATTTCAAATTTCAAAATAGCGGTGACCTTTTAATATGGATGCTCTTTCGAATCTAGAAAAGACTCCCATCACTAAATAAAATTAATATACTGGACTGATTTCAAAGATCTTCGTATTGAATACTACGTTCTTAGTAGTACAAAGATCAAACATATAGCTATCAACACTCATGTTTAAAATCTCATCCATATTTTCTAGATGGCAGATATTTTAGACGACTGACAAAGACACGTATTAGAGCCCAGAACTTCATCTACTGAACATATTTCAAAGTTCTTCGTACTGAATATTATGTTTTAGCAATATTGAGGTAAAGTTCAGAAGTGTAGACATTTATATTCAAAATGACCGCCATTTTTCCAAGATCGCGAATATTTCAGACAAAAGAATAACGCGTATCATATCATAGAATTTCAGTCATTGGATCGATTTAAAAGATTTTCGTATCGGATAGTACGTTTTTAACAATGATAGGGTGAAATTCATAAATAGAAATTCATATTCAAAGTAGTCACCTTTTTTTATAAGATGGCCATAATTTCTTACTATATTACAGAATTTTACACATTTAACAATTTCTGCTGTGTTTTATATCGAATCAAGTTTGTGACAATAGTCAAGTCAGTTGATATCAGTAAAGGTTTCTCTTAAGTTTTTTTGACAGCATTAAAATGTATTTTGACTTGGTTTGAATTGAGTTTAGCGTCCAGCGGCGAGGCTGTATAAGGCGTGGACCTAGGGCTTAACGTGAAATCCAAACCTTATGAGATCCTGCCAGGAATCCAGCCCCGATCTACGGCGCAAAGGGTGCAGTGATTAAACTGTATCAATGAAACAAGTTCGCTGAAGCAAAATATTTATGAATAAATGTAGAAATGAACGAGAATCATATTACAGACTACAATGTATTTCTATTTGTCTTAGTTTGAGCTAAAACTATTTGCAGCTAATCGACACACTTATGGTTACATAAACTTGTGCAGGTAAAAATTAAAGCGGTATCATTTACAACGTCCTTGGCATTCTAACTTATATCCACACTTATTTCTTACAACTCTCTGCGATAAGTGAGAGTTAATCCCAAACAACTTTCCACGTATCAGTTCTGTTGATCCATTCCTATTCAGCAGGACTATGTATTTTTATATGGCAGTTGATTGACTGGCTCCATATGCAACCCATCTGGTAAGCAATACGCTTCACATGCTGCAGTAGCGTTGTATGAGCTAGAAGAGAAATGGCTTGGTATGGTTTCTGTTTCTTTGCAAACAAATCCAATCTGGCATCATCAACAGCCTCAGAAGTACTTGATCCATCATACTTATAACTTGGACCTACAATCCACAAAATCATCCTCATTAAATTTTTATGGATACCGGATGAATTTGTAGAAAACGTAGAAAACCTCATCAAACATATTCCACATTTGCCAGGCACTCTTTAATTTTACTACGAAAGGACGAAACAAGATCACAATCGGTGAATGTATGGAAGAATAGTATAACTCTGCTCTTGTCCTTTTCAATTAAGAGATAAAGATTACGGCCAACGTGTGATCCATTCTTGGATAAGAGCAATGCATGGTTGCTCTAGACCGATTTCCGGAAGGAATAATAGAAAACTTACTGCTTCAATGAGAATATCAGTATAACTAGTTATGATCATAAGAATTTTTCTGCCTTCTTTTGCTGTGTGTATCACGTCCAAAAATTCTGGTATTGGCCTCTTCATGACTGCAAGGTGGTAGTTCAGCTAGGCTAATGGAATGGGGCATAACAATATTTTCTCCTTTACTCACAATGACTGTATCGATAAAAATATATGCATGATTTTATCAGCAAACATAGGTAATCATCTCTGTTTTAATGTCATTATGTCTCAGAAAGTTTGTTTTTTTTTCAGTTTGAAGGAATATTCCCGATTTATCACTTTACGTCTGGCTTCACATCCTCGCTCTAACATGGGTTGCGCCTTCAGGCTTGATCACAGGTACACATAAAACACGATATACTTTTTGTAATATGATGTGATTGTGGGAACGACATCATTATCTACAAAGTTTCCAAACGCCTTTGAGATGAAATTTCTGACAGCTGTGAAGCTTCCCGTCATCAGTAAGGGCAGCAGGAATGTCTCATTCTCGTAACGAAAGTACGCTTTCAGATCACATTCTCCACTCTGGTATGAGATGAACAATTAAGGGAATTGCTCACAATCCTCCTGAAGTCTGTTATGAATTGAAGTAACGTAGGTTGATTCTTGTTGGAAGAAAACAATACAATTATTAAGGAAAGGCTTGAAGGAGGTGAAGTTTTCTTCTAATCCGCTCATGAATTCCTTGAATTGAGCTATTTCCCTTTCATATTGAGAGTTTAGCAGTTCAGTTCCTCTGGGTTGTGCAATGTTCTTTCCATTGAGTGTAAACAGATCCATATTCTCTTCCGCAAAAGGATTGTGTTTATCTGTAATAGCTTGGAAAAGGTTTTCAACATTCAAGAGCACCTTTGGGCTCGTGATACCTAGTCTGAGGACTCCTTAGCTTCAGATGCGGTTTCATATTGTGCAACCAAGACACAGATCTCAGATCTTCTGTCACACCAGCTGTTCGTATATCTCTTTCGACGATAGCATTGAACTGCTCATGACCTTGCTCTATGGCAAATGCTTATAAATTTCGGATTCATTTGTGAACCACAGTCACTCTATTTTCAATCTCTTGGGCCTACAAAGGGTATTTCTGATCTAGTCTTATCATGTCTTTAAGGTAGATAGTTTTTGTTGGTGGTGGTGAAAAAGTGTGAAATCAATGAATGTACAAAATGAAGTACAGTAAACGCGGAAGTTGGCTTTTCGTACTGATCGGATCAATAGGAGTATCACAGCTGCAGAAAAAGGACCAAATGCCAGAGTCGAAACCAAATCTGGTATTGACACAGACCGAACTCGATATGAAAACGAACAAAAAATATGTTAAAAAGATTTCATTATTTATATAGTAGGCGTTATTTCATATCTTGAATGATTTTTTTGAAATGAGTTTCAATGATAGTGAATTTCACCTTAGCATTGCTGAAAATGTAGTATTCAAAAAGAACAGCTTTCAAGTCAGTCCAGTGTAGTAATTCTGTTATATGATGATATAGTTTTTCTATGTCTCAAATATCCATCATATTGAAAAGAAACCCCTATATTTATTGATTTTATATTTGTACTGCTAAGAACGTACTATTAAATAAAAAGATTTTATAAATGCTTATATCTATTAACTCTGTTATGTGATAAGAATTTTTTGTGCTTAAAATATCCGCCATTTTGAAACTATGCTCGATCTATATTCGTTTCTGTTACGTCATATAATAAATGTTTTTATATCTCTGGAAATTCCGCCATCTTGAGAAGATGAAGTCACTTGAATATGAACTGCTATAATTATGGATTTGATCTCAGCACTGCTGAAAATATAGGAACGTTTTTGAAATCGGTCCGCACTGTATTAATTCAGTTATAGCTTGTTATATCGGCCATATTGGAAAATTATCGTCAGGAAATTTGTAGTGGCCAGGGTTATTTTTAAATGAATGACTCTAAAACAATTACCACATCAATTTTGGTAGTTGTTTCTACTTTTGAATGATTATCTTGAAATACGTAGTTATTTGCTCCACTATAAATGTTAGAAAAAGAAGTCGTTTTTGATTTCACAATTTATACTCAATTTGTAGAATACAACCATCATCATCATAGGTGTTCTGCCATTATAGGCAAGTCACTTGCTGCAACTGAAAAGCTTCCATGCTCCATGGTCGTCTGCTAAGCTCTTCATCTTCATGCACGATTTTACTGTTTCGATATCATTCATTAATTCTGTTTTGATATCGTAGTCTCTTTCACCCCTCCCTTTCTTTCCTGCGACCACACACTCTGGCACGTCCCGCATAATACAATTCCTTCTTAGCCAATGTCTCAATCAGTTTTCTCTCTCTTCTTAATAATATTTCAAATTGTTTTGTTTTCCTCCCCACCATTTCTAACGCCCTTTCATTCGTCTTCCGCTTGACCCAACTAATTACCTCCATTCTTCACCACACAAACATTTCGAAAACTTTGAGTCGTTTTCATAATTTTTTCTTAATGTCGATGTTCCTGACCCATACAGTACGATACTGCACACGAGGCATTTTATAAGTCTTTTTTTCTTAACTCTTTATTCCAGGTCCCACAAAATAGTCTTTTCTATCTCCTAAAGCTGGGATGCAAATAAGCAACAAAATTTTACTACTAGCCCACATCTCAGTCTTTACAGTTTGAAATATATAATAATGACTCGTCCGTACCGATGAACCACTCGCCCCGGCGAGTGGTTATTTGCATCCCTGTCCTAAAGCCTTCTTTCGCCATGCCTATCCTTGCTCTTATTTCACGTTCACACCTCATTACTAATAATACTACCAAGATATCAAAAAAACTAGTCACCTGTTCTATTAACTCCCCTCCTACTTCTATATTTGACACCAACCCCTTCGTTCCAGTCAACATGACTTTTGTCCTTCTAACATTCATTTTCACCCCATATTCTTCCCAACCTTTTCTCACGTTTTCTAACATCTTATTGATTTTGTATGCAACAAGCGCCAGATCATTTATAAACCGTACACACTTAATCGTTCTACCTCCTCTTGAAATGTTGTCTTCATTATGTAGACTTTTTTTACTCTCTCTTCTAGACAGATATTAAATAATGTAGGCGAGAGACAGCATCTCAGTCGAACTCCCCTTCCAATTGCACTCCCCTCTGTCAATGAGTCTTTGATCTTTCCATTCCAACTCAACTTTGTTTAGAACTTCCAATAACAATTATCAATTCACGTGGTCAAAAGCCCTTTCTAGATCAATAAATACCACATATACTTCTTTCCCTTTTTCTATAAACCTCTCACTGATTGTCCTTAATAATCCAATTAAAGAAAAAAATTAAAAGTTTATGCAATATGACATCAAATACTTAAAACATATTAAGAGTCTATAACATATTACGAACTATATCAAGCTGGTTTGAATGTTGATTGAATAATAAAAATATAACTAGTATTTTGCTTTGAGAACAAGCTAAAGGAGAAAAAACTTTGTTCCCTTGATAATAACGATCAGCCTTTATTTTGTGTAACTTTCGTTCTTTTTTTTGTGTGTGTGTGTGAGGTCACCTCAAACAAAAGACTCTCGAGAGAACATAGTGAGCGAGATTTATTGGTGTGTGACACTAAACTCCTCCCATCCTCCTATGTAACATCGTGTTATAACAAAAGAAGACACATGGCTGGAGGAAATATTGGAGAATAGGAACAAAACAATGGACAGATAGATATAAAAGTGAAAAAAAGAAGAAGAATATGTCCAAAAAGGTAGAACGTATAGGAGAAACACAGGAGTTGGTCGTTGGTATCTTTCGGGGCTAGGCTTCTCTTAATTGCCTGGGATCAATCACATGAACCTGAGCACCTGCTCCCACCCACGACAAAGAACTAGCCATCAAAGTGTTGCCAACTCAGCCCTTTTAGACTTGTAAGATCAATATTGAATAAGCACAGTACTAGATTCGTTCATAATTTCATAACGTTTTCCTTTTGAACGATAGCTTGACTACCAAAAGAAAACAATGTTTTATACATCAGTTCTAGAGTTTTAATTATCCTAGTTTGAGTTGTTTTTCAACTTTGGACTTCAAAAACTGTGCTATGTATATATCTTAAGTCTTACACAACAGCTAAGTCCGTCCGTCTATCTGTCTGTCAACAGCTATCAGATCAAAACAGTATAGATATTGAGAAAAGTTTCTTTTAAGTGAAAGAATGAAGTCTTTCAATTTACCGTACCATGCTTGTTCCCATTAGGCTAAGGGAGACTTTGATTAAAGCTAGTGCTCTCAAACGGGTCGGGTCAGGTCAACTCGGGTCGAGTCAGTCGGGTCAGCTCGAGTCGGGTTACGGGTCGGGTCGGGTCGGGTTGTCGGGACAGGCTACTCGGGTCGGGTTGTCGGGTCGGGTCAGTCGGGTCAGCTCGGGTCGGGTTGTCGGGTCGGGTCAGTCGGGTCAGCTCGGGTCGGGTTGTCGGGTCGGGTCAATCGGGTCAGCTCGGGTCGGGTTGTCGGGTCAGATCAATCGGATCGGATCACGGGTCGGGTCGGGTCAGTCAATTCGGGTCACGGGTCCGGTCGGGTCGGTCTTCAACCCGACCCGACTCGTTGAGAGCACTAATTAAAGCAAGTGAATGACTATGGAAGAATTGGTAGACTGAGAAAGTGGAAAGAAAAGGAAGTACCCCAACAAAACCCATGCACACAATGTTGTTGACCACAAACTTTCTTGGCCTCAATCGAACCAAGACCGCACGTACCAGAGCTAAGCGCTCTACCACTGAGCCACCGTTTTGCCTTCTTTTAACTGATTCATCTTGTCGAAAGATCCCTGTTTTTATCCCTGTCCGTTAACACTGCATTTAAGCCGAAAGCGGTAGAAAAAAATTAGGTTTCAACGTTGATCGCCAAAGAACGCAAGTGGTAACAGATAACGGCAAGTGGAATTAATTAATGCTATCTTTCTCCGCATTTTCCCACTAAAACCTGACATGGTAGATATTTACTATTACTTCCGGTTTTAATACTGGTCTCCATAGAGCAAAAAGAGTTATATATAGTGAAAAGCGTTATTTTAAATCGGTTCAGCGACCAGACTAAAATTTCCATGTATTCCGTTATCCGTTTATTCAAACCAGTAGTGGTAGAAGTAAAAGCAAAATCTGGTCTGAAAATATAGTGGTCATACAACAAGAACGGCAGAAGACAGTGAGAAGCAACGATTTGAAATTGATTCAGAGTCTCAAAATTATGTTTTCTCTCGTCCGTTAATTCTTTTCTCGAGCTGAAAACTGATCCTGTTGATGTTCAGGACTGTTTCTCCAAGTGTACATAATCAGAATACAAAACTATATTCCGGTGAACGCAATTATTTTGGTGAAATACACAACTAAAATGGTTTTTGATAACAAAGCAAGTACTGCTGTATTATTTCAGCTTTATTTAAAGTGCCTAGACTTTTGGATCTCTCCTCCTATTTAAAGCTGAACAAATCAATAAATGCAACAAGAAAAAAAACACATGTTTGAGAACTAAGAAAACATAGCCATTAGAGATATTGGAATAATTTTGCTGTAAAAGAAGAGCCCTAGGGAGTCAAAGTAATTAACCGGAATAGCACATTAAACGCGGCAAAATGGAAGAACGCCTACGCGTGCAATAGACATTCCCTAGAGCAATGAATATGCTAGAAGGGAAACGAAAGAAGGTCTTTCATTTTTTAATATATATGATGGCGATGTTACCTTATGTTAGAAGTATTTTCAGTAGTTAACAAATAAGGAAAAGTTTGAAACAAATCTCTTTGTCATATCCTGTGTTTGTGAAACTCATGCAAAATGCATCAACATTCATTTCTGCCTGATGTATTAGAGGGACATTTATTATCTATTCCACAGATACTGACAGCGTATGAAAACAAACTGTTTAACATGAGATTTTATTCCTACACTATCGAGCTCTGTTCATTTGTTACTGACAAATCTATCACTTGCCAACGATATGTGAGCTGGTATACTGATCAATTTGTTTTACACCTCAATTTAGAATATTTTGGATGCAACCGGTAAAACTGAAGCAGCCGGTTCAGTTTGAAAGCCAGATTTAAAATAAAAAATGTTGCATACATTGTATTATACAGGATGTGGGCAAAAGTCTGGACTGGGCTAAATATTAGAAAAACTGTAAATACAGTTGATCCGAATTTGATTGGGATCAATGTTGGTAAACAATGGAAAAATAATGACGTGGTTAAGGTTGTCATCCGCCATCTTGGTAGCCGCCGTATTGGAATCAACTTGTTTATTTTAAATGGCAACATGGTCTTGTGAGATATTAAACAACATCTTCGTTCGAAGATAAATCCAACGGTAAAGTTATTTTTCCAAAATCAGCAAACAATTTTGAAATTTTTAATGGATTTAAGATAGGTTACGTTATCCTGTAGACTTAAATTTTGTTATGTGCGAAGTATTGTATTGACGGAAGACGGAAACTAACTGTATGCTTTTTTGTAGATAGGACGGAATGCTATCTCAAGAGGAAAGGAGGAAAATTATCCTTTTGGCCGGAGGATGCAGTCTAACAATAATAGCGGCTGTCCTCAATGAGCGACATCCTAATCGCGAGCCGGTGACAGACAGTGCTATACGAAAACTAATCCGCAAATTCAAAGCAACTTGACGATTTACGTCGATCAGAACCACCACAAAGTGCAACTGATCCAGACACATCAGCGGCTGTGTTGCGTGTATTGATGTAAAATCCTACGAAGATTTACGACGTCTATCAACTGGACATAAGGATAGTGTCAAAAGTGTTCAGAATCTTAAAAAGGAAAAACGTTACACCCTTAAAATTACAGTTTCAACTGTCAGAGGATGATCCTGATAGACTAATGGAGATTTGTGAGTAGGTATTGACCGGGATACCTCGTGACCCAGTGTTTACTCATAACATTGTTTTAGTGATTAGGAAAATTTCTATGTGACAGAAGAGGTTACAACCAAAATGTTCTGTACTGGGCTAATACAAATCCAAATTGGATAGATATATCAAAGATTCACGGTGCAGGTAAGATAATGATGTGGTGTGAAATATGTGACGAAAAACATATTTTACCTGTTTTCAGTGATGGGACCTTGGATGTTTCACAATATGGAGATGTGCTCGAAAACACTATTAAGCCACTTTTGTTGAATGATGAAGGAACATTTCCTCGATAGTTTGAAGAATATGGGGCACCGCCGTATTATGGGCGTAATGTAATCGGATGGCTCAATGAGCATTTTCCCTGTTGCTTGATAGGTCGGCGTAGAACACTCGAGTAGCCACCAAAGTCCCCCGATCTAACTCCGTTGGATTTTTATCTTTTGGGGACAATTTAAAGTTATTGTCTACCAGTGTAAAATTAATGACATTAGCCACCAGAAAACGAGAATCATTAGCCACCAGAAAACGAACAAATATCAGCTACAATGCTTCGCAGAGTGCACAAGCACTGGGTCGCACGGTTAAGGATGTGCATACAACAGAACGGTAGACATGTTGAACATGTCATGTGATTGTATTTGTCTCATATGTGTTAGCTTTCTGTTTTCCTGGTCATTAAAGAATACGTAATGTGAGATGTTACAAAGCTTGTTTTTCAACTTTATCTTTCAATTCGGAACATCGCACAACACATTTTACATCATTTCACACATAACCTACCCTAAGTCCATTCACAACTTCAAAACCGTTGCAGATTTTGGAAAAAGAATTTTACCGTTGGATTTCTCTTTAAACGGTGATGTTTAACATCTCACACGACCATGTTGCCATTTAAAATAAACAAGTTCATTCTAATATGGTGACCACCAACATGGCGGACGACAATCTTAACCTCGTCATAATGTTTCCTCTCCCACCAACATTGATCCCAATTGACTTCGAATCGACTGCATTTACAGTTTCTCAAATATTTAGTACGGTCCAGTCTTTTGGTTACATCCTGTAGTGTATATTTACAGAATATTGTATTTTACAGTCAGATTGATTGATGTATTTTATCAAAACTACAGTATTGAATTATTCATTTTCCTCTTATAATGCAAGAAGCGCTAAGCTTAAAAAAATCCAATGTAATTGTGGATATTCACCACTGCAGACTTAGTGTCGAAATTTACCGACACTCGCCAACATTGGATTGCTATTTCTCCCTTTTAGTCCGTTAAAACGAGGGCTAAGCGTATTAGAAATTTTCACACACGAAAGCCAATGCGCATGAACCGACCATCTTGCGTACGTTGTTACTTTGATGCTTTCAAAATATTATTATTAAATGGCAATGGAAGTAAGTAATAATATTTCTAAATAACAATTGCCAGCCTTGTAAGTATTTTTTGTTACTGAATGCAATATGAATGGTATTATTTTCTGGGGCCTGGAATGTAGTATTAGTCACTTTTATAGTGTAGCAAGCCATTGAAGATTATAGTTCATTATCAAATGTTAATGTTTGTGTAATTCCACTAAAATAGCCATTTTTAATATTAGCAAATAACGTAGTGTAAGTAGAAAAAGGATATGAACATACTAATATTCAATATAATAACATTCAAACTGACACCAAAACAAGTTCTATGATTGCTATTAACCTCTCTGGAATGAAGAATATGAATTTTCTGTAAACGGACCTCGACCCGCTGTCCATGATACATCTTCTCTAAATTGTCTTCTATGTCTTCCGGCGAAATCAGTATTTACTTTTAAAATTTGATTTTGATTTCTTTCTCTATTTCGCATTTTTATGCAACACCCAAAACTATGAATCACAGGATCTAATATTAGCGTGAGCTTCAAACCATGACCAGGAGTTCAATCCGTAAATTTGGCAGGAGCACACGCTGGTAATTTATCGTGAAACATCTTTTCACAGGGATTAAAGTTTGTCTACATTCTCTGCCGTTTTCATCTCCAAGTATTAGAAATAGTTAAGTATGGTACTTGTACCGATTATTGCCCGGGTCCCTAATATGGCCCACCCACCATATCTCTGCAGATTTACGTTGGTGCTACTAGATGATAATATAAACTATGTCCTCTGAGCCGCGTAAATATGTTTACGCTTATCACGAGGACATAGTTTATATTGTCATCTAGTAGCACCAACTTAAATCTACATAGATATGGTGGGTGGGCCATATTAGGGACCCGGGCAATAATCGGTACAAGTACCATAGTTTATAAAGATATGTATACGCCATATTGTCTCAAAATTTAAAAATTTATACAAAAATTAACATGGACGTTTTCTTATCACTTAGTTTTGAAAGAATAGAAACTTTACACTTCCGTACACGCTGGTTCAGTGGTAAAGCGGTTATCTCTGCTGTATGGGGTCCCTGGTTTGATCTCCGGACAAGTAACTTCGTGGTGAACAACATCATGCGCGTAGGTTTTCTCGGGGTACTCCCGTGTCCTCCCACATTCTCATTCAACCAATTCTTCCGTCATCACTCACTTGCATTAATCATCCATCTCGCTTAGCCTAACGGGCATAGTAGTGGACATTTAAACTGAAAGATGGAAGATTTACCCTTCCAAGCAGCATACTTATTTCATAAGTTTTTCAGAATCACGCAAAGTTTCAGTAAAGTGGAATACATTTTACGAAAATTGAAGTAAAAAGAATCTTAAAATCAGGCGCAGAAACACATGTTGAACTCACTTCATTATTGATCACACTTTTTTTTTTTTAGTCTAGTGACAAGCAAGTGCCATTGGAGTCTATCCTTTATCATGCCAAATAGCTGGAATTACTACTGTGCATCTCTCTAAGATTCTGTTTTATAATAGCGGTGATCTCCACTGGTCTAGTAGCTATATACTAGAACCCTGGTTCACCGGGTTCCGAATTCGATTCAAGGTGGGAGAATATTGAACGCATTACAGTGATTCGGGTTTCATTTCAAACGTTTAATCCACGTGTAGTATAGCTTCAGTGTTTAACCATTGTACCCTATCAGCTGTTAAACTTATGAACAAATTAGATACGATGGGTCAAGACCAGGGAGAGAGTACAAGAGACACTTAACGTCAACAAACAAATATTTTTTTAAGCCAAGAGATTTCTACCAACTTAAAATTAATCGATTTTACCTCCAAACAATTCGGAGGTTCATTCAATTATACATATCCGAATTTGAATGTGCTTCTTACCTAGTAAATACTGTGTTTCCACCACCACTTGAATTCGATTTGCAGGCCAGTTCTACCGACTACTACCTGGCATCGAAGTTTCCATTGCCGGAGACTGAGATTGCGGTGCAACTGCATCATGGGATATTGCATCTCACTCCTCTTTACAGGCTTTTCGCAGGCCGGAGACGGCGCGGATTCAATGAAGGGACAGTAGCCGCTTGATAAGCCCGAAAGCATATTATTGTTCCATGCATGACAGAATTACAGCGATGTTTTCGCTGTGTGGCTGGATGATTTGTATTTTCCAACCTGGTTTAAGTCTTGTCCGTATAATGCTTGGATTCATTTCAGTCTGGATATGAATCTTGTGGTATGCAGCATTGATTTTGACGTTTCGTCACACCTTTCAGAGGCACAGTTTTCTCCTGTACGAGAAACAGGTCACAATTATTAACTCTTTTGAGAAATTCTCTCTGTATGTAATGGCGCGAAGTTTACTATAGTCTGTGAAGTAAGTTCACCACTCATCAACAACCAACTTCTTCCGATCACCCACAAGATGACATTTGTACAGCCTTCTCCAGTATCTTTTTCGCTCTGCCACATGACACGGTTTCACGGCGTGCACACTACACTTGCAAACGACCAGATCACTGTAAATGGAGTGATTGATTGTTTGCCTGTATGTTTTGACCATCTCACGCTGTTTTCAGAGGGAGATTTTCAGAGGTTGCCATATGTCGAACCACCACACGCAATAGCAGCGGGATCTTCTTCACGAGAGTTCTGTTTCTAGATGCAGGCGTTGGTGCGGTAGGCCTAGGACTCTCTGCCACATATTTCCGAATAATACGATTCATAGTGGCACAATCTATGCGAAAATTATGCACCTTACACGCTTCTATACCTACAATAGACTACACTCGACTATACTACTGTACTGCGTGACTAAAGAGATAATGTTGCTCGCCTCGTGGCAATCTTACAGTCTTGTGTTGCGCATGCGCTGTACACTTGCATATTGAATTCGGCTCAATATAACTGAATCAACCTTTGTAGGAACAACTTTTAAGCCTCCAACGCAAAGTACGCCTCTTTTCTTAATAGAAATTTCTTTTACGAAACTGTTCATGACAAAATTTTCTTTAAGTTCGAATAAATTCTCCTTCTTATTAATGATTGATTTCGGAATCAGGCAATAACTCCATGGGAAAAATAAAACACCTCGTATACCAAGATTCATGAAAACTTAGTGTTCACCCCGTTGGTATAGTAGGTACCGAGTTACGGGTTCAATTTCCGGTGAGTGAACATTTGAACGCATTACGCTGTTTGAATTTCAAATATTAAACTGTAGGTCTTCGTCTAATACTACCTCGGTGCTGAAAAGGAAATTTAAGTGTCGACAATCAAACAAATAAATAAAATGAAAAAATATTTTATTTAAAGAAAAGTTATTGGTAAGTACATTTCAACTAATGGCGTAAGAATTCAACCTGTTTCGCTTACTGATTTTAACGCAAGGTTAAAAATTCAAGTGTGTGACTATTACATTCTTTAATGTTAAAAATGACCGCCAGAAACGGGAGAACCTTGTTATTTAGGTAGATACTTTCGAGAAGATGGTCGTCCTACTTTCCTATAAAAACTTGCAAAATGTCCCTCCTTTATTGTTGGAAAGTTTCCAGGTGCCATCGAAGATGTAAAGTGGAAAAGTCAGTCACCATTTCCGATTCTATATTCTGCTTCTGTGCGATTCCAGAACTTTTTTTCTTAAGGAGAACAATGGAATTGTCTTTCAATTTCTTCCTTTTTTGGATGTTTTAAAAAAAGTTTTAAAAGTGAAGTTGATGGAACCAGTCTCCAAGAGGTGGAAAGCCATCTGACCCCCCCCCCCCCTCTCCCTGCATCCTCTCTCCGACTGGTCGTTCGTGTGACTAACTTTAAGGAAAGGGAAATTTTTCATCTTTTATTGAGAGCCAGTGTCACAATATTTCTTTTCTGGATTCTCCTATCAATGTTGACAAAAAAAAAATGCTTTAGTACGGTCAGCTTGGAAATGTGAGTTTCATCTGTTAGCAAGTATTTCCTCTTTGCTATGGATAAATTTCGCATATTCAATATTTCTGAAATAATAAATCTTAAGAATCATTGACATTAAATGTCGCTAAAATAAAATTTAGTAAATTATCTTGAATTTAATGTGAGTTTGCGAAATGATACAATGACATGAGCTTTTGTTTGAGTGAAATTTACGTTTCAAGAAAAATAAGATAAATGAATTGCTGGTAACTCTAAATACTAATTGCTCGAAACTGAAGACAAGCAGAAGTTATTATTCTGGCCTCCATCCATTTCTGAAATCGATAACCTAATAAATTCAGATTATTGTTCGTTTACAGTGGCACATCCATGAGAATCCACCGGGACCGGACCTCAAAACTTCCTAACTCAACAAACATTTGTAAACTTTCTCTATAAAATTATACTTGTTTAACAGAAATTTGATCTTATACTTCATCTGTACTCTTTCTCTTATAAAGATTATCTAGTTCTCTCATTTTTCCTGAAAATATTAGTATTTTACAATTACTTATCATATTTTTGGTAGCAGAACAATACCCGTTCAATAGTACATAGACGTGGTGATTTGTAGAATTGGACTTTTTTTCCAAAGCTTGGACTCCTTTCAATACAAATATCCGGGTGAACGTTGGTTAGTCTGGACAACCATTGTTGGACATCCTACTGAGATTGGAGGTGATTTTAATTTCGCTCATCCTGATAGTTATACTATGAGTGATCTTGGCGAGGTTGAAAAAGATTATTCAAGGTTTGGGAGAAAAGTTACGAAATCAGTCTATGATTGATTAACATACTTCTGTAATAAATCATTACAAAGGATGAGATATTTTATTTACATAGGCTTCGAATCACACAGGAACTTAAACCTTGTGTCATTGGCACTGACAAACCTGAACTAAACTTAGTAAATCTCCTAACGGGCCAATGAATTACATATCGACCATTTTGAGAAACCAATTAAGATATTCTTGCAAAATTGAATTTCACGTCCGTTTCGGTCCTTGATCATGGATGATATAATTCATATTTGGCAACTTATGCAAATTGGATATCTATTACTTACAATTCAATTTTGAATTAAACCGGTTAAGCTGTTGCTGGGAAATAAAAAATCACAGATTCGATGGAAAGCTAGATACGGAGTCACTATACGGTATAACAATGGCTACTTTCTGACGACCAAACACTGTATACTAAATAGTATATGAAGTGTTCCCACACCGTATACAATCTTATTGTGTTCACGTGAATTAAAGCAAGTATATGGGCTTCGTTTCACATTTAAGGCATTCAGAGTACAAGGGAAAACGAAGTCCGACTACCAAAGTTTTGTAAAACAGATATAAAGTTCATACGGAACTCTTAACTACATGGAAAAAATGAAATGATTTTTTTTCATTTAATGTTATACGATTATGCCCTGTAGGCTAAGGGAGACGATGATTAAAGCAAGTGAATGATGATGAAAGAATTGGTGGAATGAGAAAGTTGGAGGGAAAAAGAGTACCCCGGGGATACACACGGATCCACGTAAGTTGTCCACTAAAACCTTACTTAGCAGAGAATCGAACCAGGAACCCCACGCACCAGAAGTAAGCGCGCTACTACTGAGCCAACATGCTCCCATGAAATGCATGGAAAAGTTTAACACTGGCAAAATTGTATTTACATTATAAGAATTATTTACAATATCTGGATATGAGCCCTTAGGGTTCTGAAAGGAGATTCGGATACGAATAAAAATATAGCTGCCGCCATACTTGATGACGTCATGCCTGGAAAAGGTGTTGAATGTTCATGTAAGTTGAAAGTACTTACTACGTCACCTATTAAGTTTTCCTTAATAAACCGAACAAACTTTCATGTTGATTAGTCAAATATTTCCACCGATATAAAGATTTCTGTGATTGAATAGCCGCCATCTTGGATGATATCATATGTGGAGAATTTGTCCGATCACCTAAATTGAAACTAGTTAAAGAGCATTTGTTTAACAGGAATGAAAAATTATAACGAAATACCTTGTTAATTTTAGTAAAATATTACCAAAGTATGAATATTTTTGTAATTGAGCAGCCGCCATCTTGGATGACACCATCGAAGAGAAATGTGTTGAATGTTCACTTTAGTAAGAAAAATAGTGAGTAGGACCCTGCTAAACAATCTTGAAAAAAGAAGGAAATTGCATGTTAATCAGTCCAATATTAGTCGGGTCGGGAGATGAACATTTTTATGATTAAGAAGCCGCTATCTTGGATGACGTTATCCCAGACAAATATAGTGTGTTCATCTTAGTAAAAAGATACGTGCTAGGACCCCTGCCAAGCAATCCTGAAAGAAAAGAACGAAAGTACATGTTAATTAGTCCAATATTAGCCTATAGGTGAACATTTTTCTAATTAAGCAGCCGCCGTATTTGATGACGTCATACCTGGAAAATATACCAGGTGACGGATGTCCAACAAAGTAAAAAATAATTAGCAAGATACCTACTAACGATTTCTGAAGAAAACTTCTCCATATACAAACTTTCCCACAGAACCATTGTCAGATCCTGGACTAATATCCAACAGAGTGAACACATTCAACAATCTTTTTTTGTTTCCCATTAACGCCGGGAAGACATGAAACCCACATTACATGGTAGTTCGACTGGTTGCATAAGATTTCAGGCACTAACGCAGCTACCTACTTGCCGGAAAAAATATGTTCTAGGTTCTAGGTCTTGTGCCTGTTCCGTTTACTTGGTTTAGTTCTGAAATTTTCCACATGCAGTAATTGCCATAATGCTGTTACGAACGTAGCTAATTCCAACAGTAACAGTATTATTAATAATACTAAAATGATTATTATTATTCTGCAGTTATATATGAATTATACAAAATAACTTATTTCACTGTAAGAATGATTTAAGACATTTTTTCGGCGTGCAGCTTATTTTAAAATATAAATTCCGTCAATAAAAAAAACTGATGTCGTAAACAGGTCATCAAAAGATCATCGAGAAGGACCATACGTAGTTTTATACGTCATATTTATTTGTCAATGAATTGTGCAATCAGAAATACGCATCTCTTTATCAGAAAAAGCAGGTTCTACGCCTGACCTATGCCATAGAAAATTTTAATACCGTAAAACCTTTTAGATGTAGTAGTACTCTCTTCCTTGTAGTGTATGCACCTTTGGCGTGGGAGACTCGGGTTCGAATTCCGGCGGGAGCTCATGTGGTTCGGATTCCACGTTAATCAGAAGGTCCACATCTCGTATAGCCTCGCTGCTGAAAGGAATGTTAAACTTCTTTGTAGTATAAATCTGCACTTTCTATTGGAGGACGCGGTGACTCAGTGGTAGAATTTTCATCTCTGCTACATATGGTTCGATAGAACACCGTGTGGGTTTTGTAAGAGACAAGCACCGTGTGGCAGTGTTTTCTCTGGATTCAACTGTTTCATCCTACTTTCTTCAATCCACCATTTCATTCATTCTTATATTACCGTATCATTTATCTACATGGCATAATCGTAGGACGTAAAACTAAAAGATTCCATTTTCTTACAAAAATAAATTAAATGAATTTTCCTTACTATAAGTAACCATAACTCACAAGACTTTTTTTTTAAATTTCAAATAATTTCTTATGATAACCATTGGCAGAGATATGGCGCTCCGAGTGTGGTTATCATATGTAAGCAGCACATTGTAAAGTGAAGCTGTAGTGAGTGCAGATGAAACCAAAAATGGATGCTAAAATTTAGCTACGAACGAATATGCTATTCTGTTTCAGCGAAAGAGACTCATGAAATGCTTACAACAATTTACGGAGAACATGTTGTCATCTAAAAGTGTGTTAATTATGGGTTAAACGCTTCCGAGAAGAGCGGGACACCGTGGGAGGTGACCCTCGAACTGGCCGGTCTTAAACTGCACACATAATGGACAACGTACAGAAAGTGAAGGACCTTTTGGCCCAGGATCGTCATGTGACAATGCGAATGATAGCGGAGGAAGTGGAAATTCGTCGTGAGACGGCTCGCGTCATAGTGGCCCAGGATTTGGGTAAATGCAAAGTTTGCTCCTTACTCATGTCCTACACTTTGACGTCAGAATAAATTCAATTTCAGCTTGATTTCTGTGCACATGTTATCAACATGGCGGATCGAGACCCAAATTTCCTGAAATCATCGCCACGAGTGACGGCATCCAGTGTCTCAGGTATGCCCCCGAAGAGTAGCATCAAACACGGAGTGGCGGGCTCTTGGGTCTTAGAAAACAAGAAGGTACAAAGTGAGAGATCGCGCATCAAGACAATGTTCGTGGCGTTCTTCGACTCTAAGGATCTCATCCATGAAAAATTCCTCCATGAGGGCACAACGCTAAAACCCGCTATGTACGTAGAAATACTGAAACGTCTGCTGCAATACATCAAACGGGCACGCCTGCAGTACATCAAGCAAGGTGATGGACCCTCCTCTACGACAATGCCTAGAAACACCGCAGCAGTGCCTTCTGGTGCAGCAATTCCTAGCCAACAAGGAAGCTATGTCACTCAATAACCCACCATTCTCTCCAGACTTCTCTGTCCTAGACTTTTCTTGTTTCCAAATTGAAATCAGCCCTGAAGGACCAGAGGTTTTCAGACATTTCGAACATCCAACATAATGCTACGACACAGCTGAAGTCCATCCCTAAATGCGAGTACGCCAAGAGTTTCCAGGAGTACAGCTATTTCCAGAAATACAATATATAACAAGAACAAGCCTGACTGATTGATCAACGGGAAGGCTAAACCGCTTAAGCTTGAAACTTAAAATTTGGACAAGGCATAGGATTTGTGATGTAAGACTCCACTAATGGAGCGATTTTCGTAAATTCGACGAGGAACGAAGGAAGCACAGGATGGCAATAATTATGTTGAAATGTCTATATCTCGGAGCTCTGAATGTTGGAGATGTGAACTTTGGTGGGTATACATACTTCTCATTTAAAATAATTACACACGTGGTTCAGTGTGTTTTGATGTTTGACCTAGAAGGAAAGAAAAAATGATGAGTCGCCCAGGCTGGACAGCATTATTCGAGAATGTCTGCATTTGGTCTTTTACGCCATAATTGAATTGTTTTTATCAAAATATATGTGGAAATCATTATGAACGTCATCTCGTGGTTAAACTGCTAGTATTCAAACTTCGACACAGGAGTTCGATTTTTTTGTGGAAATGTACAGTATGTAATTTTCATCTCATATTAAGCTGCAAATCATGTCTGATATATCGTTGGTATTTGAGAGAGCCAGCAAGGAAACAAACAAGCAAATGAAGCACTCTTCTCCCTCGTCTAGTGGCTACTGCGTGTTCCTTTGGTCCACGTGATCCCAGGTCCGATCTTCGGTGGGTAGATCTCGAGCAAGTGCGAGCCTCAACGAAGTTAGTCAGTACAAGCTTGTTGCAAAATGGACATATCTGGTGATCACCGGCAGGGTTGTCAAAGGGAAATAGAAGTTTTATGAAGAAACTTGAACCGAAAATTTCACTGTTCCACTGTTTGATCATTTCTCCTCTTTTCCTTTTCGTACTTTCTATTCTTTTCTTTTTTGTAGTGCAGAAACAATCAAAACAATTCTATTCTCAAAGAATAGGACATGGTCTTGCGCTAAGGTATGTACTCAACCTTCAATATGAAGAAAAAACATGTCGAAAGATTTTCAGGATACAAGTAGATATACTAGGGATTCTTTCTAAGTCCACCTAAAACCCGCTGCCACCAAGAACGTTTACAACATTAATCGAGATTAACACCAAGAAGATCAGAATTAAAGAAGAAGAAATACTCGTACAAACGCTAACCGAAAAAGAAAACAAGGGCTCAGAATTGGAAACGGAAATATGTCACCTCATATAAAAATGGTGTGGAAAATTTCCGTACGTTTCATATCGCTAAAAACAAAGAACAAAACGCCTTGGCTTCGGAACAAATCCAATATTAATTGGATCTATTTCTATTTTAACAATCTCAAACAGGTTAGACACAGATAGGTATGTCGAATAACGTTATTTCGTTGGTGACAGTAACTACAGTGTTGAAATACAGAATGTTCCGGCGAATAATGTTATTCAGGGCATGTTTTACAAGTTGCAGTGACTAATAACGTTATTTAGCCGTGTGAAGGAGTTCATTACCAAAAAGGAACAGAAATAGATAACAAATTGCAAATATTGTACGTTCAGTTAATTTGTCCATCCTTGGAAATAACTTGAGGCCAAAATTGAAGAGCTTTGGGGAAAACAATGATAAGCCTTATTTTAAAACCAAGTGAGTTAGTTACAGAAAAACAATGATAACACTCATGTGAGTTGAATTCTCGATGCTACTTTTTCTATTTTGAATTGTTTCTGCAATTTAGCTCACATGGGTGTTATTATAGTTTTCTGTAACCAACTCACGCGGTTTTAAAACGAAGGTTATCATTGTTTTCCCACGAACCCTTCAATTCTCAATATTAAAAGAATAATATATATATATATATATATATATATATATATATATATATATATATATATATATATATATATATATATATATATATAGTATGTAAGTGGTTCTCAACCTAATTCCTATCACGAACCTATTTTATTACATTCTCTTGAAAGCAACTCCCTTATAATTTCTGTTTTGTAATAAGTTTGTGAGGGATTTTAACATAACTATTGCGGAGATCTCACGTTATCCATCTATTTCTATAATAGTAGAATCAATTTCTTGTATATGGTGGATACACTAAAAGTAATATTTCCTACGATGAAAGTGCTGGTTCAAGATGGATTTTAAACCCTTTATTGAAGAGGCCATCAAAGTAGCTATTCTAAGCCCACAACTTCTTGACCAACTAACAGAATTATCGAGCTACAAGAATTTGCAACTGGTTTTCTGTAACGAGAAATTGGGCAAATTTTGGCTGAAGAGGAGAGAAAAATATCCTGGTCTGATATCTGCTGCTTTAAAAGTAATAATTCCATTTCCTACATCGTACCTGTGCAAACGTTGTTTTTCTCCCATTGTAAGCATTAAAACAAAGACGAGAAAAATCGCTTATCAGTGGAATATGACTTGATAATGTGTATTACGAAGATTGGACTGGACATTGCCGCACTAGTGAAAGCACACCATGCACAGGTATCTCGTTAGCTTTCAATTTTAATTGTATTTTAATGTGCAGATTTTGTTGCATATGTAATTTTCTTGTATTTCAATATGCAGTTCTCATTAGTTTCGCATCCTGCCTCTTTCATTTGAATTGATTTTTAAACAACTCTGCACCTGTTGAAAATGTTTAATAGACATTTTTGTTGTTCTTAACAGTGTGTATAAAAATATAAGTACACCTATCCGAACAAAATTCAAAATAATATTTAAAAATATTTGCCCGTATATCTTTGCGACCGCTAGGTTGAGAAACCCTGCTGTATATTAACAGTAATTAGAAGTATTTTCCCCTTAATCTACTAATAACAGGGTAAAACAAGGCAGTATTCTTTAAGACTACGACTCATTAAGCGCCAGAATGCAAAAAAAAAAAAAAAAAAAAAAAAAAGATATGAAAAACAAAGTGAAGGATAAGAAAACGTTTTCTAGAAACCGTTTAACAGAATTACTGTTTCTGCATTTAACCCTCCGGGAAGCTTCTAGATTTCTCAACTCCGTGTCTTTGTCTGTATTTATATCTTCTCCCAGAATTGAAGAAAAACAGTTTCTAGTATTCCTTTTGCGTCGTTATACAAGATTTCTTTTATTCTTTATATTATTCAACCTACGAAACAGGATCATAGAGAAGCAAATTGTATTTTCTTCTTTCCTTCTTTTTTTTTTTTTTTTTTTTTTTTTGAAATAGCGGAAAGAAGAAAAACGAGCTGTCATACAGTGACATAAGTAATCCAGGAACAACAAGAGAAACGAAATATATATATATTGTTTTTCTTAAAGAACAAGAAGCTTTAGGTTATTCTCTCTTGTGCTGCGGGAACCTCATTAATAAAATTCTCATTTTGTATCTTTCCAACACAGGAGTGTAACGAAACCTATTAACTACAAACACAAGGGTCTATTCGTCGGTTTCTTTCTTTATCACTAACCCGCACCTGCTTTATTACCATATCTGTATATAGAGGGTTACATAAATGTATCACAATATTTTGGGAACAGATTCCTTACACCAAAATAAGAAAACAAAAGTCCATATGGACCTATGCTGAAAAGTGGATAGTTTCGGAGTTATAGATAGGCCGACCATACATCCCGTTTTGACCGGGACAGTCTTGTTTTAGGGGTCTGTCCCTACATTAAACATGATCTAAAGTTTGCAGAACTGTTCGAAAGGCAGCTGCAGTTTAGCAGTTGCTTGTTTGTTGAACTAACTTCAACTTGCGTTTCCGTTTTCATAAGAATCGAATTACTTGACCCCGCCCTGTAACAAGGAGTCAGAGAGGAGGGGGAGTTCTGATATCATGGCGCTGATAAGAAAAAAAGGTAGGCCTTAAAGTCCAGAGTTGCTTCCTCAGCATTAGTAGCAATCTTAGCTACATTATTTTCACTTCTAGCCATTTTATAACCAATTTTCATATTAATTCTTACGTCTCTAAAAATATATTCATTATATGTAAATTGTAAGCAGGTAGAGGAAATTTAAACACGAAACATTTTTAACGGGAAATCTATGTTACCTGTATGGGTAAACTTTACACTGAATTTTATGAACGACTAGTGAAGAATAAAGCTATTCTCAAGTAGATAGATTCTTCTGAGAAATATTTCTGGCGTTCTTCAGTTCAAGAGTCAACTTTCTCACCCAATGTAGATAAAGGATTCGAGCTAAGGTAAAGAAGCAAATGCAGGCAACATCATATCTTACTATAGTGTACCGTGTGGAGGGGGGGGGGGTTCTCGGGGTTCTCCCGTTTCCTCCCACTTTCTTCATTCCACCATTTCATTCATTACTCATTATCACCGTCTCCTTTAGCCTAACCGGCATAACCGTGGGACGTAAAACTCAAAATTTCATTTCATTTTCCTACTATAGTGTAAGTTAAATGCTATTTATATTCTATAGCTTATATATATTATGATCGTACATTTCTTTATTTTTGCGATGGAAATTTTTAAAATGCAGAAGGGGAGTGTGTTGCACTACCACTGATTTTCAGTACTGACAAAATAACAAGATTTTCAACACAAACTTGGGTTGCTAGTGGTGGACTGTGATTGTCAACACAAGTTGTGAGAGGTGATTCATTTATTCAGTCACTTACACCATATTTGCACGATGCTTATGAGTAACTATCCACTTTAATCTCTCGAGCCGGGAGTTAAATACTCATGAGGCGGTAATTTTAAATTACCAAAACTGCAATTTTTACATAGTGTAACAAAATTGAACATAATTTCATGTAATAAGAAAGAAAACCAACAGATGGTAACACATTAAAGTCTACTCTTGAGTGACATGTGTTTTTGTTCATATGTATCATTTCGACACTATTACACGCTACATATACGCGTATGTAAAACCGCCTCTAGAAGCATTATGAGGATCAGTACACGTGTACGTTCAACCGGCTTGAGTGGTTAATGCTCGGCGGATCCTGTCACTGAGGGTTTTCCTCCAACCACTGTTCCTCTTCGCCGTTGTAGTTTTGTCGTGTATCTTGTACACTGTCGTCACATTGTACAGCCACCAGCAAAATTATCTCCACCCTGAGTGTTCTAATTCCATTACTTGGAGTTCAGATAATATACAGTTTGTAAAACGCCTGGACAGATGAAAACCAATTTACACAAAAGTTTTATCGGCATTGACAGCAGTTGGTAGCACTGAGTTATGCAGATAAAATTATAGAGTAGACAGGTCTCAATTCTAAAATGATTCTCTATGGTTCGGAGCGTGTTGTCCAATGAACACCGTATATTAATCTCAATACTGCTGTGTATGTAATGTATTATTTCACTATAAACTGTATATTCAAAGAAATAAAAACACTGACCGTGCATGAATCATAAAATGCTTGAATGTAGTTGAAAACATCAAATCAGAACAACTGCTGGAAATAATTTTATAAATAATTGCCTCCATTGACAGATCTTCTCCAATTCTACTCTTTCCAACATCTATTTCTTTTGGGGGAAGAGAATATCTTGCTTGCCACACTGCTTATGTATTGAAATTGAAATTGAAACATTTCAAAATGTTTGAGCCTGTCGGAGATTTGAACCCGAGTCCTACAAATAGAAGTTGAATGCGTTAAACACTTAACTATCACGGCATTCCATTTTGCACCCAAACTATAATCACGTTAACATAGTTTAATGAAAGAATATATACAAGATACTGATGTTCGTATAAAGAGACGTTTCTTATGTGAGTGTCACAATAACTTACTCGAGATTTCCTTGTTTAACTCAAAAATAAGTTATGTAGACCTTCCTCAACGAGAAAAATATCACGAAACTTTCTTCAAGTTGAGGCTACGTCATCGTCTTCAGCGATGGTTCCAATTTACATTACAATTCTACTTTACCTTACATTCTAATTTCCAAAGAAGAAAAGACGGCAGACATTATTTTCGCATCCTTTGAATTGTATCAACACGTGTAGAAATATAAAGTTATATTTTATCTTTCGTAAATACTAGTTTATTTTTTTATATTTGTATGAGGAGTTTGGGGCAGGGTGGTAATGACTCGCAGAGACTCGGGTTCAAATCACATCGTGGCGCCTATTTTTTTAATATTTTGGAAGGTATTGTTTACGTAATTGGTATTGTAATTATTTTATTCCTATACTACTACTACTACTACTACTATTATTATTATTATTATTATTATTATTATTATTATTATTATTATTATTATTATTATTATTATTATTATTATTATTATTATCGAAAAGTTAAGACTTGGTTACATGTTTTATATTTTATGAAGTTTCTGGTTGGATTTCAAGGTTTTTTTTTTTTTTTTTTTTAAGAATCAACACACTCCATTGTAAGGGGTTGGGGAGGGAATATCATCCTGTTGCTTTTGATTTGTTTACTTGCACGCTAGACCAAGCCTGGATATGACATTACACCTTTGTATATCTACAGGAAGTACCTAAAAGTTATGCTGATCATAAGAAAGTACGTGAATAAGTGACAAGATTAATGAGGTTAAGGTGAACAAAAATTGAATGTAAATCGCGACCATTGGTGAAAACGGTGACATAGCCTCAACTTGAAAGACATATTGTGATATTTTACTCATTGAGGAAAGTCTATATACGTAACTTATTTTTGAGTTGACCAAAGAAATTTCGAGTTATTCATTGTGACACTCACATAGGAAACGTCTTGTAATACGAGCATTAGTAACTTGTGTACAGTCTTCCACGAAACGATTTTAACTAGCTATTAGTTTCTGTGGAAGTTGAAGTGACGCAGTAGATAAGTGGTTAGGGCATTGAAATTCTATTCGGTAGACCCGAGTTCAAATCCCCGCCAGGCTAAAACTTTTTCAAATATTTCAATTTCAATGCACATTTAGTGTGACGAGTAAGGTCTCCTCTTCAGAAAGAAAAAGATGTTGGAAAGAGGAGAATTGGAGAAGTTCTCTCAATGGATACAATGATTTACAAACTTATTTCCAGTAGTTGTTCTAGAGTTGATATTTTCGTCTACTTTTAAGCATTTTCTGATTCATGCGTGGTCAGTGTTTTTATTTCTTTGCACCTACAGCATATAATAAAATAATACATTACATACACATCAATATTGAGATTAATGCATGGTGTTCATTTGAAAACACGGTCTGAACCAGAGAGATTCATCTGAGAATGGAGAAATGTTTCGTGCGTAATCTACTCAGAATTTTAATTTTATAAAGACCTGACTGAGTGCTACCAACTGCTGTTAGTGGCGAGAAAAGTTACGTGTAAGTTGGGTTGCGTCTGCCTAGGCGTTTTACAAACTGCAAATTATCTGAACCCCAAGTAATGGAATTAGAGCACTTAGGAGGAGAGATACTTTTGATGGTGGCTGTACACTGTCCCTTGCGATATATCTTACGCAGTGGTCAGTTTAGTCACGTTCACACCACCTAACCGATCGCTAACAATTTACTCTCTTTGGAAATCGGAGAGATTATCCACTTTACACTATCACCACTACTGCACCTCACGTATTGTACAATAGCCTGGCAATGTTATCGCCACCTCACCGTTCCCAACCCAGACACCTGGCGTGTTTCCAACTCTAGGTGCTTCTATTATTTTGATAATCATCGCTAAATACTTATTATAGCATGGGTCATATGTTGTTTGAATTTGATTACCTACAATGTTCTGAGATCCAAGAAATTAAGAAGAGTTTCAGATGTTTTGAGGTAAGCTGAATTAGGTATACTTTGTGATCTATACACTGCGTCTCTTTATGCTTAATTGTGGTTATGGAACATTATATCAAGACGTTTGTAAAAATAGTTTAAGTTTTTACATTGTGATCTAATAAATATTTGCTAGGCGGATTACTTTCTGTTTATTCATTTAGGATTACGACATCCAGTGTACATTTAGATTGCGCATTACAATATATAATGGTATATTGTATGTTTCTCAATTAAGAATCAGCTATGGTACAGCATTAATATAATCCCCCCCCCCAGGTATAAAGCTATATTCTGCAACTGAAACAAGACACACCAGAAATTCTTGAATCGTATCATTATTATAATGTTTTCAACTTCATCCATATATGATTCAAATAATATATATTAGCATTATTTTTTCCGCACTACTATTTTGTATCATATATGATATAATATCAGCAAAGATGAAATATGTAAGTGTAGGGAAAATTGTATTAAATTCTTTGTCATTCCTATCACACATGTCATATCTAATACGTATGCACTACTAATCATTACAATTTTAATGTACCGGTAAGTTCTATCACGGTGGCAAGTAATTTCATTTCCGTATTTTTGTCAGTGATTCCTTCTGAAGTCACATTAGTTCTATACGAGTACACATGTATAAGAGAATAATATATACTACTGAAATATTTATATTAGAATAAGATTTTCCTATACCTTCATTTTTTCATTATTGAGGGTATATGTATCGTATTATGATACAATATGAAAGTAACGGAAAATTATGGTCCTAAGTGAACAGCAATCAGCATTTTGGTGCAATATACAAGTATGATAAGCTGTATGTTGACATTTCTTTACGAGCAGCTATACGCTTTGTTTCATGGTTGATGCATCTTGCAGTATCGATAAATTTTACGAAACACTACCGAAGTATAATTCCTCTTTGTGTTGGATGTAATAAATTTGTTTTTTTTTTCTTTTCCAATTGAATGATCTGTGACGCCACAGTCTGCTTCTTCTATTTTCAGTAAATCACACGAAGAGGTGAAGGAGCAGGCAGAAAATCTGAGAAAGAGCACTGACGACAGGAAAACAAGAACATCAACCATTCTGCTCATGTGTATACATTGTCGACAGTTTTTAATTCAATTCTATTACCTCGTCGCTTGCATTTCTTTATACAATGTGTTCCTTCTTGTGATTTCGTTTATTAAGAAAGCACACTCCTACGTTATACATCACTCAGTTCAAAAAGGGGCTGCTCTCATTTATATGAGGGTCGGTCAATATCCTTTTGCTCTCCTGAAATGAAATTAATCATTTCAGTTTAATGTTGCACGATTATGTCATCTAGGCTAAGGAGAACGATGATTAAGGAAAGTGAGTGATGAGGAAATATTTGGTGGAATGAGAATGTGGGAGGAAGCGGGAGCAAACCCACGGAGTCGATGTTGTCCACCACAAATTAACTAGGCCGAAGATTCAACCAGGGACCCCACGCACCAGAGGGTAAGCGCTATACCATTGAGCCACCCCTGTGAATCACTTTTGCTCTCGTATAGAAATCTTGTAGCTATTTAGATTAAAGTTATGTACGAAATGGCCGAATGTCTCATGTGACTTTCATGATTCTTGGTTGAAAACTGTTAATGGTATGGCGTTCGCAAGTAGTGAAAGTGTCTGATCTGTCCAAAGTAAAATATTGAGTAATTATAAATTTCCTACATGTGATGGGGATCTCGCACCGTCAGACTCGTTCTTGTTTCCTAAAATGAAATAATGGTTGAAAGGAAGATGTTTTCTCTTCTGATTCAGAGATCAGTTCCGAAGTGAATCACTAGTTTTCTAGTAACTCTGACACCTTCTATAAAGAAGGACTGTGGAAGCTGAAAGACGGGTTGGAGAACTGTGTTACTTTTTACGAAGGCTATGTGTAAAAGGGCTAATAATATGTGTGAATTGTAACCTCTTCATAATAGAGGCAAAAACTTATTTACCGACCCTCGTAGCATCAGTCAAAATAATGGAATAAAGATGTGTGTATGACATATATAGTACAAAAATAGAAAAGGTAGAGTATAATGTATCTGATGAAGCCAAAACTTTAGTTAGTTTCCGAAACTATTATACATCGATATTATTGTAAATAATAACAGTGTAGCTTGCTCAGAGCTTTTGTGTTATTTCTATTTTGAATTAATAAACCAAAGCTTTCACGAACCAGATAGTTATAGGGAAATCTGTAGCTTTGCAGTTGCTAGACAACTCAAATCCAGTTAATTCTACTTAACTTCTCTAAGTTTCCTGCATTATTTAATAGCGTTATACGTTAAAGTATTTGAGCTATTTAGTTTTTTTTTTTTTTTTTTTTTTTTTTTTTTTTTTTTTTTTTTAGGTACAATCATCTCACACCAAAATTTCAAACTTCAGCTTGTATGCTATTAATCCCATTGCTGAGGGGATGCCGCTTGTATACTGAAACAAGAATGATCAAAGTTAGAGTCAATACTTTTCTACTTTTCATGCCTACGCGTTGTAAACAGATCTATTATTATTATTATTATTATTATTATTATTATTATTATTATTATTATTATTATTATTATTATTGCTTAGTATAAATGTACGTTTTTGAAGAACTAACTAACTGCATGGCCTATGGAACACACAGATTGAAAGCTGTGTTCACAAAAGTTCGCGATTAACGTCTGTCCTTAGCCAGCTTAAGACAGTTTCTATTTTGTATTCCTATTTCTGCAAGATCCATCCTAATATTGTCCTCCCATCTGCTCCTTGGTCTTCCTAATGGTTGTTTTCCGATTGATCTTCCACCGTACGCACGGGTTTTCTCGGGGTTCTCCCGTTTTCTCCCACTTTTTCATTCCACCATTTCATTAATTTTTCGGAGCCACGGTGGCTCAGTGGTAGAGCGGTCACCCCTGGTGTATGAGGTTCTTGGTTCTATCACAGCTCACGCAAAGTAAACTTTGTGGTGGACAAACACCGTGCACGTGTATTTTATCAGGGTTCTCTCGCTTCCTCCCACTTTCTTCATTCCGCCATTTCATTCATTTCCTCATCATTACCGTCTCCTTTATCCTAGCCGGCATAACTGTGACACGTAAAACTTAAAGATTTCATTTCATATATATACGGGAAACTCTGGACCCGATGATATGATATGTACAATCCTACTAACCCACAGTAGATCCAAATCATCATACATCCAAAATCCGAAACTTGCCGTGTCGCGCTATGTTTACCTGACTCCAAAAAAAAAAAAAATGTTTCTTTTGATCTCTTTTTAAATTTCTTTCTTTCTCTCGCTTTCGCTCGCTCGCTCTCGCTGTCCATGTAAGTGTAAATGAGTATATATATATATAGTGTGTGTGTGAGAGAGAGAGAGAGAGAGGGGGGGGGGAAGAGTAGAGTGTATGTGCGTGTGCGTGTAAGAGTAAAGCAAGACTGAGATCCGAGTGACTTGATGGGAAATAGTGAATTGTATGACCCCGTAGGCTTGAAACACGTACCATCACTCAGAGCAGTAGAAAGTGCAACGTATACGAAGTTATTAACAGCTAATTGTGAAGTTCCACACATCTCTTCCATAGTAATATACGGATATATAACACGAAAAAGTAATCAGTTGCTAAAAAGAACACCGAAGCGTAGTTGTAGATTTTATTACCAAAGGGTATTTGAGACAAAAACATGGCATTCACTCAGGAGAATTGAGCAAGCATATAGATTTCTGCATGTTCGGAATTGTAGTTTTCTAAATGTGTGTGTGTGTGTTACGACGATGAAGAGCATATTTCGTTATAAATTTCAAGCAAAACAGAAACTGGATCGTACTCGTGCACGCAGTCCCGGATATTGACTATAACATGTTGTAACATGTATAGAACAGCAAGTATAGGCTCTAGAAAGCCGAGACCCTTTCTAAAGTACCGCTGACCCACCAGTCAAGTTTATCACAAATTGTATAAAACAATTTTGCGTTAAATTTTGTGTATTTAATAATAACTCTCCTTCTTTCTGTATCGTTTTGTTTCTAACATACGACTTTGAAACTTGAATTTCATACAGTAGTTGTTACTCTGTAATATGGAGTGTGCATTGTCAAATTGCGCATTTCAATCCCAGATATGAGGCCAGTTTGAGGCAAAGAAGAGATTGCTATTAAGTTGCGAAGCATAGCCCAAAAGCGATAGAGTAGGGGTTTAGAATGTACGTGTATGTTCCCTACGAGAGGATACGTGATAGAATTTTAATTATATTATACTAGACGTGACATAATCTTCTCAATAGAAACATTTTCAGTTTCGAAAGGAGACAGTCTTTCTAAAACGAGCAGACTTAAATATTATCTTGTTGACAACATCTTCAAAATGTACTTGCAAATGACAACAAACATTATTCTAACAAGAAGTTCTGAAAGGTACTTTCAATTCTGACAATTAAGGGAAAATCCTCTATCCTCTTAGTAAAATTTAGTTACGCCAAATTCATTTCAAGATTGGTGAGAGAGAGCCGCGTCATTACCACATATTGAGCATCTGTAGAAAACTATCTCAGCTTTGGGAAATTTTCTGTTTATTGATAGGTTATTTCTACTGGTACCCTTTTGTTATTGGACTGTCGAGTCGTGAAACCCAGGAGCGAATTATGAATAACACCCTCGGTATAAAAGTAGTAGGGAAAATGTAAAAAGATGCAAATTGCTAACAAATACACATAAGCATGTTCATATACCTTTCCAATTTCGCTTTTTAAAGAAATGGCCATATTTGTAAGAACTCAGCCAAATTCAAGAGATTGTTTCTAATGGTAAATCTGAAATGGGTAACCGTTAAAATTTCATTTATTTCCATGTATTTCTTTCCCTCTTTTCTCTTCTTGTTTCGTCTGCTTTCTCTGACTCTGTCCTTTTCTTTGCATTAATTCCTATCTCTTAGAACTTAACGGGAATAGAATTTCTGCTTATCTCGTGTATCTCTAAATGATGCTAATCT
Source organism: Thermobia domestica (assembly GCF_964235325.1). Classification (NCBI taxonomy): domain Eukaryota; kingdom Metazoa; phylum Arthropoda; class Insecta; order Zygentoma; family Lepismatidae; genus Thermobia; species Thermobia domestica. The sequence goes on from NC_137467.1 coordinate 152,328,455, forward strand.
TTCCTGTTCCAAATGGAGGAATATCGTGGCACGTCGTGGTTTAGGGCGTGTCTGTATTGTCAGGTTGGTTGTCCAACTATCAGGCGTACAGTGAAACAATTCTGCTGGAAGAAAGAGAAATCATCTCTTATACCTCCAGCCTATACTTAATATTGTTTCTAGCTATACATGTGACTCAGGGTCGCACCTACGGGGAAGTCCACTAGGCCTGGACTACTCCAAACTTCCTAAATTAATAAAACTATACTTCTTTAATATGTAAATGACTGTCGTATAATGCGCATTTGATTTTACACTTCATCTGTAACAGAATAATATCCGTTCAATACTACATAGAGGTAGTGAATTGTAGTATTAGATCCCCCCAACGAACATTTCTGGGTGCGCGCCTACAACAAGTTGTTTTGCATTTAATATAACGTAATCTATATTTAACTATATGTAATAATTATTATATTAATAAGTTACCATGACTATGTGAGATATTAAAAGCTTACACTTCTTTTATTTTAAAAGATGACTACTGGAAACCATTAAATCACAAATATATGTCAAATATATTTCTTCGTGACATCAACTATATATCTTCATGACAACCATCCTTATGAATAATAATCTTTTTTTCTTGACAACCTAATCAGCAAACTTTTTCTTTTTCAATATACATATTTCTGCTCAATTATTGCGCCTCTGATCATATTTATAAAACAGGTACAGATTGATAATATTATTACATCATTATGATCGTATCGTTATACGCCTGGTGTGACTCAAGAAATGCCTGACGGTTACTTCTAACCATATTTCAGTTCGCCAGCCATGTGTTAAAGGAATACCTTATCTTTTACGGCTTTTTGGTTTACCTCTAGTGTGTGAGGTCTCTGGTTAAATCCCCGGCCATCCGTCTGACTTAATCTAAAGGGCATAATCGTGGGACATTAAACTGAAAGACTTCTTTCGTCTTTTTGTTTCATTAATTGAATTCCAATTCCCTTGCAAGGGTTTCACCTTCTTTCAGGAAGGACGTTTTAGGAAAGGTTTCACGTTTAGGGATTGAAGTTGGGCAATTAAGCTAGATTTCCAGTACCGTACTGGTATGGCAATAATAATCTCTAAGAAGTCAAGAGTGATTGACTTTTTTTGACAAACGATATAATGAGCACATTCAACAAATCATATCACAAGCTTGTTGTCATAGTACAGTTTTCAATTCTAAACATTAGTTTTCACTAATTTTTCTTCCATTCCTCTCTTACTTCTCTTATTATTTTTACCATTCGTTTCATTCTACCTTTTTCCTCTTTCTGATTCTATTTTTGAAAGAAAGAAAGAAAGAAAAAGTATTACATCTATCTGTCCCTTTCATAACCATCTTTTTCCTTCCTGCGCACTCAGCTTGCATAATTGGAATCCTGCGCATGCGCGTGGAATCTTCTGAGCAAATACTTACTGGTGGTGTTGGTGAGATAAAGGAAAGAGAGAGCGAGCGTAACGCTGAAGGATCGATTCGGTTAAACAAGTGTTGCCAATCGTACAGCACTTTTAGCTATATTTATATGCTTTCAATAGATCTACTAGATAGGGGACCAGTTTCTTTTTCTTAACCTTGTCCTCTCCGTTGTCTGGGTCTGGGTTTCGGAATTCTCCCTTAGGGAAGATTCTCGACAAAGTAGCAATCCTAACACGGGCTACTAGGTCAGTAAAATAGAGATAAGGCGCCAGTTTCATTTTTTGTGGTTTAAAAGCATCTGAACACCTGGAAACTAGAAATCTGGAGAGCAGGGATATATTCAGATTTAGGATTAAGAATACCACGTGTACAGTCTGCAGCAAAAAAACCAGCAACATGAGCATGTAAGTTTATTGTGAAACTACGGCTAACAGCCCAGGGAATCAACATAACCTCTACATGGCACGAATCACTCCAGGAAAAACTCGGCGTCCCCCCCCCTGCACACTTATTTTGGAACAAAAGACTTCGTCGTTTCATAATAAACTTTCATGTTCATGTTGCAGGTTTTTTGCTGCGGACTGTACCAGAATAGTAATAATAGCCACATAATACAACTTCCTGATCTCGAGAACCTCTTTGATATTATTTGTATTTTACCCAACCACTGACCATTTTCTTAATAGAAGGTAAGAAAATACTTATGCAGTCAATTTTTATTTATTTTTTAAAATATTTTTTCATAATACAAGTTGTTACGATCTCAAATTTAGAGCTTCTTTGCCAGCTTCAGTAATAGCAAGATTAATATTGAAATTAAATTTTTCCGTTTAACGTTCCACGTGTACGCTCTTTAGGCTAAGGGAGACGGATGGTTAAACCAAAAATCTTTGAGTTTTATGTCCCACGGTTATGCCGGTTAGGCCAAAGGAGACGATGATTATGAGAAATGAATACTGAATGCTCAATGAATACTTAGTATACTGAATGTGTGCCAAATTTCAAGTTTCTATCTTGAATACCAAGGGCGGGAGAAATTTTCCCACCATGCCCCAAATTACCGTAAAACACCATGATCTCAGGTTAAAAATTTCCTGAGACATCCCTAATTACCCTAGGGTCATGTTTCGCTCATCATTCTCTTCAGCTTAGAACTTCCTTTCAGGCGGTATGACTCACGTGTCTCCATCATGTATCTAAGGCGGGAAAATGAGTAAAAACGGAATTTTTTGGGTCTAAATATCCTTTTTTCAACTTTTAGCCCACCCTGGACCCCCCTGTTTTAACGCAGAGATCTGGAAAAAATCTGGTAAATACTACTTGGTGGGCTGAATGTTTATGCACAATTCCAATTTTCCAAGAGCAAAAGTAAGCCCGTCAAAAAAAAAAAAAATACCGACAATGTCCCATATTCCCGTATACAGAGGGAAATTTTTAAACTTTCCCTGAGACATCCCTAATTACCCTAGGGTCATGTTTCTCCCATCATTCTCTTCAGAATGGAACTGCCTTTCAGGCAGTACCATTCACTTGTCCCCATCATGTATTTAAGGTGGGAAAATCCCGTGAAAGAGATTTTTTAGTAAAACTTTCCCTTTTTCAACGTTTAGCCCCTCTGTACCCTCCTGTTTTAACGCAGAAATCTGAAATAATTTGGTAGATACTACTCGGTGGACTGAATGTTTGTGCACAATTTCAATCTTCTACGTGCAAAAATAAGCCCGCAAAAAATAATACCGAAAATGTCCAAAATTCCCCTATACAGAAGTATATTTTGGTAAAAATTCCCTGACACTTCCCTAATTACCCTAGGGCCATGTGTCGCACATCATTCTCTTCAGAATAGAAGTGCCTTTCAGGCGGTACCATTCACTTGTCTCCATCATGTACCTAAGGCGGGAAAATGAGGAAAGACGGGATTTTTGGGTAAAAATATCCCTTTTTTCAACTTTTTGACCCTCTGGATCCCCCCTTGTTTTAACGCAGAAATCTGAAAAAAAGTCTGGTAAATACTACTCGGTAGACTGCATGTTTGTGCAAAATTTCAATCTTCTACGTGCAAAAATAAGCCCGCCAAAAGTACTTTACATATACCCCCCCAAAAAGTATTACACGAAAACATAATTTTTAGATTTATGACGTCATCACCTACTATGTCTCGACGCAGGAAGGTGTGAAACCATACGTAATGTCTTCTACAATGCCTCTGGAATTGAAAAACAAAAAAACGGACGAAAAAGCTCAAATAGGAGAGTTATAACGCAATGTACCATGAAACACTCCGTATAGTACAAATTGTTCCATGGGATCCCCAAAGGGTTAAGCGTCCCGAGAAATATTTGCGGGACGCCGGGACGCAGTTCTCGATTCCGTGAAGGTCCATGATTTTAAGAGACGGATGGGAACCTTATACTAGAGTTATTCAAAAAGCGCGCCAGTATTGGATCGTCTGGCAAATTTTTGTTTCTCGGTTGCCAACATTGTTTTGTATTGTTACTCTATCCACAAACATTCCGATTCTCGATTTCCTCTGAATTTCTTGTATTTCTTTGGTCTGTATCTAGCCATGCAGCAGTTTACTGTAGGGCAACGTGTGCTAATTGTGAAAAGATTTTATCAGAACGGAGAAAGTTATGCAGCAACTATTAGGCGGCTTCGCGCGGTTCTAGGGCGAAATGCGGCACCGAATGAATCAACAGTTTGCAGACTTATGAAAAAGTTCATCAAACGGGTTCAGCCGTGAACATTAAAAGTCCTGGACGTCGTCGTAGTGATCGTTCTGAGCAAAACATTGTGGTGGTTCGTGACAATGTGACTGTTAGTCCAATGAAATCGATTCCTCGCCTTTCCCAAGAATTGGGCATATGTTCTTCAGCACAGAGAATTCTCTGGTCATTCACCATACCTGAAATCGGAATGTAAGATGAACATGTTTAGAAATTTTCTTACAATGTTAGTGAGTTTTAAAAAAAAAAATAAAGTTCATAACTTGATATAACAAAACCGCGCTTTTGGAATAACCCTTTAGAAGGAATGTTGGGTTTACACACAATTTTTAATTGCTACATGACTCCCTCAATTGATCTACAGATATGTGAATGACCTAGTAGCACCAGTCTGGGAATTGCATTTTATTTCATTTAAAGTATGGAAAACTTACAAATTATTAGCATCATAGCTAATTAAATATATTTTAACTTTTACCAATTGATTTCTGCCATATTACGATACTTATTGATAGGTTAATTCCAATAAGTTCTCAGAACTATATAATTTTAAGCACTGTGGCCAGTTTTGACAATTTTTGTCATACCTCCAAAACAATTTGAGATATCAAGTTGCTGTAAACGGCATTGTGATCTTCACATTCATTGAAAACCATCTATGGAATTGAGTGACGTACTTATCTAAGCGGTTTTCCGAAGCAAAGACTTTTGAAAAATCCAAACTTTTAATCCCTTGTAACTTTGTTCTTATTCATTGGAAATCTATCATATTATGATCATAGTATTAAACACTAAAGAACCTTAAATATGGATTGTCCCAAACGTTGCATTGCTATTTTCGTTATTTCTGTTGTAAAGGCCACCAAAATTTGGATGTTTATGATACTTTAGCGTCCTTAGTTTCCAACACTGCATAACCAATATGTTGTACGTTTTCGTTTTACATATAGATTTGAATTATGAAATAACCAAACGTAGTGCTATTTGAAAAAATCAACTTTATGTTGAGTTGACAACACAATTAAGCCTATGATGTCACAGAGTATGCCGAACAATGCCCTCCTGCGGATATTTGCATGGTACAAAATGTCAGTCTTTTGCCCATTATTTAAAAGCTACAAGAGTGTATCAAGATATAGGGGTTGTTCACCTAATTTATATTCTAGGAGGCATCAGAAAGTTCATACAAAGTGACGAACTACGAACCGTCTCGGATATTTATTTTATAGTTAGGTTCTTGTATGTTAATCAATGGAAATTATGGACTGATTAGAACAACTTCTTTTTGCAGGTAAATTATTAAAGGTATGATAATTGACAAGCTTGATACACGGAGCATCATTACTAAGTTATTCCATCTTCAGAGGTAATCAGCAAAACAGATCTACGAAGTTATGAAAGCCCATACTGTGAAATTGTATGCAAGTAGAGAAGATCGTTTCAAACTGGACACATGACCACTACAGTCACCTCTAGATCTGCGAGACTATCTTTCCCTGATGATGCCGCCTTGACGGAGAAAGTTGAGATCATAATAAAAGACAGGAGAATATTTGTTGAAAACGTTGTGTTCAATAGGTATGAGTTACGAATCTGCAGCATCTTCAGAAAGTGTCAGGACAGTGGATTTCACGACTGCTCACACCTTTCCAGAAGAGAAATCGCGAGGACGCTGCAAGAGAAAGATTGCATCTCTGTGTGGTAGATGAAGAGGACTTTTTCGGCAGATTAATGACAATGGATGAAAGCTGGGTGTATATTTATGACCCAGAAACCAAGGATAAGGGGTTCATAAAAAGGCACTTCTGCACTTCTGCATAGCTTTGATTCAGAAACATTCCTTTACTACAATTTTCTCATAAAAATATAGGTTCACATTTTGAGCTGCATAATGCCAATTCCCTTCCTATCATATGTATTGTTATATATAAAAATTGTAAAATTTGACTATTTCATGTCCACGTAATACAGTAAAATAAATAGAAAAAAGTTCAATTTTCCTTGCTGTCGAAAATGCTGAACAAAGATCATAAATTGCGATGCAAGTTTAAATTTGTTTTGCAAGTTGATTTGTCAAAAATAAAAGCAAGATCAGAAAAATAAAGAACAAAAGTGCTGGTAGCTATGTACACTCATGTCCAAAATGATTGTCGCATATCTATAACTATCTTCTTGTAAGAATATAACCTGATAATGATTTTACAGTTTACTTTTAATACTGATACTATGTGTACAATCGGGAAATGTATATTTATGGTAAATTTCATAGGAAAATAATTATAAATACGAAAATGAGAATGTGTAAAACAAAATGTTGCTAAATGGACAAGAAAGTTTTATTTTCGTTTTATTGTTCTTATTTATTGCTCTTTTGTCATGAAATTTGCCACATACATGTTTTTGCCAATTATACACATACTATACTAATGCCACGTTGACTTGATCCCTAGTCTTCCGTTGCAAGCGCTGCTATCGGCTGAAGGAATTCCACTCGCTTTCTCTCGCTTAGCAACAGCTGAACCCTTATTGGCTCAACGCGTGGGTGTGTGAGGGTGTGAGCTTTAGTTCGCATTTTTGCCACGGCTCAAGACATTTTGGCAGCACTGTAACATTATAAGAAATGCCGGGCGAATTCGTTATCAAATTATATTTCTACAACAACATATTTATAGACATGCGACAATAATTTTGGACATGAGTGTACCTTAGAATTTCCGAATATGTTATCCAAGCCACTTTTAGCCTGTTTGTCAATTACTTTATAATTTTCATCTTTATTCATTATGCTAGGTATGCACAACGTGTACTATATTGCGAGCTTCTGTTTTTTATTATTAAAATTTGCAATAAATTATTATTATTATTAATTATTGACTAGTACAACGTGTTACTTGTTAACAACAAACGGTAATCTCATAATACTATAAAGGTAACCTAAAAAGTTCTTTCGCTTTTCGTGGAGGTCTGTGTTCCATTGGCCCTCGCCAAGTGAGTTGAATGCGAATGGAGATAAGGCGAAGGTCACTTGTTGGTGTGGGTATATCCAACATATTACCTGGTTGTGGCACTTCAGTTACACTGTGAACTTTCGTAAGGACAGAGCGAACATGGAAACTCCACAGAGTGTCATAAGGGCGTGTGCTCTGTACGTTTTCAAACTGGGGTCAAACGCCGCTGCAGAGGGGCGTAAGACATGCCATGCTTTTGTTGAGCGTGTCGTGACTTCGCGGATAGTGCAGCGCTGATTTAGCAAGTTTAAAGACGGTGACGAAACACTCGAAGAGGTACACGTGCTGGAAGACCTACATATGTACGTGACCAGTGACCATATATGTGACGAACTGGAACTACAATTCAATGTGAGTGGAGATACCGTTCGGCAGCACCTCCATGAATTTGAGAAGCGCTACAAGTTGGGTCGATGAGTTCTACATGATTTGACTCCGGCCAGAAGGCAACGCGAGCAGACATTCTTGTCTGAGGAAGGAGCCATTTCTGGACAATGTGTTGACATCTGATGAGAAGTGGGTCCTGTACGAAGCGCCGCGGCGTCCTCATCATTGGTTAGCATCCCATAGACCGGTTCCAAACAGCCGAAACTAGCACTGTACTAGAAGAAACTAGCCTGAACCAGAAGAAACTAGCCTGCACCAGAAGAAACTAGCCTTGCAGTCCAGTGTATTTGGTTTACTGCTCGCGGAGTCGTGCATCGGAAACTGCTACTAACTGGTCAGAGCATCAATGCAACTGTCCGCAGTTGAGCCGTGTTCAAGAGAAACTCAAAGCTCAAGAGTCAGCACTTCAGAATCACAAAGGAGTTCTCCTGTTACAGGACAACGCTAAATCCCACTTGGTTAGGATGACCCAGGACACCAGTCTACGCCTTTGATGGGAAACATTATTGCAGCCGCTATACTTTTACCGTCCGATTATCATCTGTTTCATACCTTGAACAATCACCTTAGAGGACGCCAGTTCAAATCCCTACTAGAGGTGCAAAATGCACTTGATACCTTCTTCGCTTCACGGCCCACCAAGTTCTAACGCGATGGAATCCATGGCCTTAAAGAGCGTTGGCAGAAGGTCGTCGATGGTGATGGGGACTATTTATGATCTTCCAGGTCTTACGTGGCAAATCGATGTTCGAATGTTCTGGGTGAAAAAGGGACAAAACACTCTTGGTCACCATTATGGGTTGTTTTCATGCAGGAGAATAGTAAAAATAAAGATAGTAACTGATGACTCCATTCCATGAAAGCTTCTGAAGTTAGTAGTCAGCTAATACAGAAGGCACTATACTCAGCAAGGATAAATTTCTGTAATAGATGTTGTGTGTTGGAAGGAGACTCTCTGATCCTTTTGTACGCCACTGACATCAGTTTAAATATTTTTGTGGATGCAAGATGAGCCAGCTCTTGTAGAAGGGAAACCAAAAAGCAAATTACATTAGAGAGACAGAGAGAGATAGCAACGTGAAACACTTTATCCCGAGGGTAACTGGCAAACCGCGTGTGATGATCATGTTATCTTTGCGTGCATATGCATGCATATATGAGTGACATGTGAGACTTTTCGCAAGTGGGAAAGTGCTAAAGTGGCAGTAATTTTACCTGGGGAGTTTCTCTTTGACTCTTTGTGCATTTGCTCTTAGATTTTGTTCTCATTTTGTGTACAAAACCACATACATTCAGCAATAATGTGATGTCCCATAATGCAATAGCATATTTTCATAACTTTTTGTTCCTGGCCTTTGTTAGAGCAAGCGCTCTTTAATCCGGCATTCTACGGTTCGGCATATTCTGTAATCCGACACTAATCTTTTTGAAAATCTCTACTACAAGATACGCTCTTTAATCTGGTATTCTACAGTTCGGCACATTCTGTAATCCGACACCAATCTCTTTGATAATCTCTACTACAGTAGGCGAACTTTAATCCGGCATTCTACGGTTCGAAACATTCTGTAATCCGACACCAATCTCTTTGAGACTCTCTACTACAGTAGGCACTCTTTAATCTGGCATTCTACGGTTCGGCATATTCTGTAATCCGACACTAATCTTTTTGAAAATCTCTACTACAAGAGACGCTCTTTAATCCGGCATTCTACGGTTCAGCACACTCAGTAATTCGACACCGATCTCTTTGAAAATCTCTAATGCAGTAAATGCTCTATAATCCGGCATTCTACGGTTCTGCACATTCTGTAATCCGACACAGCAGGAGCCACTCGCTTATTTCCCGGGCAAATTCGGATATTGTTAACTTTAACATCCAAGTTGCGCCACTGCGCTGGCACGTTTCTAGTTAGCACCAACATATATCTGCCTTTTCACAATTTCAAGGATTTTATCAAAGACAACTCAAAAGTGCAAATATTTCAACGGAAGACAAAAATCAGATCTGGTTCAGGTAAACACTATTGGAAGCTTATTGAAAAAAAACGGATCACATAGCTGCATCAAAATTCACTGAAAAATAGTCGAAATACAAAATTTTCTTGGTGGGAGCTCATGTGGTTCGGATTCCATGTTAATCAGCGGGTTTACGTCTCATATAGCTTCACTGTTGAACAGGACGTTAAACTCAATAAGAATCAAACAAAATTATCTTATACTATCGTATGACTCTAAATACTACTTTAATACCAGCTAAACCAAACTTGATTTCAAAAACAAAGTAAGAAATTTATGTTGGCGCGAGGAAGATATTGATACAACAATTCATCTACTCTTTTATTGTTATCTCTTTAATAAAATAAGAATAGAATTTTTACAAAAGATCATAAAATTTATGAATACTGTACAACACCGGTTACTGTGAATATGATACTAATTTCTCAGAATCAGGAGCTAATAAAAAGACCACTTTAATTCAATACTACGAAAACAACTTGAATCTATTTTTTTGAAAAACACTACTATGTACATATATATTTACTTTAATTTTGGATTTTACAGTTAGAATACTGGAAATAAACAATACGAATAAAAGAAAATGGATTGTAACTAACAATTATTAACAATTACAGAAATACAAATTCTACTTTAAGGTGGATCACTAGGTGTTCTCGGTGCTATGCTAAACGCTGCTTAAATAGTGTGGCGTTGCCAGATAGTGTCGAGTGTTTACTGATGCCAGATAATAAAGGGAGTAATCATGGAATTCTGCTTAGATACTTAGTGGAGAACTTAGTTTTCGATCCTTACCGCGTTTCCGCTTCTCGAACTGCAACGCTAGAATCCAGGAACTTTCTCATTGTGACTACCACAGTAAACGTACAAAGTTGGCAACAACGCATTATGGCGTTCTGCACAAGTTTCATCTCAAAATCTATTTCCTTAAATGTAAATTAATATTTAAATAAAATATGAAACATAACACGAAAAACGGTCAAACAATATATCTATTTCGTGATAAGATTGTTACCTTAACCCCTTACTGCATGCCGTGCCATATATGGCATATCCCCTTTTTTTATTTTAGCTTTTTTGTGATTTATCAAAGGCACCACATGACTGTTTTGTCTGTTGTGTGAGATATTGACGTGCATGAATAAGAAATTTTGGTGTCATCTGGCATGTTCTTTGTGAGTTGTAGCTGTGTAATATATGGCACTTACTTATTTCTCGTTGAAATTAAGTGAAAAATCTAAAATTCAAGTTTTAATTCATTTTTCAAGTTCCCATATGAGGATTTCCAATACTGATTGTTTTGTTTTTCGCTAAAAGAAAAAATCATCCAGAAAGGGGTTAAAATACTCTACACATACAAGTAAACATTTGATTAAAGTGAGCACTTCTACAAAGATCTAACAGCCAGTGTCATCTTGTGTGCTCATTGTAAAACGAATCATTTTTTTTCTTTTATTTATTACATTTTTCGATATCAGGAGACACAACCAAATGAATCAGTGTCTTGTGATGTAGCTGAATTATAACTCAATCTTACAGTACAATACTTATAATATGTAACGTTTCGTTGCGCAGTAGTTAACGGAATGAGCTAAAATATGTTCTGACTTCCAGGTCGTGATCCACCTTTAAAGAAAAGGCAGAAAACCTCAGTATTCTCGTAACCAAATACAACAGCAATTATTTACATATCTAAAGTTTCATAACAAACTAAGGATAAAGTCAACCATGATACAATGTCCTTGCCTATAAAGAAGACATTTTGCCAGAAGATGAAATGATTGAATGAAAAGTGTTTGTCGTGTATGTCAGCTTTCATTTCAGTACAGTGTTTTCTGTTTTCTAGCAGGTTACGTATCACGTTTACATAATATCATAACTATCCATATATAATGAATTATAGTGTAAAATGGTCTTGAAGCACAGTACTAGTTCTTCAAGTGCTAATAAAACTAAAGCAATTGACTCGATTCAATTCGGTGAACACTTATATTATGAATTATTTCATGTAGCTTCGATAATAAAAACTGACATTAAATAAAAAAGATTCTAACCAATAACACTTACATTTATTGCTTATTTTGCACTCCTTCCATAAGAAGATTCCAATTAAAGCATATAAAAGTTATATTTGCACAGTAGGTCCATCGGACTAAAATTTACGATTAATGTGGAGCAAAGATGACTGGAATTCGTTTCAATTCTAATCATACCCAACACCACCTTTTAACGCAATATGTGGCTGAAAACACCAATTTGTAACGTGACTTATTTTTGTATATTTTATAGCGTTACATTATAGCCCACAGTCCGAATATGTCTAAAATCTAGTCTACTAATTTATCAAAACTCACTTAAGCACTCCATCTTGATATTACCTTTTTATTATAATGCGGAATGAAAGAAACATTTACACCTTTTAAATAACATACATGTTGATTCTACAAGATGGATCCTTTGTTATATCTTATATAACTTGTTGCTATGACGACCAATAACATATATCACCAAATTACCATGTCTATCGAACATCAATTATAATATCAGAAAGAAAATAATTTTAGTTCTTTTTATATTTTCTTATTCTTCTTCTAGCTAGCTAGCTTGTACATATTTTAATACCACGTATTGCCCGAAAATACAAGTAAATATGTTACAATGCAAGTAATGATATTAAAAATACACCATATCGTTATATAATGTCGCCCGAAGAATATGACTTTTTTTCGTTTACAATAAAAAACATTCTGGACCGTTAGATATTACACATTGATTAACGAAGTTTTTGAATGACCCTCGTATATATAAAAATTACATTTCATATAATTATATATCATATTTCTTTATATTAATATCATTTTGTTATTTATTCTAATTCTCATAATTAAGTTTATTTTAAATATTCATACAATTCATCGACGCAAAGTTTAGGTACGGTATAAAAGTTCTTTTTTAATTTTAAGTCCTTTCGAGGCCATTAATACTTATCGTAAATTCGAAATTAACAAAATCTATATTATTTTCTCGGACATAACTAAGAAGGTTTTGAAAAAGATTATTATGACATTTATATAATTAATTTTTTGAAACGAGACAGGATCAAATACATGATATATTCAAGCAACATTCAAATTACAAACGAAATATCGACAATGTTTAGAACAAAACAAGATAATGAACATCATAATAAAAACTAACAAATTAAGTAATTGTCATATTAAGAATTAATTCAAAGATTAAATGTCATTCATGTTAACTTTAGATACAACTTCAGAAGGAACCAATGTTTTAACTAATTGCATCCATTTACTTTTAGTATATTTTGAAGGACGCCATAACTTTAGTTCATCAATATTGCGTAAACCCAATATTCGAAAACTGTAACACTAATTTCTTTGATAACTACATGTGTTACGATTATTCATATTATCTTCATAGAATTCAAATAAAGTACAAATAGCAAAAGAAATCATAACGATATTTACAGTGAAATAAAACAAGAATCAATTGAATATATTCTTTCAGACACCACATTAACTTACGTTATATTACCATGGGATTGAGTTAAGTTACATTGCGTAGCGCAATCTTGTGTATAGTCTTGTCTATTACGTACTTCATCAGTATCCGATTTCTATTTTGCGAATTCCTGCCACCTGTGAATCTATTAGGAAATCTATTTCGTGGAAACGTGTTAGGATTATTATTTCTGTTGTTAATCTTGTAATTAGATTCGGTTCTGGTACTCGTAAAATTTAATTCATTTCTTCTGCTATTTTAAAGAAATCTATTATTATTTCGCATATTTGACACACCTTCTTCATTAAAATTGATATTACGGACAGATGCATAATTAACTTGACTACGATTAGGATTGATTTCACCTCGATTTTTGTTTTGCATCATAGATTGACTTTCAAAATGTTGATCTATCATAGTAAGATGGTTAAAGTTAACACACTGAGCTGAAATTAACATTTGTTGTAGCTTAAAAGGTAACAAAATACGACTAGACGCTATTATCCTTGATCCTGGTTGAAAAGAATTGATTGATTTCAACTCATTATATGCCGATATTACAAAGTCAGTAATAATCCTGTCCAATTTAGGATGATAATGCCTATTCCGAACTAATGCATCCCTATTAGCTAACATGAAGTCATTCTCAAAATTGGATAATAACGCATTCTTAAAATCAGAATAATTACGCAAATTGACTTTGATAGCCTTAAACCAAGTGGAACAAGGAAGTAATAAAACGTGCGGTAATATGTTTAAGAATTTGGATTCATTCACCCCCATTAGGTCACATTCATCTTCGAACTTTTCTATAAATGTACTGGCTGGTATATCATCAGATCTTCCGCTAAATTTGTTAAGAGACTTGATTTCACTAACACGAAAAAATTTACCTCTGTTATTATTCTTCATATGTCGGGTATCTACAGGGTTGCTTCTTCTACGGTGAGATGATCGATTTATTCTCCGATGTCTGCCTACACTAACCTCACTCTCACTCTTTATAGAATACCCAGATAAATCACTCTCTTTCACATTCATTCGGTGTTGATACGGTTTCGGATCCATATTGTCAGTAAGAACTCTGTTACCATTCGCACGGGCATTGACATGGTCACCATTGGTGGTAACAAGTCTTTCTTTGATGGAGTTTACATCCTTCTGTAATTCCCTGATTTGGCTACTATGTTCACTTATTTGATTTGTACGTTCATTAATTACAGTTTCCACAACTTCAACAGAATTTTGTACCTCGGTGAACCTACGCAAAATCTGCTCCATTTTGCGATCACTCAGTTCAATCCGTTGTGACAGGTCTTGATTTATCTGTGCAATCTGTTGTGATAACTGTTGATTTGTCTGCTCAATCCGGGTATCTCATGTAATATCCAATTGCTCTATCTGTTGATTCATTTGTCCAATCTGCTGATTCATTTGTCCAATCTACTGATTCATTTGTTCAATCTGCTGATCTATTTTTCCATTCTGCTGATTTATTTATCCAATCTGCTGGGTCTGCTGATTCGTTTGCTCACTAAAATGTCTGATAAAGTCAGCTAAGTCTGAGGATTTATACCTTTCTATATTACCACTTGCTTGAAGTGTATTTTCACTCCCAGCAACACTCATTTTAATATTTCTGTAATTTTTTCTTCCACTCCTCAACAAAGTATATTTCATGTTGCTAGATTTGATAAAACTGCTACGTAATCTTAAAATTAATCTAAAGTTAGTTATTTAGGAGATTATTTACTTATCTTCTCACAAATCTCCAAAAATCCAGAGGCGGAAAAACACCAATTTATATAAGGTCCATAAGATATAATCCCGCGGTGAAAACCACCAATTTATCCAATTTATATGTAACGCAATCTGTGGCTGAAAATACCAATTTGTAACGTGACTTATTTTTGTATATTTTATAGCTTCACATTATAGCCCACAGTTCGAATATGTCTAAACTCTAGTCTACTAATTTATCAATACTCACTTAAACACTCCATCTTGATATTGCCTTTTAATTATAATGCGTAATGAAAGAAACATTTACATAACATACCTTTTAAATAACAACAAACCTTTTAAATAACAACAAACCTTTTAAATAACATACATGTTAATTCTACAAGATGGATCCTTTGTTATATCTTATATATCTCGTTGCTATGTTGCTACCAATAACATATATCATCAAATTGCCATGTCTACCGAACATCACTTATAATATCAGAAAGAAAATAATTCTAGTTCTTTTTATATTTTTTCTTTTTCTTCTAGCTAGCTTGTGCATATTTTAATAGCACATATTGCCCGTAAATATAAATAAAGATGTTAAAAATACAAGTAATGATATAAAAATACAAAATATCGTTATACACTCTCATCGTTACAACTACTACCACCATTCTAATTACGTACATTATTTAAGTCAATTGTCTCCTGTTCACAAGGTATTAAGGGCTTTCTCTCGCCCATATGATTGCATGGTCTATCGTGTACCACAGATTGGGAACCGCTAGTTCTACTTCAAACGATCAACTTTAAAACAAATCTAGTTATAGCTAGGCCAATCTAATAGATTACTTGGGTAGATTACTAATAGGAAGATAATTCTTGGGAGAAAAATGGATGGGGAACCATTTTGATATTCTTATCGTGTTATTCTGACTATTTTCTCTTCATCCAGTTGTCGAGGGACGTAACATGATCCGACCTAGATAAATTTAAGTTTTCTTTCAAAAACTATTTCAACGGTGCATTAAGAAAATCTTCTAATGTTACAGATATACTCAACGGTTAACCTTCTATCTTCCATGACCAGATGAAAATGGTAGCTAAGTTTTATCAAATTTGAAAAGAAATTTTAATTACAGCTAGGTAAAGCAGGAAACTTTGTCTTAAAGTTTTAAGAAACATGTAATTGTTGCTAGCCAAATGTTAACGAATAACGATTAACTTTGTCGTATAACTTTTAAGAGAAATTTCATTCTTGCTAGGTAAATCTGTTAATTTTGTCTTATTTCAATTTTAAGTGACGTAATAGTTGCTTCCTAGGCAAATCTATTAACTTAGTCTTGTGAATTTTAAGAGACATGTATTTGTTGCTAGGCAAATCTATTAACTCTTTCTTGTGAATTTTAAGAGACATGTATTTGTTGCTAGGCAAATCTATTAACTTTGTCTTGTGAATTTTAAGAGACATGTAATTGTTGCTAGGCAAAGCTATTAACTTTGTCTTATGCATTTTAAGAGACATGTAATTGTTGCTTGCTAGGCAAATCAATTAACTTTGTCTTATGAATTTTAAGAGACATATAATTGTTGCTAAGCAAATCTATTAAGTTTGTCTCATGAGTTTTAAGCTAAATCTTATTTTAGTGTGCTAAAGGAAGTAGCCTAGACCTTTTAGTTTAAAGAAAGTAAATTTATAACTAGATAAAACTACTAGCTTATTCTTAGGAAATTTGAGAGAATTTTAATTATAGCTGTGTACAGCTAGTAACTTACTCTTATGATGTTTTAGATAGTTATAGGTAGATAAAGACTGTAGCTTAGTCTTATTACGTTCAAGAGAACTCTAGTCATAGGTAGATAAAAGGTTATTTTTTCTTACTTTTTAGAAAAATATTTTACTTTTGTGAAATATTTATAGAATTCTACGTAATTTGGGCTAACTCTGTACGGGAGAGAGATGTTTAATGATAAATAGGTAATTTGCAAACGTTAACTGTTGTAATCCATCAATACTGGGTAATTCAAAACATGAGTTGATAGACTGAATGGATTGAGATTATCAGTTGTTGATTTGTCCAATGATAAAATCAGCACATTACACCATTGCATTCAGATGAATCTCCAAACAAGCCCTTTGAATTGATCATTATGGAAATGAACCCATAAACGAGATATTGATCCTTCGTCACCTTGAAGTACAAAGCCAAATACACTCAGTGATAATGTTAACCGTTAGCGGTATAACAAGGTATCACAATCGCTTCGCTATAAGAAAAAAATTCCCATCTAATTTATTGGAAAATTGCCGAAACTATTCTTTTTGTACGGGACACTAGGTTTCCATAAGCACTTAAAAAAATGAAAATAAAAGAATTTGTAAGTGGTTATAATATTTGTGAGATTACAGTAGTGTCCTAAATTATGGGAGATTCAATAGTAAAACCTGAAGAGTTACCCCGCATAGCGAGTACCTAACGTTTTCTCCTTTGGTGCGAGCGGTCCTGGGTTCGATTCCCGGTGTGGACACACGTTCATAAAGGTGGGCACACTCGATCGAAAATGTGTAACAGCTTTTTCAGGCTATCCATCCTGACTGAGGGTTTTCCTCGGTTCTCTTCATTCACACCAGGCAAATGTTGGGATAGTATCTAAAATAATAGACCCAGGCTGCTTCCTTCTTTTCCCATTCCTTTCGGCAGTGTAATCGCCGAGGGACATTATCCCTCATATGTGTAACGGACTAAAATGACCATAGATGCCAATATATAAATATAGAGCTAATATACAATTCCTCTTAAATTATAATTCTTTCTTTCTCTTGCAATGTCTGTAACTTTAACTAAAAACCAGCAGTAGTCATCCATCACATGATGATCCCATCTACCGTGATACCTTTGTTTCATTTTCTAAATACCATGATGGGACTTTTGTTTTCGTTCACCACGCATAGCTCATAAGTTCTCAAGAAAAAGTCTAGACGAGAATGGGCTAAGTGAATTTTCATGGCTGTCCATGACTCTAAATTTGTTTATTACATCTAATCTTACATGTAGAGAAAGCAGGAGACGGAGTTTATATGGATTTACTAAAGAAATGTACAATACGTTTCTCTCAGATTCCAATATATCACAATGTAGTGTTTCTCAATTATCCTCAATTGCTAGAAGCTAAGAAAACTACACTATTTTCTAAATTATTCCTATAACCTAGGAATACAGCAATTAGCTTCAAACCTCCATGAAGTTTTCAGCAGGACTTCTAATAATGATTCATATCTAAAAACATAAACATATTATCATATGTTTCCTCCATGTCTATAGAAAATGCCACTGGCACTTGTGGTTTATTGTCTCATCGTGTAGGCTGATAATACTACTTTCAGGCTAGTTTAGAAGAGTCGTTAAAAATTTCCGTTTCCTAAGAAGATATTAGAAATCTTTTACCTAGATTCAAACAATCTACATTTATACAACTACAGACAGGTGGGTTTTTACATTACATAGGCACCCCAAATCGTTAATGTGTGTTCCTGACAAAATGAAATGTATGTGGATGATCTGTTGTGCATGGATAAGAACTTATTAATTTATCTGTTGTGCTGGAGAGAATAATTCCCTGACAGCGGACTAGGGACTGGAATGCACGTCCATGCAGTATTAGTTATATACCGGATGGAAAATCACTCAATTAAGGTATTCGATGTTAGTTTCTTCTTTTCAAATGTCCCAAAATTTCTATTAGGCAGAAATATTAGTCTTCTTTGTAGATAAAGCACATATTGACTCTTGGAAAGACCAACCGGGGTCAATATAAGGAGGGAAAATCATTGCGAAATTTCATAAATGTTAGTCAATTTTAACTACACTAGTCGTCTTATTTCAAACTTAGTTCACTATAAGCCAATTAAAACGAATAAAACAAGGTATAGTTCATTAAAACACGGTAATTCTTGTGGCCGATGCAGGTAATTATATGAAAATACCTGATTTTCATTTTTTTTTAAATCCAAGTTTGAAATGAATTTTAATAATTTATTATATAATGACGGGTAATGAAACACGTTTCTGTTCATATTCTTCAATAGCACATGAAATTAACTTTCTTCCGCCTTTTTTCTTTTTAGCCGTGTTAAAAACCATTTTGATTAGTGTTATGACGGGTAACATTCATAAGTCTTAAACGGCACAAGATCTAAGCGGCATAAGTCCTAAAGTATAGGCACTGGATCTAAATTTTAGGTCTTGTGCCGTTTAGGACTAGCACCGCGAAATAATTTTTAGGTCTTGTGCCGTTTAAATCTTATGCCGTTTAGGACTTGTGGCGCGAAATGATTTTTAGGTCTTGTGCCGTTTAGATCTTATGCCGTTTAGGACTTGTGCCGCGAAATGATTTTTAGGTCTTGTGCCGTTTAGATCTTATGCCGTTTAGGACTTGTGCCGCGAAATAATTTTTAGGTCTTGTGCCGTTTAGATCTTATGCCGTTTAGGACATGTGCCGCGAAATGATTTTTAGGTCTTGTGCCGTTTAGATCTTATGCCGTTTAGGACTTGTGCCGCGAAATGATTTTAGGTCTTGTGCCGTTTAGGACTAATGCCGCCTCTCCGTTATGACGGCTTCAATCTTTCTAGCTAACAAAAATGGAAGTGATTGGAATGGATTGAACTTTGAGATCTATAAAAATAAATCTACTAATTCACTTGCTAATTCAGTCATCACTAGACCTACGAAACCATTAGGACTAAATTCTCCCTGTACTCTAGATTGCAGATAAGACAGAAGTTGGCAAGATACACTCCTAAGGAGGGAAAAAGCTGGCTGGGAAGTTCTTTCTGTCGAGAACATTCAAATTTTGTAGAGAAGTTACGATTTTGTGAGATGCAACTCCTACTGTAGTGCTCAAAATTGTAAGAGCACTAGGGGTAAAAGTGAGGGGGAACGCGGGAGGATTCCGTTACCCCACTTCCAAAAAATCTATAGCGTAACCCCACTTCCTAAAAATAGTTACAATGGCTAAAGATGGGCACGGGGTATGGAGTGACATCATCCATCCTCCTACCTTTTCGGACCCACTATTACCCCTGAAGAGCACCCGTGTAAAAACACGGTTTCCGACTTTTACAGTCACATTTATTGTTTCATTGGAAACAATAGTTACATACTTTAAAAGAACAAGTCATTTTTACATAAGAAAACATTATTTTGAATTGGTTTTGGTTGTTTTCCTGACTTTAGCTGAGACTTTTGGATATTTTGCCGAAAATGAACATAATCACGCCTCATAAGCCGAGGTCGAGGATTAGTATAAAACAAAAAATGCGGAATTCTTAAGTAACAAGGTGCGACAAGGTAGAAAAACATTCATCTTCTGATAAGAATATATCCGTGTGCAAATGATTCGAACATTAGTCGATTTTATTAAACTTTAAAATCTCTCGCTAAAAGCCAAGCTGTTTTGTTTTCGTCATGCTTTTTTAAAAGAGGAATTGTCTATTTTTGTTAAAATAAACGTGTGTCTATATGTAAGAAGACAAGAGTTTCTTTTAATCATTTCCAGCAAAGTTTCGAAAAGTAAAAAGTCTGGGAAACCACCAAAACCAATTTAAAACAGTGTTCCCGTATGTAAAATGACTTGTTCTTTCAGAACATGTATTTTTTTTTTCAATAAAACAACGAATGTGACTGTAACAGTCGAAAACCAAGTTTTTATAATGGTGCTCTTATATTTTTGAGTAATGAAAGTGATAAAAGGGGGTATTGAAAGTTATAATGCTGCTCTTCAGATCTTGGAAACTAATAGGTGTAGAACTCAGTAGTTTTATTTAAATAGTCCTCATGTAACCTAGACTGACAAATAGATTTCATTTTACGAGATGTCACCCCGAAGAGATTAAACTGGGGCGGGTGTTTACGTAACTCATGTAAAATCGAACTTGTGTGAATAAATATTATGAAACCCACAAACAATATAGGTTGTATATTTTTCAATTATATTCCATAAACTTTATTCTTCCATTCGAAGAACGGGTATTCTGCTGGTTACTTTATAATTTGCACTTGATGTTAAGATCATTATGGAACAAACATGTTTTCACTCTAAATCAAAATATTTTCGTCATTTACCCCATTCTATATGACAAATATTCTGTATTTTAGAACTTTTTGTATTATTATTGTAACTCTTCTGTTCCTTTATTTATTTTATGTTTTAAGAAATCAGGCTCAAAGAGAATTTGTATCGCATACTATCAATAGCACTCATACAATATGGATTAAATTTGGTATGGACGTAAACCTAAACTTACTTAATGAGTATGTGGAACATTTTCCTCTGAAAAGCTTTTTGTTCCTGTGTTATTCACCGTTAATGTTAAGGTTTGGACTTAAAATCAAATTTTTCGCAAAACTTTCACTAATTGGTACTGAAAACAAGAATTAGCAGAAAATAGTGGAAATAAACCTGTTAAATGTTAAGTAAAATGCAGTTTGTACTTACGTATAACAAAGATTTCGTTAAATCAATGAAGAGTGAAATTTTCCTCGCAATCGGGAAGTTAATTACTGATCATTAAGATAACAATTGGCAAATGGGTGGTTAAAAGAAACAATCTGAGCAATGCACACAAACAAATGCTTACGCCACACACTTGAAAGAATAGGGAAATGAAATAAATTGAAGGGCTTGGGAGAAGACAATGATAAGCGCACTTTCGGTGAAATACATTTATTTGGTGTAATAGGTTAGGATCGGACCAGGGAACAGTATGTAGGTACTTTAACTTTGGAAATGCACCTACAGATGGCAGGAAAACTTGTTTGGTGTGTGACATTGTATTGTATTGCATTGGAATGTTACATTTTATTCTCCAGTTTACTCGAAATTTTGAGAATGTCACTTAGCAGTGTCTTCCCCCGAGCCTAATAATTATCTTCAAGATGGAGTTTCACACATAATTTGACGTGTGCGTCTATGCGACCAGAAAATGATTAGTTTATGGTCATTAATTGAAGTTGAGATCTTGTTTTTTTTTTTAAAAAAAAAAAAGTTATTTTGTGTATTTAAAATATCACAAATACAAACTTCAAGTCATTACTTTATGTGCAACAAAAATAAGGCATACCAAGCGCAAACAGGAGTGTCGATTTGTACCTAACTCTACCATGTAGAAGAAGAGTGAGGGATTTTGTAAATCCGTACGCTTTTCAGTTAAATAGAGATAATATGATGTACAATTTTCCTCAAGTAAAAATTAGCCAGACACTTCTCTTTAAAAGGTTTTTTTCTCAGAGCCACGTATGGAGCTTTTACAACATTTTTAATGAAGAGAATATGAGAGCACAAGACCCTTTCAACGGGAGATGGATAGCAAGGAACTTTTAAACAGGTCTGAACTTCTAAAATTAAGTAATTGTACTGTATTTTACACTCAACGAATATCAGCCTAATAATATTGTTTGCAAATGTTACTATCTGATGAATGTCTAAGCGAAATTCAATGATTTTGGCGTGCACCATATTTGTTCAACTAGAAGATAATTTATGTATATAAAACCATTTAGTTCTATGAAATCATTCTAAAATGTAGATATAGTGTATCATTAAAAACAAAACAACGAACTTAAATTAAAATAGTTAATAAATTTTCCCTCTAGGTCAATGTTACTGGAAGTAGTTGCAATACACGTGAAACTATCTATAAACGTAAACCTTCCCCTCTTTGAGTGTTTTCAATATGCCTTTATTGAGAGATTAATTAATATTGCCTTGCGCTGGAGAGCAAGGTTTAATTTTACTCAAACTAGCAACACAAATATACTTAAATGAAGGAATATGTACAACGATGCAACCCAGACCACCAGCCGCACATAAACTATAAAAATGATATATGTCGAGTTTAAATCCTGACCTCTAGCCTTACTGAATTTTTTCTAGTACAGTGAAACCTGTCAACTTGGCCACCTCTCTAAGTTGGTCATCTGCTTATCTTGGCCTTGTTCGTCTTGAACTTGCATTTTCCCATAAAACATTCGATACTTACTACTCTATAAGTTGGCCACCTGTCTATCTTGGAAGTTGGTCACACTGAAGCAATGTTTATCCTATGATGATAATGATAAATTTACCTGCGTATCTTGGCATGACTGGAGAAAAGAAGCAAGGATTCCCGCGATTTGCTCTTAGAGGTCAATGGCCAGAAGACTACCCTGATAAAGGGGTGGTGAAGGAAGACGTGAATAAGATAAAGCAGGTACAGGAATTCAGGAAATGGTTGTACGTATTTGTTTACTCTGTCTGTTTTGGTAAAACCATTAGGTATATCAGCTCCTCTCATCAGTGGGGAGCTTTAGTAATTCCGGAAAATTTTCAAGGTTAAAACTAACCATCTCAATTGTCAACTATTGGCACCTGTCGGTTTGTCAAAAGATAGCGGAGTTTTTTATATATGAATTCCCTCAAGATTTTCTCAAAACATCTTTTGCTCCGAGAGAAACACTTCTAGCTCATTAACAAGAGGTACATAACTACAATATTAGAATGTGCATATTTGCCAAAAAGAATAAAACAAATACGTCTAGAATGAAGCACCATTCAGTAACAACTGAAAAGAAGTCATATAAATTGCATATGAATTTCTCAATTTATAACTTAGCTTTTCTTGTTTTCAATCGGAATAACTCAGTGTGCTATAAAATCAATTCCAATAAACTGCGTACATACGCTTCTATTTCATGGTTGTTTGTGTTATTGTGTTTTCAATCCGAATAATCCAATATACCAGACAAGTTTAGGAAGAGAAAGGTATCCACATATATTAAACCTATTATAGTAATATTTTCTAGTACTGTATATTTTTATGATTACTCTATATGCATTATTTATAAGTAGCTGTCGTGCCACTGCTGATTAAAATTTTACAATCAAGTAATACTAGAAATCCTATTCTAAAAAACACAATCACACTTGTTTTCTGTAAGTTGGCCACCTGTCTAAGTTGGCCACTTTTCGATGGAACCGTTGGTGGCCAACATAGACAGGTTTCACTGTATTTTTCCCGGTTACACAAGAGATTAATTTTGGGATGATGTCTTGATCGATTTCTTTTGACCCGTTGTTAGTATTGTTCATAGAAATGACTTATTCCAAATTGGTCTTGTTAGCTGGAACTGAATACTTGTTAAATAAATTAGAATCACAATGTCCCGTTATCCCCTATATATTACACAGATGTTAATGAATTGTTTCTTATTGTTGCAGGTGCCGATATACATCTAAATTATGGCTGATGAGCCCACTTCCACCATGGAGGAACTGATCGTAATGAGCATGTGGACACACAAACGATCCCATACAAGAAAATCAATGAGATATATTCAGCATGATTTAACTGTAAGGTTTCCGACACCTTTCCCTCCAAAACCAACAATTTTACGATGAGAGAAAAATTTCTTTGCAGCTGGGTGCATAAGAGATGAGCCCCACTCAAGACGACCACCAACACGTCTGGAAACGTGTACGGACGCTGCAGCGTCTGTTGAACGTTCGCCAACAAAAAAGAAAAAAAAAAAAGTCAATTCGCAAGCGGTTGCAGGAATTGGGTGTTCCATACCTGACACATATGGCAAAGAATTTTCAGTTAAAGGCATTTAAACCTTCGTTTGTAAACAAATTGAATGATAGTGACATGCAAAAATGTAAACAGGCTTGTGGACGAATACTCGATGTCTTTACAACTCTTCTTTCAAGGGGAAAAATGCTTTCTTGGACGAGTGTAGAATATATCGCAGTGTAAAAGCCAGAAGCGTTTATTTCTGGAGTAAAAAAAAAAAACACATTTTTATGAAGAACTTGAACACAACCCACCACATGTCATGATCTGGACTACTATGTCTGCAACACACTTGGTAAGTTCGTATTTCTTTGACCATGCTGTGAATCACATTTGCGTTTCTCACAATGTTACGTGATTAGTTTATTCCATATCTGCTAGATCGGGAACTGCTTGGTGGTATATGGATCCAGCAGGATTGAACACCAACCCATTATGCTATTGCCATTAGAGAACATCTCAATGAGGTTATTTCCTGATAAATGGATTGGATGTGGCTTGCCCATTTGTCTGCGCCTTTGGAGTGGCCAACCCGAAGCCCCGATCTATCATCTTGCGACAATGGATTATGTGGGTTTATTAAACAAAACGTTGCTGCCACAAGTTAAGAGACAGTTGATAAACATAGGGATACAGTTGGACGAGCATTCACCGTTATCACGCCAGCAACATTGAGGAGAATTTCACATCGTACATGAAGGAGAGTCATAATCTCTTATGTAAATCTGTACACACACACACACTAGAATAAATAGTAAAGAATACTCATACTACCCCAAAGTTGTCCTCTGCCATGATTCCACATTAATACAATGCGACCATCTAGGAATACGTAGACAAGCGATAGGGAATAACGGGAATTTATGATCACTTTGTACTAGCCGGAAAAGTGTAATGTACGTAGTAATATAGATTCAAAAACTCCCGGTATTACAAGCTTTGAAGAAAAAAGAAATGGTATTTAAGGAAAATGCAATTATATTGTTGTTTATACATAATTTTCATTGGTTAATTGCATTTATTGATGTTTGGTGCACGCTACTATTACTGTTGAAACTCCATTGTTGCTGCACGCTACTATTTTAATTGTTAAGGACCCGACAAAGAAGCATAGGCTAGTTTATAGATTATAACAGACTTGGAAGTCTTAAGAGAGTCTTTGAAGACGGCTAAGAGTGTTTACTCTTTGAACAGAATCCAGTAATAAACGAATTTTACTGTAAACTGGTGAAGGATGTGGCTGTAATAAAATCTGTTATCATAACGCTCTGACCTCGTGTCTCATATCTTTCCCCTAGAACTCTTTCTTTACCTTGCTGTGATGTTAGACCGCAGCGTTTAATGTGATAAGAATTTCTCATCGCCTCGTGGTCGCCGATGCTAGCGACCTCTTAAATTACCTTATTTGGAGCACAATTTTAGCCTTCGCTTGCGTTTGTGTGATATAATGGTAGCGTCCTCTTGTCTAGCTTAACAATATGTCCCTGCATCGCAAGCTTTCTTCCCTTTCCTAATAAAAACGATCGTGATAACATTGCAACTTTTTTTTTTTTTTTTTTTTTTGCAATTTCTATCCTATTTTTAGGACCCTTATATTATCATTTAGACAGGGGTTATGACAATACGTACTTGATAGCTTTAGCTTCTTTTTTTTTTTTACTTTTTTAGAGGAAAATTGGGTCAGATTTCATTTTCTATTCTTTTTTTAAATATTATCTCCTCGTTAACTCCACTTGAACTTTCCTGTTATTTTTTCTTTCATTATCTCCCTTTTTCTCCACTTTATCTCCTTACAGAAAACGCTTATCTTTATTATAATCTATCTCCGCGGAGAGAAACGTAGTGAGATCAGAGAAAAAGAGAAAAGTCAAAGATAGCATTTTTCAATATAGAAATATGAATTTATTTCTGTTTTAAATACTGTGGTGACTAGTAGCCACATTTGAAATGTTTCTAGTCAGCAAGCTCTGACAGTAGAGCACGAAAAGAATCTGCTGAGAACTTTTCTCTTATTACTCATATCATACAGACAAAGCAAACGTTCCATAGAGCCTATACAGTCGTTATCTTTTAAATGCACATCCACCTTTTTCAAAACACTTTTCTAACAGTTATACAGTGAAGATAGTTCAGCACGATGAAAGATGTGATTTGTGTAATAATAATAATAATAATAATAATAATAATAATAATAATAATAATAATAATAATAATAATAATAATAATAATAATAATAATTAGTAGTAGTAGTAGTAGTAGTAGTAGTTTTAAACGTGATATATATTTGAAATTATGGACAATGAATTTTCTTTATCTGCAGTATATATTCAAATGCTACGTAGAGGCCACGGTGGCTCAGTGGTAGAGCGTTCACCTCTGGTGCTTGGGGTCCCGGGTTCGATCCCAGCTCCCGCCAAGGGAACTTTGTGTTGGACAAACACCGTGTGCGTGGGTTTTCTCGGGGTTCTCCCACTTTCTTCATTCCACCATTTCATTCATTACTCATCATCACCGTCTCCTTTAGCCTAACCGACATAACCGTGGGACGTAAAACTCAGATTTCATTTTTTCAAATGCTACGTTTATATGTTTGTCTCCAAAGAAAAGTTTATGTATATTTGACACCAATCCTTTCGACAATGGGTACTCGTAATCCACAAATGCTAGAAATGTGTAGTTTTTTCTTTTCAATTCCAAATTTTGGGTAGATTATCCAGTTCTAATATTTGAAACAAATGTGGCCGTTATTTCTTTATTACATTTTAGGGGTACACTGGAAGTGCTGATTTTGTTTTTGTTTTTTTTTTTTAAAAAAAAAAAAGCATCATACTCTACGAGTTATATATTCCAACACCACACAATTGTATACACGAGTTGTGTATCTCTTAGGCGTTTGTTTCACGACCAAATGATAAACGAAGTATAACATTTCTCCAGGCTAAGATGCATCTTTATTGTTTGGAGTGTTTTACCCAATGAACACCATATATCACTGACATTTTAATTAATTGTGTGTGTACTGTATTTACTGCATGCAAGAAAAAAGAAAATACTGATCATAAATGAACTAGAACTCCAACTGGAAGTAGACTCAAATCCTGCAAACGGCTCGAGATATTGAAAAAAAATAATCGAAAAAATCTCTCCTAGCCGATTTTTATCAAGATGTCTTTCACTTGTGTCTGTAAAGGGACATGTACATATTTTGTAAGCAATGAAAATGGAGATTCATGTTCATATGTGAATGATGCTCTGTGTAGAGAGCACAGGTTCAGCTAGTCAGATGGATGTTAAAATTGTTACTTAAATTTTCATCTCTTTCAGTACAACTTACACTTCATTTACACTCTCGGACATAGAAAGAATTTCTATATCGTGTTGACTCTTCCCTTTTAGGTACTTCTTAATGAATAAACATACAGATTGTTCCTATAATCCGTAGTCCTAAAAATCATCTCACCTGATGTCAAGTTTACACTTACTACCTTTCATCAGCTTGCCTTCCACTCATGGAACCAGGAATTCAATGACCTATTCCTTGGAACAAAAACCAGAGGACACGTAGCCTCAGGGAAAGTTAAATTATATGAAATCTTTCAGCTTAACGTACTAAGATTATGCCTTTTAGGCTAAAAGAGACGGATGATTAAAGCAAGTGTTTGGTGATGGAAGATCCGGTAGAATGATAATGTAAGAGGGAAAGGAGTACTCCGAGAGAATCCATAGACATCATGATGTACCACAAACTTACTTGGCCAGGAATCACGGAGTTATTCGACGGTGACGATGTAGAAAGTTACTCTACTAAAGGTGCCCAGTTTGGACTGATCTCACTCAAACTCACGCTCACGACATCATCTCGACCTCACGCTCATTTGATCTCACACTCACATCATCAACTCGACATCACTCTCACTCGACGCCACGTTTACATCATCTTCTCGGCACCACGCTCACTCGAGTTCACACTCACATCATGATTTGGGACTCACGCTCACTCACCCTCCGAGGTCGAGTGAGTGTGAGTTCCGAATTCATGAGCGGTGATCTCATGAGTTCGGGCATCTTTGCTCTCTATGCTATACGATTTTTGATTAATAAGCTTTACTGATATTGAAAAGGGTAACGCATTAAAGATGTGTATTATTTTACGAACGGCAAAAGTGATTTTGTTATTTGGAAATGTTCTTATTCCAATTTATTATACGCTGTAGTTTTAACTTGATTCTGTTGCCTCTGCGCCGAGTTTATATTCAAGCCGTCTGGTAATCTATAGATTCATCTTCCAGAGGATAGATGTAAGATGGTGAAAGAGAAAGGATGAACTTACGATAGGAAATGTCTACACAGCATTTGCCTGGAACAGTCGGCGATCTTCTATTGATGGTCTATTTGGTGTATTGACATCATAATCTGTTTCTAGTTGAAAAGTGTTTAATTCCATTGTGTTAAGGAACCCAGGTTACTGTCACATTACCGTTGCTCTAAGATATTAGTTTACAAAATCCTGGGATGGACTTGTAAGTTCTAAATCTCCAAACTGGTTTTGTCATTTCGAGCTACAAGAACTGACGAGAAGATACTGCATAACACATAAGACAATTTATTATTTTGGCTTCAATGTCACCGCTAGGAGTGTTGCATGTCAAGTAATAAATAATGTTCCACTATTACAACTATGTGTCACTATAAGTTGTATATCTATCACGTTAGGAAAAACCAAACAATACACTGAAAGTCAGTACAAAGTTTAGTTCATTTTCTTAACTACCGCGTAATGAAATGTTATTCATTTTGTTGGGTATTCTCATATCGGAAAGGTAACAAACAAATGAAAAACTTCGTTCATTTCGCAATCAGCACAAAAGATGGCACTTGCTGTTAGATCTTACTACTGTAGCTTTATCATCATTTTTTGAAATGTTCATTTGTATGTGTAAAGTATTTTAAAGCAACGATCTCATTATGAAATAGGAATATTGTTTGACCTTTTTCGAGTTAAGTTTCACATTTTATTTAAATATTAATTTACATTTAAGGAAATAGGAGCAACTTGAAAAGAATACCATAACGTGTTGTTCCCAAATTTATAAATTACTGTAGCAGTCATGGTAGGGAAGTTTTGTGAAGGAATAGAGGCTGATTGGAAATGTATTGTTGAGAGCACACTGGAAACAACGTACAAGTTAAATTTGTACTCCTGCGTCCAATCGCTTCTCAAGTACACAATAGGTTTTGTGTGGGAAAATAAAGTCTGAGAATAAATGCATTGTTGAGAGCAGACTGGAAGAAGCGTACAATATTTATACTACCGCCTCCAATCGCCTCTCAAATACATAATACGAGGGGCATACTGAAAGTCGTGAGCAACTAGTTTTCACAACAGTAATCTTCAGTTGTAAGTGAAATCATGTATATCATCACAATCCACAGACCTTTCTTTCTTTCCTTCTTTCCAGACTTTGAGACTGTTCGTTGCTAGCACGTGACGACAAGCAGGATTTTCAAAATGATTTGCAGTGATGTTTCGTTTCGACAGCCTGCTGTGATTGAATTCCTTGTTAAAGAGGACCAATCTACTACTGAAATTCAGAGCAGACTGTGCAGCATGACTATGGAGATATGTGCATGGGTGCCAGCAGTGTTAGGAGGTGGGTGAAACATTTTAAGGATGGAAGCACGAGTATCGAAGATAAGCCTCACAGCGTGCGCCCTCGCTGCAAAACTTGGTGTTGGACATAGTGCGGTGCACGAAATGATTCACAGCTTCAGTTATCGGAAGGTTTGTGGCCGTTGGGTCCCATGTTTATTAACCGAGGACCACAAATGTCAGAGACTAACCATTTCTCAAACCCTTTTTCACAGATTTCGACATAAAAGTGATGAATTTTTAACAAGTATCGTGACTAGAGATGAAAGTTTGTTCCATCATTATGAACCTGAAACAAAACGAAAGAATATGGACTGACATCACTTGAATTCGCCATCGAAGAAGAAAGCGAAGACAGTGCAATCGGTAGCGAATGTTATAGGGAGCGTCTTCTGGGATGCACAGGGTTGCATTCTGGTTGATTTTTTTGAGCCTGGACAAACCATAATTTCTGCGCGATACATCCAGACACTTTTGAAGGACCGCCGTGCTTTGCGTGATAAACGTTCTACAAAGAAAATCATCCTTCAACAGGATAATGTGCATACTTCGCATACTGCACGTGCTACTACGGAGCAGATCAGAAGATTTGGGTGGGAAGCACTTCCACATCCTACCTACAGCCCCGACATGGCACTCTCCGACTAGCATTTTCTGGGTTTTGTAAAGAAACAGATGCGAGGCCATCTCTACTGGAGGATATTCGGTAAGCAGTGCGTCAGTATCTACGAGCACTGGAACGGAATTCTATCGCAAAGGCATTTTCAAACTTGCAGAACAATGGGAAAATGTCCGCAGAAAGCGGAGACCATGTGGAAAAGTAAAAGAAAGGTCTGCAGATTGAGGTGATATATTTGGTTTCACTTACAAACAAAGATTACGGTTGTGAAAACATGTTGCTCACGACTTTCAGTATGTCCCTCATTGTTTTGTGTGGGAAATGGAGGCTGAGGGGAAATGTATTATTGAGAACAGATTGGTGGTAACGTAGAATTTAAATTTGCACTCCCGCCTCCAATCTTCACTCAAGTACGTAATAGTTTTCGTGTGGGGAGTGATGGGCAGCGAGAAATACGGAGAATTGTTGACGGATAGTCTGTGGCAGTGAAAGTTCCATTGCGGCACATTAAAATAGTCGAACTTTAATTTTCACATTGTGCACACTGTGACAAACCGAACTACACTGTGACACTGGTAGTTTTTCCTCAACTTTTCCTCAGATAATTAAGATGAACTGTTGAATACAGTATATAGAATATGCTGTGAAAGTATATTCTCGCTTAACATTTTAAATAATGCCAGCGGGTTCAATGACATTACGTATTTTATTGCAATATAGGATGAAGATGCAAAGGCGATCTGAACAAATCGGGTAGAAACTCCTTTTCAGGAGAGAGTTGCCTGAATTTCAGGATGCAGTGGTATCTCCAATTACGAGCTACTCATCTTAGTATATTAAAAAAACGAAACAAAAACAATAAATCTCAAACTAATGAAGAAATATTAAATTAAAAAGCTCAGAAGGGATGATGAAATAGTTGAATATTCAACAGATAGATAGAAAACACACACTGAATTAACGAGCACAATAGGTATGTAAGACACTTTCCATAAATTACTTCAATATTCAACAAACCAATGGATAACGAGAGAGAATACGCATTGTTTTTCAGAAGATGAAGAATTTTCCCTTTTCTTCGGTCTCATTATGAATTGTACTACATACTCGTTTGAATATGGTGCAGGTTACATTTTAGAAGAATTAATATGTTGAACAACGTCAAAACCAAGCGTCTTTTATGTTCTTATTGAGGCTAAGTCCAGGAAGTCGAGTTGACCATAATCAAGGCCCCAGTTATTACGTTAATTCTTTCTATTCCAAATATATTAATAAGTTATTATTATTATTATTATTATTATTATTATTATTATTATTATTATTATTATTATTATTATTATTATTATTATTATTAAATGTTAATATTATACATTATGCAAGTATAGTAGACTCCCAAACTGTAGTGTCTAATCTTCTAATATTCTAATCAGAAGGAATAGATTAATGAGTCCAGGTTTATTAGAAAGATAACGGGAAGAAAAAATAAGTTGAAATGAATTCTTTCAGTTTAACGTCCCACGATTATGTCGATACGGATAAGAGAGACAGATGATTAAAGTAAGCCAAAGATAGTGGAAGAATTGATGTAATGAAAAAAGTGGGAGGAAACGGGAGTCTCCGAAAAAACAAAAGGACACAATGTTGTCCACCACAAACTTATTTCGTTGGGGATCGAACCAAGGGCTCCACGCACCAGAGGTAAGCGCTCTACCACTGAACCACCTTTAAAAAAAAAGCTCAACCGATCATAACTCACTTTCCTAAACAACCCGAGTTTCTTTGTATTCAAGGCCTCTTTGACCTTTACTAAATTCAACAGGGACATGAACACATAGATATCCAGGAAAGTTAAAGTTAGAAAGGCTCTCCCGCTGGGAATCGAACGCGGAACCCCGAGCACCAAAGGCACACGTGCTAGGCACTAGACCAACGGAGAGGGCTACCGTGTTCTTCTAATAACGGGAACGAAAATGGAACTTACTTTTCTTGACGTTGAATCTACATCAGAAAACAGTTTCTGGCTAGCTTTTACAGTTTTTTTTTCTTACGAAATTCCAATATTAAAGACAGAAGCACTACTTCTTGCTGTTTTCTACCGTTTTTACTCTATAGTGATCAGAGTCGAAACCGGAAGTGGTAGTCAATTTTTATCACTTCCGGTTTTAGTAGAGACTTAAGAGTGGAGATGAAGTATATCCTTGGGGTTCTTAATCAATTGCAGGAAACCAAGCTTATCGCTATCTATTATCGTTTGGAATTTGTAATGATCAACTTTCAAACCGAAAATGGTTGATTTCTATCATCATTTCCGCTGGAAGGATCACTTCCATAAGTGAACTTAGCTCCTTTCTTTTCCCCCGCTACGTTTTGGCTAAAATTTACGGTGATCCAACAAGAAGTTCTTTAAATTTTATCTCCCGCACTGACACATGGACAAATTTTATGCAGGGTATTTCAAAACTGCACCGACAACGTGTGTCAGGTGATTCCTAACACCAAGATAAACATAAAGTATAGACAAACCTGGGTGCACAAATGTTTCCTTTCGGAGTTATAGGCTGCTGAAAACATGAAAAATGAACTCTGAAGGTCCGTAACTCCAATACTATGAGACCTACCACAGTCGGGCCAAGACTTTATATAGGAACTAATATATGACCTATCCAATGTTTGAGAATCCTACGGTACTTCTGCTACAATTTTTATAGAGGTAGTTGGTGAGTACTTCAAATTATGTGTCCGTAGCCAAAATGCCTCTATAAAAATTATTGCGTGAGTACCTTAGGATTTTGAAACATGTATTTTTGGATAGCACACGTTACTTCCTAAGAGAAGTCTCGACCAGACTTCGTTAGGTCCCATAGTATTGGAGTGTATATATTGTAATATCCTATGTGATGTCGTAAATAAGCAGTTCCACGCTTCAATGTTTACAAACAACACCACATGGTTCGGCAAGAGGATCTTCCACCAAAGGGACCTGCTATCACCTGCAGACGACGTTTAGCCCCTCCTACGGAGCAGAAGACGAAATCGAAGCAGAAGCGCCACCGCCACCCAAGGGACGCTATAAATTGGGCAGAAGAATCCAGCTCAGTACCAGTTTTCTGGTGACCCTCCTACTGTCTGCTTCGGGACTTTAGGAGTAACCTATCCCAGGGCCTCTAGTCTGCTACGGGACTACGCCTATCCTTTCTCCTGGCTTTGCCTGCTTCGGGGCTCTGTCTGGGAATCCAAACCTCAGCCACTTTGCCTGCTTCGGGGCTCTGTTGGCCATCTAACCTACCCACTGCTTGCTTCGGAGCTTTGGGAACCTTATTCCACTCCACTTTGCCTGCTTCGGGGCTCTGTTGGAGATCCTGTCTGCGACCTTACGGTCAAAGACTACCTTTCACTTACCCTTTTAAAGTAGAGAACAAATTGTATAGTATTTTTGTACAAATACTCATATAGTGGATTTTTATAATAAAAACTGGTAGTGGGAGTCGATTCCGGACACTCTTTTTATTAACTGCTCTACCTCTTCCTTATATGAGACGAAATTACACAAAGTTTTACATGGTGGAGGCTTGACCGACTCAGAATAAGCTCTGAATACTCCCCTACCGGACAGTATTTCTATTAATCGGAAGTGGACTTTTTTTTTTTGGAAGGTATGTGAATTTTTAAGTGTTAGTGCTTTTAGTGAAGTGAATTTTGTTTATGCCTCAAACTAGAACTGGTAAAAACACTTTCCCAGAAAACAATTTTAACATGGAGCAGAATTCGCGCCCTTCTTTTAATATACCACACCTCACTAAGTATTCGGGACACGTTACGGAGGATCCCGATAGGTTCTTTATGCTCTTTGACCATCTGGCACTATTACATTCATGGAATGAACAGAAAAAGAAAGAACTATTACCTATGTACTTACAAGACGTAGCACTTGACTTAGTTCTACAGTTAAAGGCCCAGAATCAGTTAGATGCGCTTAATTATGAACAATTAAAAGACAAATTAGTTGCACTGAGTAGACCAAGATTACCGGCATATCGAGCGGAATTCGAAATTTTTCAAGTCCAACAAGGTGAAAACGAGCCTATAGATGCGTATTTTCTCAGAAAATTAAGGGTCATTAGACAAGTTCTGCCTCAGGCCACCGAGGAGCAGAAAATAAATTATTTATCCTTAGGTTTAAAGAAAACTTTTTTGCAAAAGATAGCGTTAGAAACATTTACAACTGTTCACGCCTTACAAATGCATTTACACAACCTCGAGAAAGCAAATGACCTAATGAAGAAACGAGATTACGTGGAATTACAACAGGCATTCTATTCACTCTGCGATCAGAGTACACCAGTCAGCAGTTTACATTCATCAGCAATCGCTGGCGCTTCCTTCCCTGTGCATCAACAACAACTGACCTATCCAATATGTAACCCAACACCTAGTTGGAATCAATACCAGCAACCAGCTTCAGTTTTTCCTACACCTTCAGCACCACAACTACAGGGTGCATCACAAAATCAGATAATTCCAAATCCTTCCCCCCAAGTGGCTAATCCGAATCCCCCTCCCGAACCCCCCGCGCCTAGTACATCTAGTAATTCCAGTGCAAGTAATTCATTAGATTTCACTAAATTGGCAAATCAAATGGCTGAACTCTCTCTTCTTGTAGCTCAAAATGCCATTAAAAACTCACAATTTAGGGGAGGTGGCCGTAACAATTATAGGTCGAAAAATACAAATAATGGAAATCAAAATCGGCAGAGAAATGGAAATAAGAACAATTCTAAAAATAATAATAAAAATAATAGTAGTAATCCTAGGCCGGAAACAGTTACAGTATGCGGTACGTGCTATAAGAAAGGTCATTCTTCCAGCACATGTTATAAGAACAATCAGCAGGGAAACGCCTAAGAGGGCCCCAGGACAAACCCTCTCAAGAACATGTTCTGAGGGCCGAGAAACAGGAAATAAGTGAACAACAAAAATTGGCAAATACATCACTTTATGCAGTGGCTCCGTTATCAGATAGAAGGGAGAACATTAAAATGTTAAATCAGGAACATAAATTATTAATTAATGTAACAATTAATAAAGAAAAATATCCTGTAATCATAGACACTGGCAGTTCATTGAGTCTTTGGCCTAAAAATTGGCTTCCACCAAACACAAAATTGATTCCTTTTAGCACTAATCTACGAGGAATTGAGAATTCTGTCGTAAATTTACGCTATATAGCTTTGATTACATTTAGAATTGGCTCAACAACATTTTCTCATTATTTCAGAATTTTAGAGCATGGAGATTTTTTGCTTTTATTCGGTGAAGACATTCTAAATCGATTACAGACCAAAATTGACTTAAAGAATAACATGTTGTCAGTATACAAGAAACCACGGCCTCCGCAGTATCCAATTGAAATTGATACCCAGGAAAAATTATCTGCTAACGCTATGCATACAATAAAACAGCACAAGTCGGCTAATGTTTTTACAACTCGGAAGGTTACCATACCAGCCAGGTCACATTTCTTTTTACCAATTAGTGTCAAGAATCGGCAAAGGAATAATAAATATTTTTTCATCTCTCCATTAGAAAATTTGCTGGACAAATACGGACTACAAACGTTGCCTACTAAGGTACCTAAGAATAATTTGACTTTATTAATATCAAATCCTACTAGTAGACCGGTAACGTTAGTAAAGAGCACCCCAATTGCTTACGTAGAAGAGAATCTTCATGAAGTAGATTTACAGAGTAATTGTCCAGATAGTGACCATGATGAAACTTTTTATAGATCAGAAAAAGAAATTCAGGATCGATTAGAAGAAACAAAATCATTCTTTGATATTAATTTGTTTGACATAAACCCGGATTTATCAGAAGAAAAAAAGAAAGCCGTACAAGATTTACTCTTTAAATATAGAGATGTTTTTTCCTACACACCAACAGATATTGGATATTTCCGAGGTTATATTCATAAAATACGGATAGACAAAGGAGCATCCTTCCATCAAAGATCTCCTCCGGTTCCATTAGCAGTAAGACCTCAAATTGACTTACAAATCAAGCAACTCTTAGACGCAAATATTATCAAGGAAACTAGCGATAGTTCGTTTTCATCGCCATTGCTCATTGTGAAGAAGCCAGGGACTTCGGAATTCAGGTTAGTTCTTAACCTCCAAGCTTGTAATAGGTTCTCACATTACCTAAGTATACCATTTCAAAATACGGAGGATATTCTACACGTTTTAAGAGGAAAAAACTCTATATCCACAATTGACATAAAATCCTCCTATTTCCAGCTATTGTTGCATCCCAAAAGCCAAAAATACATGACTTTTGAGGTCAACCATACTAGAAAGGCATACAAATTTCAGAGATGTACCATGGGTCACTCCAGTTCCGCCGCCGGACTCAGTATAGCTGTACGCATGCTTTTAGAGGGTCTACCACCCCGTATAACTGCCTTCGCTGATGATTTGGTCATAGGAAGTAAAAATTGGAAACAACAGTTATCGGATTTAGAATTACTTTTTAAAAGATTAAGAAAGCATGATTTTCGTGCCAGTCCAAAGAAGACCCACTTATTATACACAGAATTGGACGTTTTAGGCTTCACAGTTAGTGGGAAAGAAATCAAGATTTCACCCAAAATCGCTAACAAGATTCGAAATTTTAAGAAACCAACTACTAAAAGAACTCTGAAAAGCTTTTTAGGATTGTGTTCGTATTTAAGAGCACATATCAAAAATTTCTCAGAAAAAATAGAACCATTCCAGTGCCTTTTAGACAAGAATTCAAAATTTAAATGGACCTCTCAGCATGACGAATTATTTGAGAAACTTAAGACTGACATCATACACGCGCCATCTTTGTTTCACTTCGATCCCTCATTGGAAATACGTGTGTATACCGACGCTTCCTCTATCTCCGCAGGAGGCTTATTAGCATGTTATAACCATAAAACGAAACAAGAGCGTGTTGTTGCCTATGCTAGTAGACGTTTTACACCAAGTGAAAGGAAAGCATCCACTTGGCAAAAAGAGCTGTACGCCTTAATATATGTTTTGAGAAAATTTAGATACTTCCTACTAAATAGAAGATTTAAATTATTTATAGACGCCAAATGCTTGACATCTCTCACAACACAAGCGGACAAAGTTGGGAAATTTAGTCGCTACCGAATATTCTTAGCAGACTACAATTTCGAAATACAACACATTAAAAGTCAATTACACCCAGCGGACATCTTCAGTCGTTTAGAAGATAAACAGGAGGTTAAACAGGGAGAAAAACAAGAAATTGACAATTTCTTGGACACGGAAGATGCTAAAGTATTTGCATCCCATTCTTTAGACACTATTCTCCAAATTGAACAACCTATAATCCTACCAAATTTAGCAGAAGAACAAAGGAAAGATCCTTCATTCTCTGACATTATTACTGTTTTGGAAAATAAGGAACCTAATAAGTTGTCTACTCTTCGGGCCGCAAAATATTTTTCTCTAAAGGACGGGATATTATACAGAACACAGAAGCATCCCCAATTAGGATTGTTATATCTACTTTGTGTGCCGAAATCTTTATTAAGTAAGTGGTTTGATGCCTTACACAATAACCCAATGGCACCACACTTTGGATATACCAAAACATATCATTCGGCGCTTAGGAAATACTACTTTCCTAATATGAAAGCGTACATTGCCAACAGAATTAAAACATGTATTTCATGTCAGAAACTCAAGAAATTACCAGTTAAACCAGCGGGTCAATTACTCCATCACCCACCTAAGCCGATTGCAACAGCTTGGCAATATGATTCTATTGGAAAAATAACAGTGGGAAATGGGCAATTTAAACATATATTAGTGGCCATAGAAATGTCCACAAGATATTGTGTGACCAAGGTTGTGGACAACATAACAGCGGAAGAAATTGAACAATTTCTCATATATGACATCATACTCAAATTTGGACCTTTTTCATATTTATATCTGGATAGACATCCAGTACATAACGCTAAGAGGCTGCAAAATTTGGCAAAATGCTATAACTTTGAATTTAAATTTTGCCCCGCATACGACCATAAAAACCTAGGCGTAGTAGAAACATTCCCAAGACAATACAGAACGCACTTAAATTTTTCGTACAAGAAAACCAAAATCTTTGGCCGAAGCTGATACCATATATTACATTCGCAATTAATACATTTGTGCAAGCCGGAACTAAATATTCTGCTTTTTTCCTCATGTATGGATATGAACCTAAGACCATCTCTGATATTGCGTTAGCGTCAACTCCAACATTATGTGTCAACAAAGAACATTTGAACAAAATACGTGAGAGTGTACAGAATAACTTGATCGCTAGCTATAATAAACAGAAAAAGTATTTCGATAACAGACACCGACAAACTCAATTTGAAAAGGGACAAAAAGTACTAGTCTACTTTCCTAATCGGCAAATAGGAGTGCCGGAAAGTTTTTCAGCTTCCTATGTTGGACCCGTTCAAATCCTGGATAGACTGAATCCTAACCTTTATAAGATAGAATTTCCAAATTCTTTTCGGAAGAAAATACAAGAAATCTCAATAGACCGAATCAAGCCATTTTATCAAGAATTACAAGACATAGAACAAGAATAAATAACTTCATTTTATTTTCTAAACGAGCGAAAGAAAAAAAAAAGTGCAGTACTCACACTAGGAAGAAAGAAATACAAAGACGACTTCAACAGATAAAAACACTTTTCATAACGACACAAACATTCATTTCCTCTTTGTTTTATAAAAAGCTGAATCATTATTCTTCAACTGAAAAAAAAAATGCTGACACCTGCATTTCCGCATTTAAAAGGCAAATGATCTTTTACAAGGACAGCCAAACATAATTCTACATTTTCATCGATATTTTTTTCTTTTCCTCTGTGAACTACATATTGTCACCGACATTATGCAACATAAATATTGTACAGGATGTTCCAAAAGTTATGACCACTTCTACATTATACAGGATGATCAGGAATTCAGGACCATTATTACTATTGTCATCGACATTTAAAATTGGATTGTATATGTATCTTCAACTCAAGTACTTTATAAAGCATTAATATCTTAAAAATATATATATATATATATAATGCAATATAATATACTAAAGTGACAGTACAAAGTACTTACCTAATACACGCTGAATTTTACCCTTCTTTTGCCACTTTCATCCACCCTCTTCTCAAACCGAACAGTCACTTCACCGTTCCTCTCCAACACCTCTAAATACGTCTCGGCTATAGTCTTAACCTGCTTCCACAACTTATCACCCTTGACCTTATCTAAATACCTATACGCTTTTACGATCCTTCTCCTGTCTTGTCCCAGCACACCTTTATCCTTTAAGTACTGATGGATAGATTTTAGCACCTCACTGGTCATACGCATCTTTCTAAACTAAATGGCACGTATTGCTTTATTGCTATACAATATAATTTTGCTATTCAGCATTATTTTCTTTTCTTTATAGGAAGAACACGTACAATTGGAGAATGCTGATCACTTTAGTTTGTTACTTCCTCATTCTGCTTACGGCTGGTGTTAAAGGCAATGAACTTGTATTCGCACAATATGGGATTTCTATAGCTAAGTTCAAGCCCGTAATTAGTTACGACAATATAGAATTCTTACCTTATAGGCTCCATTTAGACTTTTCGGCAGTACACCTTCCGAATGATTCTTGTACTGGATATGAACAAATAGTATCACTTATGCACGATAAAGAGCGTCAATTCATTAATAAAATTAAAGATATCATACCCTGTGATTTTAAAACAGGGTGTTCCAAAAGACCGCGACGAATGATCTTTAACTTATTACTTGGACTTGCAAATTTTGGACTTAGTGGATATAGTCTATATGAGGTTCATAAATTAAAATCAGCTATTAGTCAAATGCGCGCACAGAATGATTACCTAAACTCTCAGATACAGGAAATTAAGAAAAGTAATTTTGAACTCACACATTTGGTGACGAACTTTTCAGTAGCCGTCGAAAAACTGATAAGCGAAACTCATCATAGTATATTGAAATTGATATGTACAACAGCCACAAATGAACGCTACCTGATCGCCCTTCTTAATTTTCAAAATGTAGAACAACACTTTGATACTATTATACAAAGCATTCTTCAAAATAAAGTTAACGACGCTTTAATAAAACCTGCTTTAGCTAAAGAAATGATTAGACAAAATATAAACTTAAGAGGAACATTAATGGAAAGAGATCTTGGATTATTTTATCAGTGTTCAAAGGCATTTTTAATCTCATTTGACCCAGAATCTGCCAATTTAGACATTATAATACAAACACCAATTGTGCACACTAACGATTATCACATTTTATATAAAATTTATAACAATGGATTTCTCACTAA
Source organism: Thermobia domestica (assembly GCF_964235325.1). NCBI lineage: Eukaryota > Metazoa > Arthropoda > Insecta > Zygentoma > Lepismatidae > Thermobia > Thermobia domestica. The sequence continues at coordinate 152,369,587 of NC_137467.1, forward strand.
GACAGCTCATATACGCATTCAGACACCTGAATATGCAATTTGGACAGACCAAGGAATCTATGAGTTAGACTTATCACTATGCCAATCACATAATATGTTCTCTATATGTAAATTACAGGCACAACCCCGCTCTCAACAAACAGGCTGTCTATTTAATTTAGTTTTTCGAAATACAACCGATAGCTGCCATCTGAAACCTACTTTGTCGCAAACAGAAGAATTTTATCCATATACGCCCATGGGACTTCATCTTACTACGCGTAAATCTGTTAAAATAGCACTCCAAAGAAACCACATGTTAGCCGCTGATGCAGTTAATCGCTCATCAACTTACTTTTTTAAGTATGAAGAATTTCAACGCATAATTACCGATACTTTGAATCTTCCTACTAGGACCTCAGCTAACTTCACGTTAATATATAGAAATTTGCCAAAAAATCCAAACTTGAATTTTACTCATAACCTTCAAAATTTACAACGCACCATAACTTCGATGCACTCCTTACTACAGCACGAACAAAATTCTTTGTTGGATAAGATGCCGCAACTACATCTTTCCACTGCATTCCCGTGGACTATAATTGCTATAGCCATTCTTATTTTCATATTATTGATTGGTCTTGGCATATTCTTATATTTTATTTATAAACGCATTATTCATAATGATGCCTCATAGACATTTTACGTTGTACAAGATCTCCACTGATTATCGATTGTAATAATTTTTTTTCTTTCTCTCTCCTTCCAGTATGGAGCATCTTTATATAACCATATTAATTGCAACTTTTATAGTATTCCTAAGTCTTATTATTTTATACATATTATATCGTCGTCTTCGCTCGTTACCAAACAAATCTAGAACGAACCGCATAGAAATTTCATCTCCTATTCCATTGGAAACATTTAATGCCAATAATACAACTAAGGAGCAACAGCTAACACAGACTCCAACCCCACTTACTATAAGTGAATTAGTTTATATTTATTGACGCCAAGCCAAAAACAGCCCTATCTCGAGGGAAATGAAGTATCATGTACCATGTACGGATCCTGCCTGTATATAGGGACCACCTGTTTAGTGCTCTATATTCCGCTACCACATTACTGCCCCGAAAAGTGATTTTCATTTATTTCAGTGCCACAAGTGTTTAGTGTTCAGTGATTTCTTTTGTGTGTGTGATTCCTCAGTGTTGCCAACTATCGCATAAACAAAAATAACCCTTCGGCTTATTTTTAAACAAGCCAGGGGGGTGTAATATCCTATGTGATGTCGTAAATAAGCAGTTCCACGCTTCAATGTTTACAAACAACACCACATGGTTCGGCAAGAGGATCTTCCACCAAAGGGACCTGCTATCACCTGCAGACGACGTTTAGCCCCTCCTACGGAGCAGAAGACGAAATCGAAGCAGAAGCGCCACCGCCACCCAAGGGACGCTATAAATTGGGCAGAAGAATCCAGCTCAGTCGAACTGGCCACCTGGAATCTCTAACCAGGTAAAAAAAATAGGGTATCCGTAGCTGGCGGAGAAAAATAAACAAGTCATTTAAGTTTTCCATCCCCCTTGGTTGAATTTTATTCGCGAACATCTTGCATACGGTTGGATTACTTACCTTATCGAGGTAAAGGAAACAACCGTCGAATTGTTTTGTGCCTCTACGGAGGCGGACACACTACCTTAATCTTATCTTTAGACGACCTTGCTATTCTTTAGGCTTTACGAATTATTTTGATACTCTCCTCTTCGGAGGCAGAGGTAGTTGAACAAATCAGTTGACGACTCAGGCATCTCTACCGGCTAACGATTACTTTTTTGTGCTTCCTCTTCGGAGGAAAAGTCATATTATTGAAATACAACCTTAGAGCAGCGCTCTAAGAACATATCTTTTCCTAAGTACTCCACTACCCTCCTTAGTGGTAAGCTGGCGCCATCTCCCACTTTCGGTATCAAGATGGCTTCTCAGAAGACCCCAGTCAAGACAGAGAAGAAGACACAATCATCCAAAAATCCTAGTATCAGGGGCAAAATAATAAGATCTACGTATAAACCGGAAGATTTTCTTCTGCCTTTAGGCAAGAAGAAGCAATCAACCGCTCCAGCGAAGCAAAAAGTGAAAACGACAACTACACTTAAACAGTCAAGTGAATCGCAGCCATCAACGTCCCATAACACTGACGATATGGATTTCACAGTGGTGGGAACACTCAAGCGACGAAGGTCTTCTTTGGAGAACCTCAACAAAGCAGAAAAAATAATTAATAGCACTCAAGAATATCCACCTCTTCCCACCAGTAATAGGTTCGATATTTTGTCACCTGAACAAGCAGATAATACTAGTACCAGCAACAACAATGCACCGACTAACAAGCTCTCCAGTTTCAGGCCGCCTCCTATTTTCATATACGGAATAACAAACACATATACATTTATAAAGACCTTGTCGCGAGCATTGAAGGAGCCTCCCTTAGCTCAGCCCAATAAGGAGCGCATCCGAATTCAAGCGGCTACCAAAGATGACTATAACGCTATCAAAGCTTATTGTGAGCAAACGAAAACTGAATATGCCACAGGAGTAGCAAAAAACGAAAGGCCCATAAAGGTAGTTGTCCGTAAACTACCTATTGACACCGAATTAGATGACCTGAAGGCAGAACTTACACGATTAGGCTTCAAACCAATAAGTGTCCACCAAATGTCTCGTAAAAGCAAGACTGATGATAAGAAAATACTGATGCCACTGTTCTTGGTAGCTTTGGAGAGAACTGCAGCTGTTAAAGAGATCTATGCAATTAATAACTTGCTGTACTACAAGGTCCAGATCGAACCTTATAAGCCTCCTTCAGTGTTGCAATGTTATAGGTGCCAACGATTGGGGCATTCTCAAGATACCTGCCAAGCTCACCCGAGGTGTCTCAAATGTGGACAACTGCATTTCACACAGGCTTGTAGTAAACCAGACACATCAACACCCGCCACTTGTGCAAATTGTCAGGGGGATCACCCGGCAAATTACCGTGGTTGCCCGACATATAAGTCTTACTCTGAAGCACTAAAATTACCGGCACAGCAGCCGAAGAAACACCCAGAAGCACCCAAGAAAAATTTACAAGAACCAACGGCAGAGAAAACCTCCATTCCCACTTCTGTTAATAACCAGCCAATGGCTACAGATAATGATCCTGGAGCTCCTATCTCTTCCAACATCGAGTCAACTTCTGCACTCAATCAAGGGAACTCTAAAGAAGATCTGGACTTAAAGTCCGTTCTTTCCTTCCTCAAGGAATTACCTTTCCGTAAAATAATAACTCATATTAAACGTGGGATTACACGATTCCGACAAGCAGTCGATTCAGCTTCTAAGGCTGCAGTTGTAATAGAAACTATAGCGGAAATGGTTGACGATGGCTGCTTCTAAATCCAAGGTTCTCCATCACTCCCTTATTCTTGCTACGTGGAATGCAGATGGTCTCGAAGGGCAGAAACACCTACTTATTAGATTTCTCATCCAACATAAAGTTGATATTATGTTTGTACAAGAAACGCATTTTACTGCTCGAATCACTAGCTGGCGCTTACCTAACTACATTGTGTACAGACAGGATAGAGTGGGTAGACAGAAAGGAGGATTGTTACTTATCATCAAAAAGTCATTCCCAGTGAGGTTGATAACAATACCACCCCTACTTACTTTGGAGGCCCTTGGTGTTGAGCTCATAACTCCAGGCGTTCCACTAATATTAGTCACTGGGTACAGGTCCCCAGCCACGCAACTAGAGCCCACAGACTTTGATATCATAGCTAGCTTAGGACCAAAAGTCATCTTGGCTGGAGATCTTAACGCTAAGCATGGCGAATGGCACTCAATTAAACCTAACAACGCAGGGGACGCCTTACACCAATATATCCTAACGTCTGATTTCATTATCAGTGCTCCACGAGACCCGACTTATCATCCAAAATTCGGTGGTCAACCCGATGTTCTTGATGTTGCTATTTGCAAAGATGTATCCTTTACTGTACATCCCTATGTCATCTCTGATTTAGACTCTGATCATGATCCTGTCATTTTCCACGTTTCACACCGCAGCCTCGCACATACCAGCCCTCTCATCAAAACAACAGAAACTGATTGGGATGTATTTAAACAGGAATTAAACAATATGATCGATCTACGAGATAGACCAGCCACTATAGAGAACATCGAACAAGCAGTTTCTCACGTCACCTTCGCACTTCGTACTGCAGAGGCAGCGAGCACCACCATCAAAATCTCTTCCACCCAAACCGGTCAATGCGACAGTTTTCATCTACAACTGTATATCCATCTAAAACGCTGGGCTAGGTGTCGATGGCAGCACACACTACATCCAGCATATAAGACACTATGGAACAAACTGCGTGCAAAGCTCAAGATACTGACTATGCGACAAAACCAACAATACTGGGAAGACACTTTTCGAAATGTAACAGTAAATGATCGCAAAATCTGGACGTACTCCAAAGCATTCCAACGCACTACAAACGCTTCAAAAGCTAGAGTCATACAAGGACCCCAAGGACTGACTGAAGACCCTCAGTCGCAAGCGGATATTTTCGCCGACTCTTTGGAAAAGCAGTTCCAGCCCAACAGAGCTATTCTCGATCCTTATTTCCAACAGCACATTCGAACCACCTTATATGCCATAAGTAAACAAAACCCCACAGATGATATCACTTTAGTAACACCTCGGGAAATAGAAAGACACATCAAACGTCTGCCGGCAAGGACAGCATCTGGGCCTGATGGGATTCGAACTGAGATACTGAAACACCCAACAAGGAAATTACTGGTCTTCTTAACTTATTTATTTAATGCCATCCTTCAACTATGCTACTTCCCCAAGACCTGGAAGGAAGCTCGAATCATTACCATACCCAAACCTGGAAAAAATCCGCTGCTCCCGGAAAACTATAGGCCGATCAGTCTTTTGTCACACTTAAGTAAATTATTTGAGCGTGTGTTACTCTGGAGGCTAAGACAGCATGTAGTCAATAACGATCTCATACCATCCCATCAGTTTGGGTTTCGTGCACAACATAGTACTACTACGCAACTCGTACGCGTAGTAGATCACTTAACAGTGGCTTTCAACAGAAAACAACACACCCTTGGAGTATATCTGGATGTCTCCAAAGCATTTGATAAAGTTTGGTTAGCAGGGCTATTATATAAACTATACACCCAGGGTCTTCCAGATCGTCTTCTGCATTTACTTCGTTCTTACCTCATTGGCAGAGAATTTCATGTGTCTGTTGACGGTGTCAAATCCTCCTCTAGGACTATCAAAGCAGGTGTTCCACAGGGCGCTGTACTTTCACCTCTTTTATATACTCTGTATACAGCAGATCTTCCGACCCTACCACATTGCTTTCTCGCAACGTATGCCGATGATACTGCCTTTTTTACGACCAGTAGCTCTCTTGCACAATGCTACATCTATATGCAAAGACAACTAACAAGTTTTCAGGAATGGGCAAGACGTTGGAGGATTAAAGTAAATACAGACAAAAGTTGTGCTGTCATCCACAGCCGACGACGCATCCGCGTCCCTCGATACCTTATCTATGAGAACGCACATATTCCTCACGCCACCCACGCCAAATACTTGGGAGTGACCTTAGACCGTGGGCTAACTTTCGCCGCACATATCAGCAACATCAAGCAACGAGCTTTACGAAAAATCTCAGCGTTATATCCCATCTTCCGCTGCAGTTCCATTTCTCATGAGGTCCGCGTACACATACTTAAGATGATAGTTCTGTCCACCCTCACATATGCATGCCCTGCTTGGCAACACGCTTCAAACAGTCACCTTCGAACACTTGAAAGTGTGCAAGCTAGAGCTGGTCGTATAATCACTGGTCACGACAGATATACCCGAAACAGACAAATTCTAGAAGATTTGGAACTTCCTACTGTTAGAGAACTACTGCGACATCTTCACAGTAAGTTCTGGCGTACTTTACCCCGACACATTAATCCAGCAATAGCTAACATCGGCACCGAATTCGCTCTACGAAATGTGTATCGCACGCCACGCATTTAATATCTTTCCAGCGGTCGCACTGATATCATCTGCTACTCTGCGACAGTTGCCGATGTAGTCTACCACGCCTAACAAAACAATAGTACTACCCAACAAACCACCTGCACATGTTGCATATATCTTTTATACCATCTAACTCATGGAGTCAGGGGCTTCGGCCCGATACTCTACTCAAAACTTGAAAATTACCGTGACCGTGACCGTGACCGTGACCGTGAGCTCAGTACCAGTTTTCTGGTGACCCTCCTACTGTCTGCTTCGGGACTTTAGGAGTAACCTATCCCAGGGCCTCTAGTCTGCTACGGGACTACGCCTATCCTTTCTCCTGGCTTTGCCTGCTTCGGGGCTCTGTCTGGGAATCCAAACCTCAGCCACTTTGCCTGCTTCGGGGCTCTGTTGGCCATCTAACCTACCCACTGCTTGCTTCGGAGCTTTGGGAACCTTATTCCACTCCACTTTGCCTGCTTCGGGGCTCTGTTGGAGATCCTGTCTGCGACCTTACGGTCAAAGACTACCTTTCACTTACCCTTTTAAAGTAGAGAACAAATTGTATAGTATTTTTGTACAAATACTCATATAGTGGATTTTTATAATAAAAACTGGTAGTGGGAGTCGATTCCGGACACTCTTTTTATTAACTGCTCTACCTCTTCCTTATATGAGACGAAATTACACAAAGTTTTACAATATATATATATATAATATATTCATTCTTGGGATGCGTAATCGTTTGCAGGAAACAATTCTTACTATTTACTATTCTTTTTACTTTATAACGTTCAAAGTTAAAACCAGAATTTATAGTCGATATCTATCATTTCCGATTTTAGTAGAGTTAAGAAAAAATGAAAAGAAATGTTTAAGTTTTGCGTCCCACGATTATTCCGGCTAGGCTAAAGGAGACGGTGATGATGGTGGAATGAAAAAAGGGGGAGGAAACGGGAGAACCTCGAGAAAAACCACGTACACGTTGTTTGTTCTGCACAAAGTTCACTTGACGTAAGGTATAATCGAACCAAGGACCTCATGCACCAGAGATGAATGCTCTACCATTGAACATAATGGCTTCTTGAAATTTTGTCTCCCACACGGACATATAGGCAAAGTTTATATGTATATAGGTAATTTTAGTAAGCCAACTCCTTAAAAGCAGTCACAATGGTAAATTGCGGAATTCGATTGTTTGATCTCTCTGTTGCGACAACAGGATATTTACCAATCACTTCATCCCACTTCGAAAAAATGATTTTTTAAAAAATTTAACGTCCTACGATTATGTAATTTAGACAAAAGGAGACGATGATTAAAGCAAGTGAATGGTGATGGATGAATTGGTGGAATGAGAAAGTGGGAGGAAACGGAAATATCCAGACAAAACCCACAAACACGATATTGTCAACCACAAACTTACTTGGCCGGAGGTCGAACCAAGGACCCCATGCACCAGACGTAAGCGCACCGAGCCTCCCTAATCGCGCTTCGGAAATGGGAGCTTGACGCAAATATTTAACTAACTCTGTGGCCTGTGGAACCCGGAGGTTCAATGCCGCGCTCACAAAAGCTCTCATCTCACTTCTATCCTTAGCCAACTGGATTCAGTTTCTACTTTGTATTCATATTTCTTCAAAGTTCATCTTCATATATTCCTGTCATCTGCTCCTAGGTCTTCCTAATGGTAGTTTTCCGATTCGTCTTCCAGTCAAGACTTTGAAAGCGTTCCTACTTTCTTCCATCCTGGCTACATGACCTGCCCACCTAAGCCTCCTAGATTTGATTATCCTAACAATGTTTGGTAAACCGTATAAATTATGTAGTTTCTCCTTATGAAGTTTCCGCCATTGCCCATTCACGTTCCTCTTGGGTCCGAATGTTCGTCTCAGGATCTTGTTCTCAAATACTTTCAGTCTACGTTCTTCCCTCAGTAACGAAAATATTTACCTCCTTAAATCTAGCGAATTTAAGTGTCCCAACGTCTACTCGTATCTCTTCACCTTACGTTCAGTTCTTTTACGACATCTGCAGCTGGTAACACTGTGTGTAGCGGAAGGTAGACTTTTAGCAGAGAATGTTATCCCGCCAGTAAGCTGTGAGGTGTTGGAGGGGTAGTAAGCACGGATCCCTTCAATGGCAGTGGGCTTCATTCAAAGGAGTCAGGTGAGTTCACCACACACGTGGATTTAGCTAGCTTTCTCTTTTTCTTCTCCTTCTTTTTATATCTTCATGTTTAGATTCTCGTTCGTGTAATGCTCATTTATTTATGTGTTTTAAACTTCTCGATTCAGAAAGATTAAATATTGAAAATAATAAAGTAAAGCTTGGAATTTTGCAGAATGCTAAGCAAAAACAGAAGTGAGAACCACCTATGAAAAAAAAAAAAAATAGGGAGATATTCCGTTTTCAGTCATTATCAGCACGGGGTAGATCAGCGGTTCAACGATCGATTTTGAAGCAAGCAGTTGCGGCTTCGAATCTTACTGTTAGTACACAAAGTAGTACATATGTAAGTTGGTATATTTTGAATTTTACGGAAAGTTTTACCGAACAGTTCAACCGTCATCGTTTCTACACTGGGATTTATTATAGTTCTGAGCTAGGTACGTTTACAGTGGGAAGAATGTTGTATACGTAATCCTTTATCGGCTTGTGCTCTGACAGGAGTCATTCTATCTCTCTATTCATTTATTTTTGGGAGCACCATGCCAAAGTAGTATAACGCTCACTTCTAGTGCGAGAGGTCTCTGGTTCGATAATAGACTATGTGAGTTAATGATCGACAACATTGTGTCCGTGAGCTTTCCTGAGGTTTTCCCGTTTTTTCCCCATATGCTTAATCCACCAATTCTTTCAAAATATTTTACTTTAATTAATTATACGTCTCCTTTATCCTGGAACACATAACTGTTCTATGTAAAACAAATATTTCATTTTTTTTATTCATTTACTTGCTTTACATATATTCTCTACTATAAAAATAATGTACCTTTGGTTTCTGTATTGGAAAAAGCCACGCATAAGTATAACTAATGTAAAAGTACTGCATTACGATAAGGCTCCTCCGCTCTAACCTAATGGCTACCAGGTGTATCATTGGTGCGAGAGGTCCCGAGTTCGACTTCCGGAAGACCATCGAATTGACTACATTGATTCAGCCCTACTCTGAACTCCAAGTGGGACCGCGGTGGCTCAGTGGTAGAGCGTTCACCTCTAGTGCATGGGGCTCTTGGTTCGATCCCAGCTCGCGCCAAGTGAACCTTGTGGTGGACAAACACCGTGTGCGTGGGTTTCCTTGGGGTTCTCCCGTTTCCTCACACTTTCTTCATTTCACCATTTTATTCATTTCTCATCATCACCGTCTCCTTTAGCCTATCCGGCATAGGCGTGGGACGTAAAACTTAAAGATTCTATTTCATTTCTCTGAACTGCAAGTCTCGTCCGCTACAGTCATAGGACATACATGCTAATAAAATCAATTGATAATCATAAAGATTAAAAAGCAAACATGTACTGGTTGGCATTCTTCGTGCGAAATATCCTGTTTCTATTCCCGATAGATTTGATTCCTTGATTTGAAGTTCAACTTTCGTCTCGTTTCAGCTCAAGTGATCTTAAATAGGTTAACGTGTGATCCGAACGTCATGAGCTCTCACCGACAATCGAACCTAGATCTCCTGAGCAGGTGGTGCATATGCTAATCCTAAATTCACAAAGGAGTTCTAATTTCTGTGAAGGGTCTTGTGGTTTGCATCCTTAATTAAAACATTTGAAGTTCTTATATATCACAATAAACTCATGTTCAAAAAATATGTTAGATTTCAATCCTCAATAACATATTAATTAGCAGACAATCAAATATACATGAAGCGCTGGAATCTAGAGGAAGTAGTAGTAACTTACACGTCATAATCTCAAAAAAAAATCCCAAATGTTGCGTCTTAGTGTGTTTTCATTTAAAATTATGCAAAACTGCAAAATGTTCATGAAATCAAGTTTTCAAGCAACAGTGTGTATCAATTAAAAATGTCGCAGTGGAAAACAATAATGTTAATTGTCAAAGTGTCTAAATCACACTAAGGTCAAAATAACTCAGACACACAGAAATGTTACCTATGTATGTATTAACTATTACACGCACACACACACCAGAATTTTAATATATTCTTAATGCACCGGCCCAGAAATCATTTGTAGAAGTAAACCGTGGTCACAGAATTATTTACAAGAGAGATAAATTGATAAAAAGAAAAAAGTCTGCAATCGTGTCATTTCGTGAGATATAGGCCTATAATTCTGTCGTTCCAAAGGTTAAAAAGATCCATCCCCATATTCATCTGTTAAGGTCTGAAGTAAACAATCGGGAAACTCAATCAGAAGACTCAGATCCAGAATTCAATCTTTGGAGTTATTAAGAGGCCTCATCATTAAAATACCGCTAATTTTACAGTAATTATGTGATATCTTCAAATAAATAAAAATATAATCGAAATGTGGAACAAGAGCGCCCTAGACAATATAATTTTACATGAGATACCGTTATCACGACTCACTTATCTGCTTTCGATTTCGAGCCATTTTGAAAATCGGCATTTATTTTCGCGTTTCTAAATTGCTGAAAACGGAAAGCCACTAGGTGACTTGTGAAAACGGTACCTCAAGCAAAATAATATTGTCTAAGGCGCTCTTGTTCCATATTTCGATTATATTTTATCTATTTGAAGATATCACACAATTACTGTAAAATTAGCGGTGTTTTAATTTCACTGGGATGAGGCCTCTTAAGAAGCAAGGGTCTTAAGAGATCATCCGGTTCGATAAATGAAACTAATTAAGAAACTAGAGACAAAAGCATATTCTCACATTACAATGATCTAGGTTTAATATTTTTAAAGTCTCAGATTCATATCTGTTTGTTGGCAAAGACGTTTTGTCTTACTATAAATCGACTAAGCATTGGACTTCCATGGAAGTGTGTGAAAACAGGTAATGCATACATTTACCGTGCCGATGTCACAAGTAGTAGCGCCCGTTACTACATTTATATGTCTATACATTAACTACTTACTGTACGAAGCAGCAGCAGAGATTGTGCGAGGGTTGCTGGAAATGTTTCCGCAAACTACTAATAATAATAGTTCTAGTGTTATGGTATTATAAAATTCAGGAAGAATGACGTTTCTGTTTTAAATTATCATCTTTGGTTGTTTGTTTAAGTATATTCATTTATTTTTCACAGTGGTTCGAAGAAATAGTTTTGTATGAGAAATGGAAATTGCTGGTGAACACTTTCGGACAATATTTTTTTTTAATGATTCCAAAAGTAATTTTGCACCAGCCAAAACGATCCATCGAGTGACTTCATTTGGCTTTCGGGGATAAACTACCATCCAGTAGGTCTGTGTACATTGGTTTACTGAATTCCAGCTTTGTCGCACTTCTTTCAGTCAAGAATTTCATAAAGGTCGTCATATCCAAGTCTATTATTGCTAGTAATATTGCTGCTGCACGTGAAATGGATACGAGAGAACGGCATGTGACATACAGTGCCGTACCGTGGAAAATCAGCACCTGGGGCGAGAGTATACGACGGCCCCCCGTACATGTGAGTGAGGTTGACAGACCAGCCGCGAAGCGCGACCATGGTTGGTGCGAAACGTAAGAAAATTTTCAAAAATAAACCCTGCTTTTTCTTGATTTTGAGAACTGTTTATTACTTTTTCCTTTCATTTTATATATTTTCCTATTTCCTCCCGAATTTTGCGACCCATACTTCGGCGCCGGGGGCTATCGCCTCGTTCGCCCCCTCACGGCACGGCACTGGTAATATGCGATGAAATTCAAACATTCTTGAATATTGACATAAAAGCAATACTAACGATTTTGCGTGATCACCTGAACGTACGGAAAATTTCAAGCAGTTGAATCCCCACAACTTGACCGATGTTCAAAAACAGGCTCGTGACAACTGGTGTACAGAAATCCTCAAAAAGTTCAAGGACAGTTGGTAAATCGAATTTGGCATACGATATCGTTACCGAACCGAAATTTGGATCTATTCATATGAACCCGAAACTAAACGGCATACAACTGTTTGAGAGTTTCAAAGTGAATCGAAACAAACTAAATTTGTTTCGTTCGAGAAGTGCTGACAAGGAATCGATTGCTTGTTTCTTCGGATATGCCAGTGAGCTCCCTCATGGCTAAGCCTTTAGCGTACGCATGAAAGATCTGGGTTCGATTCCCGGCAGGAGCTCATGTGGTTCGGAAGCGACGTTAAGTTGTAGGTCCACGTCCTGTATAGCCTTGCTGCTGAAAGGGAAGCTAAACTGAAAATCAAATTGGATATAGCGGACATAAGACAACCACAGCTTTAGATGGAAGGATTGTAGATCCTGAGTGGTTTACAATAATTTGTTAATAAGAGGTTATCAATGAATTGTGTAAAACAAACTCAAATCGTAGCATCATTCTTCATCACGACGACACCAGTTCTCATTGTTGATTTTTTGTCAAGTAAAACAGTTGAATTAATGACTCATTGTCCGTAATCACGTAATATATATCACCTAATTACTTCTTTCCGTTCCTACGCATAAAAAATGAGTGGTTTGTAATTTATGTTGCCTGAAGCAGCTGTTGACGCATTCCGAATAGCGGTTTCTTAGGCATCAGCTTTCGAGCGGAAAAAAAAAAAAGAAAAGAAAAGAAAAACACTTTCAAAATTGGTTTCATTGTATGCAAAAGTGTATCGATGTTAAAGGTGAATACTTGAAATAACAATAATGCCATTTCCAGAATTACACATGTCTTTTTTATATCTATTGCTGAAACTTTTTACCAGCCCTTGTATGCATTGTTGTAAAGTGTTGAGTAGTAGCTAACACTCCCGCCTTTGGTGGGAATTCGATTTCCGGTGGGGACACTCAATCGAAAAAGTGTAAAAAGCTTTTTCAGGTCAATTCTAACTCATATTATCCTCATTCACATCAAACAATACATACAAGGGCTAACCGGACAAATGCCGGAATGGTAGCTAATTTAATGGTCCAACGTCCAGAGTTCGAAGTGGGGAAAAAACAGAGGCGGTATGTTTTTTTTATGATTTTCACTCAACATACCGGCTATTTAAATATTGTCTTGATCTCTGAAAAACCAGAGACGGTATGTCCTCATTATTGAAAAACCAGAGGCGGTATGGCATACCACCGCATACCGTCTCACTTCGACCACTGACTACGTCGCTTCCTTTCCTTCTACTTTTCCATTTCCCCGGGTAATATAATCACCTAGGGACGTCATCCGTCGTAGGCGACGGGCTTGTATGGCCATACATGCGGAAGACCCAGAAATCTAAATTCTAATCCTAAAACCAGTCAGAGATAGAGAGAAATGTCTTCTTGATATGATTTCAACGTGGCAAGAATAGAATTCATTTCCGTTCTGACACCTCTATCCCAACCGGAAGTGGTAATAATCTACCATGTAAATCGCAACAACGTAAAACCGGTAAAATATACGTTAAGTAATATTCCGGTGCTATTTTAGAGTACGTCAAACAATTTTTCCCTATCGATATATTGATCATACATTATTTCAGTGTTATTTTTTTTTCATGTATATCGTTAAAAGTTTCAAAATTAATTATACAGTCTACATGTTAGATATAAACATCTGTCCTTATGAATGACTATGGTAAACCAGAGGACCTTTACTTAGTGATGTGCGATAAAGACATCGCATAGATTTCCATTGCCAAAACGGCTGCAGTACACTGAGAAAAATCCGTTACCTGGACAGAAGTAAATTGTACAAATATACGGAATCCTTATGATTACTTTGGAAATCTGTACGGAGCATATATTATCCATCTACTACATATATACTGCCTTTTTTCCCGCTTAGATGGTACATCATTTCGCTGAAGGATGTCTGACATCTAACATTCTTTCGTATATTAAATACGTCAGCCATATGTTACATACGTCCATCTGTATGCCAGATCCTTACGCCTATACGCAGTCTTTCTTTCATACGGAAACTAAGTATAGATGGACGGAAAGCGTTATAAAACATACACTTTCAGCGATACGTTTCCTGTTGGATGTTACACAGGCCTATACAGTAGTTGTACGTTAAGTCCAAAAACTTGATTTACTAATATAACCTACGTTTTTACGTACCCACATACACTTTCTTTCTGTGTACACAGAACATATTTCACTTTTAAAAAGTTTACGAAAAAGACCTTTGGGTAGATATCGACTCAAAGCAATGCGAGTTTGGAATTATGAACACACTCAGAGCACCTTTCCTGGGTGAAACAATGGTTTATTTATAGTGCGCACCTTATGATTTATAATACACTGTCACCCGTCCAAGGGAATGCCTGATTCGCAGAAGACTATAATATCCTGCTACCAGTTGATCACTAGTTGGAACTATTTGCGTTGATCTAAAGAAGAATAATCATACATTAGGGTAAGCAGGAAAACGTGTTGTAGAGTAAGACGAAGAAGCACACACACATATACAAAGCTTCTACACCCCATGTAGGACGATGCACGATCAGAGGGTAGACATTGAACTGGATAATTGCGAGGTTAGCTATTCTTTCTTGGTTTCTGTGTCACAGTCTGCTGCCTCTTAATTCAGATAGCTCCGCAATTGCTTCATGATGTTAGTCAGCGCCGAAAAATTTAAATGCTTCCATCGAGAATAGAATCTGCGACTCTACACACAGAAGTTATATGCTTTAACAGTTTGGCTAACCAGGAGCACCATTAAGTTTAAAAAAAATATATGAAATTCACTTTTTTTTAAAAAAATCTCTCTCTTGTTATCAACAGATAGTAAATTTTGATGCATGTACTAATCAGGAAGAGATCAAAAATACGAAGAATACACCATCAGGGCCAGTTCTACTATATGTGCAACACGTTTATTTGCACGGGGCAGCAAAATCTGTCACATCTATGTTATTTAAAATAAATATTTATTGTTGGAAACAGACTTCATGATTGTGGTAGTTACATTTACCAAGATGTTGTTAAATAAAAGAACTCAATTCTCGAACAATTGCGAACATCTGTTCTATTTAGTTAGTTATCACAGTTTTGATAAGAAAACTAGTCTTGTCTTTGCTACAAACAAGTTTCTTGTCACTGAAGGTGAAAACAAGTTTTTTTTTTTTTTTTTTTTTTTAATAGCAGATGTAGAAGGAAAATCAAGAAATAAAGATAAAAGAGCTAGTTGCACTGGAATTGCAAACTGATATATTGAGATTGAAGCTCGATATTGAATTCTATAAAACGGATTACCATCTTTCCTATGCAGATGTGTTTGCTTTATTTTTATTAACATAATAAATTATTATTTAAAAGAAAAATTAAGACACGAGATTGTATGTAATGTTCAGGCCTTTCTGAGTGCGAGTGCATTTTCTCTTCCCTTCGTTTCTCTTCCCTCTGGGGTAGCATATTTAAAATCGTGGCTTATAAGATTTCTTCTTTCTGAAGAAATGGAGCGGCAAATGTTACCATTGCGCGGAACGGCAGATTGCCTAGGGTCGGCCCTGCATGTAAGCAGAATCTGTATTCGATATATCCTTACTTACGGGAGTGTCGGCTTTAGCAGAGTTACCTCCATCTGTCCCACAACTGTAATGTAATACAATATTTTAGTAAGTTGAACTAGAACTCGGATGAAAATTGGATTTTTACAGGACAGGATACAAACATAACCTTTCTTTCTGCGGCAATGAACACTTGAATTCACTAAGTTTTACACTGGCGTATTTAGGATTATCTTTCGGGGGGGGCTATGCATAACACGTAAATCGGCACATATATGTTTTCTTGAGGGTGTCGACAAATTTTAATGAACTTCTGCATATAACAAATTTAATTTCGGAAGGGGCTTGAACCCAATAGCCACCCCCTAAATACGCCACTGAAGTTTTATTTCGTACTTATTCATTTTGTTTACCTTTGATCGAGTGCAATGGCCTCTAAGAAACAACCAGCTTTCTACATGTTGTCATTATGGAACGTTAGTACATGTGTGAGTACTTAAAAAATGAACACAGCATCTCTTTGTGACAGTGCCTGTGTGGCATAAAACACAAAAGGACAGTAGTTATCTAAAGTACATATAGGAACAAACATGCACTCACACACATACACACAAACACATCCAGAGCCATTTGTTATCCTTTGTAAGACAAGGAGAGAGAAAAACACGAGACAAAAAGTGAAAAACATTCACATGCAATCAATACCAAAAAGGCCTGTGCTCACGAAACGGTTCGATAAAGTAAACGGTAGCTTCCACAAAATCAAGACCACATTTGTGCGTTAATATTTAAGGTGTTATTTCGCACCAAACTACTCATTTTATTAAAGTGTTGACCAAGTTGGTTACATATTTAACAACTTGTGTGGGCACAACTACGTTGAAAATTACCTAAGTTGTATAGAAACGAAAGCTTTCATTTGTTTATTCTTTCTACGCTACTAAAAATTATTCTTTCGTTGTTTTTCTGCATAGTTTTCACCAAAGCTGATAATTTTATACAAATTATATCTTAGAAACCGGTTACTTATCTAAAACAGTGTTGCCAAGTCCGTACAGAAAAGTTAAGAATATGTAATATTTTTACATGATTACGTTTTCTTTCTGAAAGTTTTTAAAATATGTCTTCTAATCTGTCTTTAAAATGTTTATAATCTTCCATTTAATATTAAAAATCTTCCTATTTTACGTCCCACTATTTTGCCGTCTAGGCTAAACGAGACAAATGAATAAAAGGATAGAATGAAGATAGTGGGAGGAAATGAAAGAACTCTATAAAACCAACGCATATGGAATTTGTCTACATGGCGCGAGCCTGGGATAGAACCACCATTTAATATTGGTGGCGGTGATATGTGTCTGTGGGGCTCATTGATAGAGCGCTCATTTCTGACGCGGGGTCTCTGGTTTGGTCCCAGAACTAGCCAAGTGGGCTTTATGGTGGACAAACACCATATGGTGGGATTTCCCGGGGGTTCTCCTATTTTCTTCCCTTCCTTCATTGCACCATTATTATCCATTTCATCATCCCCCTCTGTTTCAGCTGCGATACATAATCGTAGAACGTTAAACTCCAAAAATTGGAAAGGCACGGTAGTAGAGCATTCACTTCTGGTGCATGGGGTCCCTGATTCGATCATTTTTCCCTCCAGTGGATTTTGCAATGGTGGAATGAATAAAGTGGAAGGAAACGGGAGAAACCCGACACAACCCACGAACATGGTGTTTGTCCATCACATTCATTTGTCATCATCACCGTCTCTTTTAGCCTAGCCAGCATAACCGTGGGACGTGAACTATTGTCATAAAATTATGATAGGCCGATTTCACGATTTTCTTAACTTCCCTATGAGCAATTGTCCGCCGCACATCGTCGGGCCGATTGCTACTATGGCGGTATATAAGCGGATTTCGAGTGGGAACGAAGCGGAACATCGAGTCGGTTGAGTAACTGCAACCACTGGCGGATCGATGACGGTTTTGTCGGGGGAGCAGCGGGATTATGGCGGATACCCCACCGGCGGGACGAAGGCGTAATTAGTGTAATCGAGCAGGTGGCCCGTCGGCGGCGTCCGCCAGCGGCCCGCCGTTAGCACGTCGATGGGCCTACGGCGGCCCGCTGGCGGAATGCTTATGGGGTTGAAATAACTAAATTAAATTTATTCTTTTATGAGCGTCCTATGATTTTATTACCGACAATCGGTTGACGAGTAACGCTAGTTATAAAATCTTTGATTTTAATCCTGACGATCACCCAGTAAACAATCTTGATCATAAAATCACTGTTTGCCCATTTCACAATGTTAACTAACTTTCATCTATTTAATTGAATTAACTTAATTCTTTACGACAGACCTGTGATTTTATTACCAACAATCAATCAATAATGTTGTAAAATTATGGCGTGATCATTTCAACTTTTCTTTAATTTGATCTATTTAATTGAATTAAATTAATTCTTCTATGATCTCCTTATGATTTTATTATGAACAATAGATCAGCAATGTTGTTATAAAATTTTGGTATTCCCTTTTCATTTTTTTTCTTTAATTCGATTTATTTAATAAATTAAATTAATTTTCTATGATCTCCCTATGATTGTATTACCAACAATCAATCAACAGTGTTGTCATAAAATTGTGATATGTCTATTTCAAATATTTTCTTTAATTCGATCTATTTAATTAAATTAAATTAATTATTCTATGATCTCACTGTAATATTATTATAACAAGTAATTAAGCAATCATCAGTCTTATTCCTAAAATTGTGGTGTCCTCATTTAGTTACTTTTCTTGTCTTGAATCTATTTAATTTAAATAATCTAATACTCTCATGAGTCCCTATTATATTATTACAGCGAATTAATCAATTAACAGTCTTGGTCATAAAATCTTGGCGTGAACTAACTCGTGACTATATGGTTAGCATAAGTATCTTCGGCGCTGGAGAACAGGCTTCGTTTCCCGGTGGGAATTCATGTGATTAATATTTCACGTTAAGTTGTAGGTTTTACGTTTCATATTGTCCCGACGCTGACGGGACACTAAACTCCAAATCAACCACTAAAATTGTGGAGTCTTCATTTCAATATTTTCCTTCTTTCCATTCACTTAACTGAATTATGTTAATAGTTTCATAAACGCTTTATGATTTTATTACTGTTAATCAATGAATCAATTATGTTGGTCATAAAATTGCGATGTGTCCGTTTCATTTTTTTTTCTTAGTTAGATTCATTTAATGGGATAAAATTTATACTTGCTTCATCAACTTATGATATAATTACTGACAATTAATCATTCAAAAATTCTGATCATAAAAGTGTGAAGTATGGCCCCGCGTAGCTTACTCGCTAACGCTCTTGCTTTCGGTGCGAGTGGTCCTGGATTCGATTCCCGGTGGGAACATGTTCGAAAAAGTGCAAAAGTTCTTTCAGACAAGCTATCCTGAATGAGGTTCTCCTGGGTTTTCCTTATTCACATCAGGCAGATGCCGGGATGGTTCCTAACATAAAGGTTCCAGGCCGCTTTCTTCCTTCCCTTTTTTCGGATAGTGTGATTGCCGAGTGACGTCATCCCTTCTACGTCACGGACTAACATGGCACAGAATTCTAATTTTCACTCCTAATCCTAAAATATGATCTAGCCATTTCAACATTTTTTCTATCTTTGATTCAACTTAATTAAATTAAATTCATTCTTTCATTATCACCTTGTTATTTTATTACCGAATACCTATCAATTAGCGATCTTGGTTATGTAATCGTGATGAACTCACTTGCGAGTGTATGGTCAGCGCTCGCGTCTTTATCGCGGAAATACCTGAGTTCGATTCCCGATTGGAGCTCATGTGGCTCGGATCTCGCGACAAAATAAAGGTTTACGTTTCATATACCCTCTCTGCTGAACTAGGCGCTAAACTTTAATAAATCAACCAGCCAGAAATCAGGGTATAGCCATTACATAATATTTCCTAACTTGGATTCACTTTATTTAATTAAATTTCTTTTATGACCACCATATGATTTCATTCCAATTACTCCATTAACGTCATGTAACCGTATACTAACTTGTATCCATTCAATTGGTTTAAATTACTTCTTTCAGGAGCGCACTTTTAATTTATTACCTACAATATAGGAAAATATTAGAAATATACATTTTATTAGTAGTACAAACTTGCCTGACAGTAATAAATGTGAAAAATGGGTAAATTTGGCAAATCTTGTTTCTTACGTCTACGAATATGTACTTAAGTTTGTAAATGTCTTTACCTTTGTAGAGCGTACACAAGTTGACACCCAAAAATCAAAATGGCGGTCACTAAAAGGTAAACTGTAGAAACAAAAATGTCTATGTAAAACCTGGAAGGCTCGAACGAATTCATTCACTGAATAATGGGTTAATAATTGTATAAGAGACATTCGGACATTGACATTCGGTAATATGTAAAATTTAATACTAGCATGGTGGATGTTAAGCGCAGATTTGTTAAAACTAAAATTTCCATTTGGAGCATAAATTACTTGATATACTATAATTTAATGACCTTCATATTAATAAATTAACCATAATCGCAGAAATGACACTGATTATATTTATTACCTAACTAAAATGAATATGGCAAATGCTAAACAACATATTCTGAAAACACAAATAACCATGTGAAACCTAATGATACAATATAATTTTATTAATGACATGCCGATTGATTCACCATGATTTTAGAAGTGACATTCATCATATCACGTTTCGTAAAAAAAAAAAAAAAAAAAAAAAAAAAAAGTGAATATGACGAGTACTAATTACACGCTGATTTTCATATTCCGGTGTTCAACCTAAATGGCTGAATAGAACTTTATGAATGATATAACAAACTTGACTCAACATAATCCCAAAAGTAAATGAAAATGAAATCTTTGATTTTAACGTTCCACGTTTATGCATTTAGGCTAAGAAAGAAGACGATTAAAGCATGTCAATGATGAATGACGAATAGGTACAATGAGAAATCGGATGAAACAGGAATACCGCGAGAAAACCTACGAGCACGATGTTGTTCACTAGAAAGTTACTTGGCCGGCAATGGAACCAATGACCCTACACACCGCGATAAGAGTTCTACTACTGAGCCAACGTGCCCTAAAAGTAGTACGCATTACTAGGTGTTTTGAGAAATTCAATATAGCGAATGATAAATGCCATATTGTTGGAACTCAAATTCCCACGTAGAATCAAGACATCTCAATAGAATTTTGTTAATGCACTTTTTATACTTTTATAAGTTTTATTAGGAAAGCAGGGAACATCGTAGTCTTGTGGTTAAAGCGTTGGATTTAAGTCCACGTGGTCCCGGGTTCGATTCCAGGCCGGTTTTTCCTACTTTTCGCTATCCACCCAGCGTCGTGAGGCAAACTGGGGAGTGGTGATATTCTTTCGGGTTCATAAATCCAGGTCGCTTTTCTTCCTCGTAGCTTTAAAACTGGGTTTCGTATAGGTAAATGAATGGTTGATGGGGTAAAACACCAGGGACATAGTCATGGGGTGAGGTATATTATTTATTTATTTATTTATTTATTTATTTTAGGAATGGCCAAAATTTTCCGGAATCCGGATTCCGGAAATTTTGTTTTCCGGAATCGGAAAACTTACTTTCCGGAATTCGGAAAAAATCCGGAATTCGGAAAAATTCCGGAATTCGGAAAAAATTCCGTATTTCGGAAAAAGTCCGGAATTCAGAAAAATCCGGATTTCGGAAAAATTCCGGAATTCAGAAAAATTCCGACATTCGGAAAAAATCCGGAATTTAGAAAAAATCGGAATTTTTCCGAAATCCGGAACTTTTCCGATTTTACTTTTCGGATTCCGCAAAGTAAAAATTCTGGAATTGGCTAGTAGCTGTTAAAAGAAAAACACAATAATGAATATATATACTGTATTAGTTTCTTGTAGTTGGATATGTCTTCATCACTTACGTAGACAATTGCTACTGCAGTTATTTACTGCTTTATGAGAAAGGTCTTATTTTCACACACAAAAAAGTCGCCGGTCTCAAACATTATCGTGTTCCCACCTGCAGCTGCTCCAAAGCACTGCAAACTACTTTTTAACCAGACGAAAGGCAGTGAAGGAAAAGAAATCTCAACAAATATTCTAATAACATTCGCTTATTGTCAACATACCTACAGTGAGCGCAGAAAGTGTTCGTACACCGTGCATACTTTATATTGGAAACAGCTAGCATGAGAACGGGAGGTGGAAAATATATATATAACCAGAATTAAGACTACACATTCATACATTTTATTTCTATATACAAGAGAAAGGCCAAACAAAGACAATCACTGTTTTGTTCAGAAGAAAGAAAGAATTCCTTTTTTGTAAACGCATAAAGTCACCGTACACTTATGCTTGAATTAATGCTTATAAAGTATATTACGTTATTTAATATTTTACGGGATTACCCTGTGCGTTAATGATTGTCTATAGTCTTCGTGGCATTGATTTCACCTGTAGTAGTTCGTAGTTCTGTAGCTTCGGGACTGATTATGTCCCATTCTTCTTGAATAGCTCTTTTCAGGCCTTCTTTAGTAGAGAAGCTGTGCTTTCTGATTCTTGTCTCCAGAACAGACCATAGATGTTCTATGGGGTTCATGTCTGGGGATTGGGGAGGTGTGCGAAGCTGTTTCAAGGTATTAAAGAGTAGCCACAATCGAGTATTTTCCGCTGTATGTTTGGAGTCGTTGTCTTGCTGAACAATAAATTGTTTTCAAGAACCATCTTCTGCGCACTAGTATGGAGATTTTCCTTTAATATGTTAATATACACTTTGTGGATCATCACTCCATCGATAAGGTGAAGACGACCGACTCCTGAGGCACTCATACAACCCCCAGACGAGCACGGACCCTCCTCCGTGTCTTACTTTAGGGACGAGATTTTGCGGATTCATCTCTGTATTCACCTTGCGCCATACCATTCGCCTCCCATTGGACTCGATAAAATTAAATTTACTTTCGTCCGAAAATATGATCCTATTCCAGAAAGAAGCCTGATCCCTTATCTTTATATTCTTTTTCAAACTTTAGTCTCTTTATACTATTTGTCTTGTTCACCCAGAACATTTTCCTGGCTATCCGACCATGATACCCTGCAAATATTCCGCACTGTACTGGCTGATACTTTAACACCGCGTGTTTCCAGATCCGTTGCCAATTGCACAGCACTACTTTTTGGAACCTTTTTTCTTTCCCTAACAATGTAACGTTTATCTTGTTCACTCAACACTCTTGGTCTTCCAGTTTTTTTTTCGCACAGTGATAGAAACGTTATACATCGCAATTATTGTTTGTACTGTTGAACGAGGCCTGTCTGCAAGGTTTGCTATCTTTCTCAAAGACTTACCCTTCTTATGCAATTTAATAATTACTTTTCTTGTCTCCTCATTTGTTTCTGTTCTGTTGCTTCCCATTTTGACAGCCCACCGTGCAGTTTTTTCACTCCTATTCACAACTAAACTCATTTTGTTACTCGTCATGCTATACAGAGGTGTATACTCAGGTGAATACTAGTGAACCCCAGTTGTGGTATCTTTGTTTCGTATTCGTACGTCAGGTGTACGATCACTTTTTGCGTCTACTCTATACACTTTCTACGGAATTTATTTACTTTCTGACCATTAAACTTGTCTTTGTGGTTCTTTATTGATATATTCATAAAGCTTAGTTTTCATTATTTATATTGTGTGTGTTATTACACTTCTTAAATTTTCTGTTTTTTTTTTTTTTCGCAGGCATTCTCGTTTTAATAGCATAGGTGTACGAACACTTTCTGCGCTCACTGTATGTACAGTAAATACAAATTCATAATTTTTGACTTTACGAAGTATACAATGTAATTGTTCAATAATTAACATAAGCAGGCATTCATTAATTCATATTAATATAATAATTAATAAAACTAATAAGCGGGTGATTGATGACTCAGTGGTAGAGTTTTCATCTATGGTATTCTAATCCAGGACATGTGGGTTTTCAATGGCTAATTTTGTGTTCGAAAATTTTCCCGGTGGTAGGCCTACTCTTGGTTCCCTTTCTTATATTTGTTCCATCATCACTCATTAACGAATTTAGTTTACCAAAACTCTATAGCCATATATTCATTCTGTCCGTCAGTGAAACATACAGTCTCAAGAACTATCTGATGGATTACCAATCAATTTTGGCCATGATGTACATAGTCAATAGTTAAGAATCGAGTTCCCTGATGAATGTAATATTCAAACCGGAAGCGGTACAAATCAACCATTTCCGGTTTTAACGTTAATCGTTATATAGTAAATATGATAATAGATACCGAGAAGCGGTTTCCAGTAATCGACATATATAACATTCATGTAGATAGAATGTTATCCAATTTGTGCATCTGCTGAAAATAATGAGCTTAGGTATTTAGAGAGCATTTTCCGCTTTAGAAAATGTGTGCTTGATAAAGAATGTAGAGAATTAGCTGAGTCAGGCACGTAGCTAGAATATGGTAATAGGAAGGGAGGTCTGTCACGAAATACTGTGGTTATTTACCAGGGGCTCAATCATTCCAAACTATTTTATTGGCAACATATATTGGTTCGTTTAGCCAAGATTTCTAATGGGGGGATGATATGAAATACTGTGGTTACACACCAGAGGCTCGATCAATCTAAATATTTTGCTGACAACATACCCATATTGATTGGTTAGGACAATAAAATTAGGATATATTAGTAAGTATTTTAATAAAAAGCTATGAAAAAACCTCGAGTAAAAGAATATTAAAAAGTATTGAAAAAGATATAGTCTTCCGAGGTCATTCGAACGGTGTCGAGAATTTTGCGTCTGGGAAATTTGGGCCCTACCTCAAAAACGGGGAAAATTCCGCCTGCGATGTATCTCCACCGGGAAGTTTGAGCCCTGCGAAATAAAAGAACCTATTGGAGCTTACGCATTTGCTCGGAAGGGCTGACATTACAGCATAAACAATCCTCCCCCCACAACCATGCCATTTGTGATTTATTTTCATTGTGGCTATATAAGGGGAGAATAAACTTCAATATAAGCCAAAAGAACACAACGGATCAACGCAATTACTGCTTCTTCCAGAGATGATTTTGAGGGAACACTGGCCTCCCCAGAGCTCTCAGAGTGCCCCCTCGGAGGAGACCAAAATAATACGTCTATAATATAATAATAAATAGAATAGTACCAACAGTGACCCCCCTCCGGAATACTAAGTGTGCCCCCCGGAACATTTTTTCTGAAACAACGACTGAACGCAATTGTGTGTTTGAAGTGTAATTCCAGCAAGTAAACACACTGTACATAGTTTTCTTGATAATATTACTGAACTGATTTTACATTCACTTTACATTTTCTTTTCTATATTTTGTGTCCTGAAAAGCCAAACAACTCGCAAGGATTGTGAACAGAGATATCTGGGTAGAGCCAAACAGCCTTTTGTAGATTAAATTATACTCTTTGATTATATTAATAAATAATTATATATCAGTCATTTATATTTTTATTGTAAATTTTGTAGTATAATGAAAAATTGTATTTGTATGGATTGCCCTTTAGTGAACTAAAATTGTATTTTTTTTCATTTGTTCGGAATATTATAACGGATGGAGTAACTCACTGAGACAATGAGAGGCAAGCCTAGTTCAAATGTGAGTGGAAGTTACTTTACACAATACAAAAATAAGTTGAATTGTAGGGCGCTAACATCCCAGTGCAAATATATAGCCGGCGCATTTTCCCCTCTTTCTGGGGTAGGGCGCAAACATCCCAGTGCAAATATATTGCGAGCGCATTTTTTCCTATTTTTGTGGTAGGGCGCAAATTTCTCGGGCGCAAAATTCTCGCATTCAAGGAAAATATAATGTCCGTGAAGTTCACAAGCCACTTATGTCAGACTCCAATTTCGACTTTAAACGTCACTAGTGCTACGTTAATGTTCGATAGTGACGCAAATCGTTAGTACTCCACAGATAACGTGTGCTTTTTAAATAATGGATATAAGTCTTCTAACTGCATGCCAACACGCCCACTTCTAAGAATCATCTCAAAAATGAGGTTAACCGTTAGAGCAAGTAAGTGCTCATTAGTGCCATTAACATTAACGTTAATGCCTCGATCGTACGGCCCTTTGAGTAATAATAACACCACGCTCTTTGCTAGTCTCAATGCGTCCCTATATTCTCGCGAACACTCTGACGTGTCCAAGTTAGTTACTTTTTTTGCAACTATTGTTTATCTGTTATTGTTTATTGTTTATTGCTAGTCTGCAGAGTAGTCCTTACATTAATATGCCATTGTCCTTGATAATCATTGCGTATTTACAAGCAGTTTGTTATTACTGTTAGAAGATATCAAAAAACAACAGATAAAATCTACTACTTAACGGTTCATATTTTTCTTTTATAGTACATAAACGATTAATAATAATAATAATAATAATAATAAAGACTATTCCAGCATCAAAGTTATCAATTGCATCACACTGGCAACAAGCGACGCATATTTTAGCTTCATAAAAATTCGTTTCTCACGATTTTCTGGAAAACTACGTATGATAACATCTTCATTATGTCAAGTTGTTTATCTCAGTGTGATATATGTCTTACCTCTGGACAATATCACAGTAAAACAAAAATTAAATATTAGAAGTACATCGTACTTTTGGACTACATCTCATTAACCATGGGAAGATTGAGTAGTGTATACTTTAGTAAAGTTTCAGCTTAACTTGCATCATACATTCTTAGGATTACAAAAAGGAAATTTGTTCGTTTGCATTTGAACAAAATTCTTAGGATTACAAAAAGAAAAAATATTTTTTCCGAATTCCGGAATTTTTCTGAATTCCGGCATTTTTCTGAATTCCGGAATTTTTCTGAATTCCGGAATTTTTCTGAATTCCGGAATTTTTCTGAATTCTGGAATTTTTCCGAAATCCGGATTTTTTCTGAATTCCGGATTTTTTCCGAAATCCGGAATTTTTCTGAAATCCGGAATTTTTCCGAATTCCGAAATTTTCCGATTTTACTTTCCGGATTCTGGAAAGTAAAAATTCCGGAATTGACCATCCCTAATTTATTTATTTACTTATGACTTCTTTTACGTGGTGAAGTTAAGGCTCTGCAGCCTTCTCGAGCTCTTAATCACGTGCATAGACTATTTCTTTCTTTTCCTTTTTTTTTTAAAAAAAAAAAGCATTAATACATAGAAAATTACGTGTCAATTGACTCACCATGATCTCACAAATGTTATTGTTTTTGTTCTGATACGTAAAAGTCAATGTAAGAGAATACCAAATGCAGGGGTGCCCACAAGGGGGGGCTATGACGCAAACTGCGTCATTGAAATATTTGGAGGGGTTAAAAATCTATATAAATATGTTCGAGGCGGTGTAAAAATTAATCGAAAAGATTTTTTTTCATGGAAGAACACCTACAGATTGACAATTGAGACAGATGGGTGCGTCATGGACATGAGGGGGGGTGGGCACCACTGCCAGATGTATATTGTTTCAAACACAAATTCCTACATGGATCCTGAGCGACTTAATAGAAGTTTTTGAACGACCTATGGATAGATTCATTATAATCTCACAAGTTTTGCTTACATGTCGATAGGTAAAATTCAATATGGGAGAATGTTAAAGGCTGTATTGTTAAAACTCAAATTTCCGTTTGGAATCTAAACAACACAATAGAATATTATGAATGACATATTGACTGACTGAGAACGGTCTTTCATGCATAGAGTTCGAGAAAATAGAAAAAAAAATCATTTTTATAACGGAAAATAATGCTGTCCGTTGCTAATAATGTAATAGGCAGTTGGAAAAGTTTATTTATTTATTTCTGTGTCTCCGTATGTATAAAATACACTGTTCACTTGTAGATTGCATTTATAGTTGTTCATCTTCTCCTAACGGTGAGACATACTCCTAACAATGACACACATATTCCAAATATTTACGCGCATTCTACTTGTAATTTACTTGAACTACACCACTTATAAGTTCTCAGAAAAAAACTCTACTATCTTAAAGGGATATTGTACTGTATGAGAGAGAAACATGGACAGTATTCAAAAATTATGAAAAGCGACTGGAAGCTTTCTAAATGTGAGAGTGGAAAAGAATTTAAAGAATTTGTTGGGATGAGTAAAAAGCTCATATTATATATATTATTGATATTATTGATATTAGAGGAAGAGAAACTGGTTGTGACATTGGCTAAGAAGGAACACTGTATCATGAGGGACGTACTAGAGGGTATGGTGGGAGGAAAGAGAGGGAGAGGACAAAGGAGGTTACAATTGATCAACGATATCAAAACACAAAAATCGTACGTGAAGACGAAAAAGGTCAGCGGAAGACCGTGGAGCACACAAGATTCTCAGTTGCGGCAAGTGACTTGCTAATAATGCCACAATAACTATGATGATGATGATGATATTAGCTGAACGAGGAAATCGCCTTTAAATTGAAAAAAAGAGAAACAAGACAGAAAAAAAGAGAAACAAGACAAGTATGTTTCTTAAGATGGAATAAAGTTCCCCGTTCTTAAGTAAAATAAACTCTGATAAAGACATTAAGAGAATGACAAGAAGGTTACATTATTCACTTCTGGAATATGGGTTATGGACAGTCACCATTAAAGTTATCGTTACCCAAAGTCGGCCAAGATAATTGATTTGGCCATCTACTGAGAAAAAATAATTCACAAAATTCACTTTCATTCAAGAATTAACGTCTGCAGTAACTGACGTTTAGCATTACAATCTTGTAAGACGTTCTAGCACGATCCTAATAAAATCCTTAGCGTAATGTAATACAGTTATATCACATGGGTCAGAAGAAACGAATGGTTATTCCAAGTTAGTAATTGCGGAAAAAAATTGATAGAATAAGAACCACAGGAGGTCACGGGGAAAACCTGAGAAAGCTCACAAACACGATGTTGTCCCCCACAACCTCACTACTCCGTGATTGAATCAGGAAACTATCATCACTGAATTTTAATGCAATGTTTTTCCTATTAAGTGATTCTGTTAAGCAATTACCTAAACATGTTTTTCAATATACCGGGTGGCCCAAAAGTAGGTATACAACCCTGCATTGATCAAGTATAACATTCTAGTTTATAGATTTATTTGCTTCGACTGCTCCGGGCTTAAGTTATAAGTAAAAAGACGTTAAGAACAAATAATTTAAAAACTAGGAAATATAGGAAATAATTTTTTAAAAAACTAAAAGAAATAATATAAAATACAGTAAGATTATCAATACGGGATTGTATACATATTTTTGGGCCACTATATTCAGAAAGAAAATTATGTAGCGTACGTAAGAACTTAGGATACATGCGTAAATCCTGTAGTTTTTGGACTTAATGTGTAATCCTATGTAACCTCCCACAGTAAACGTATAACTGAAAACATATGTTTTATAATATTTTCCGTATAAGTGTCCCGAATAAACGTACCTCCCGTGCAAAAGAAAGAACTTTGTATAGGCCTTCAGGATCTCACATACAAATAGACGTAAATAACATATAGCTGACGTATGTAACATATGTATACGTATGCAATATACGGAAGTATGTTAGATGTCAAACTTCCTGCATTAGCATTATGTAATATCTAAGCGGGAGGTCAGTACGTATGTAGCATATGGATAACGTATGCTCCGTAGATTTCCGTAGTAAACATAAGAATTCCGTATATTCATATAATATAGCGCTGTTCGGGTAACGGAATTTTCTCAGTGCATGTGGTTAATGTTCGCGTGCCCCAAGTGGCACGCGTACCGTATATTGCCCACTCTAAGCTTATAAGAGATTAACTTCTTCAAGTAATGGTATTGGGTACAAGGTTTTAGTACTAAAGTTAAAAGATCTTCCATAAATGTGAAACCTTTAGTTCCTGTTCAATGGGAAACATCGTGTCTGACAAAATTCAATTTTAAAAGAAATATTATTGAACTGTATTAGGCCCTCGTGCAGCTAATGAACCATGCGATGGAATATAGCGTCTTTCCAAATGTGCAATCGAACTCTTCTTAAACGCCTGATCTTCCTGAAGTGGTATCATGTTTCTTTAGAATTAGGTTAATAGGCAGTTAAGGGAAGTATTGATCTGAAACTGTAGAGTCTATTTTCTCACACACTTTTTAACTAACTTCTTTTTCCTTTTTTTTTTAAAAAAAAAAGGTGCTTCTGGTCCAATTTGGCTGGAGGTTTCTCTTTCATTTCTCGTGGAAAGCGCCCGTTAAAGTCATTAGAGACATAGGGCAGGCAAAATTTAGTACTGTTGGAAAAGTTGCCAAAGTAACCAGGCTGAGAGAGACAGGGAGAGAGAGAAAAGGGGCCGGCGAAGCAAAGTTTCTGTCTCAAATTAGAGACGAACTGTCGTTTTCCAGAGAAACAAAACACTTATCTCTACTGAGAATATTTCCTCTTATTTCGCCGAGAAAGCGAACAAAATTGTGAGGGAGTTATTTCTTTTTTTCCTATTTATTTCCCTAATTCTGAAAAACAAAAGTAGAGAAAATGCTAGGTTATTGATTTATAATATAAGTCTAGCGGAAACTCATAAAATAAAAAAATAAAAAAAATATGCTCCCATCTTCTACTTTGAACTTACTGTTCTAGTTTCTTTGAGATATAACTAACTCTGTTGTGGGGTGGACGATGGCTCAGTGCTAAAGAGTTCATGTGTTGTGTGAACGGTCCCTGCTTCAATCCCTGGTCATGTAGGTTTGCGCTGGACAACCTCGTGAAAGTAGGCTTTATTCAGAATAGACAGTTTCCTCCCATATTCACATTGCATTAATATCACTTTCCTTAATCATTCGTCCAGGACAAGCCCTAGGGAATTTGCCGCCCCGTGCAGTTGCATCATTTGTCACATCTCTTTCTCCAGTCTCCGGTGCTTGGGGTCCCTGGTTCGATCCCAGCTCGCGCCGTGTGGACTTTGTGGTGGACAACCACCGTGCTCGTGGGTTTTCTCGGGGTTCTCCCGTTTCCTCCCACTTTCTGCATTTCACCATTTCACTCATCTCTCATCATCACCGTCTTCTCTAGCCTAGCCGGCATACTGTGGGACGTAAAACTAAAAGATTTCATTTTTTCCATTTCTCTTTCTCCAGAAAGAACATATCTTAAAAGCCATGATTTTAAGCGTGCTAGCACATCATGAACAACGAAAGCTCATGAAAGCCAACTCTCAATAAGAAAGGCAGAAACACTACAAATTGAATTCCGTTTTTGTCTGTTTTTCCTTGAAATAATAATCTATTATGTTAGTGGAAGATAAAGCAAACACACCTGCAGAGGAAAGATGGTAATCCTTTTTATAGAATTCAACATCGAGCTTCAATCTCATTATATCGGTTTGCAATTCCAGTGCAACCAGTTCTTTTATCTTTATTTCTTTAGTTTCCTTCTACATCTGTTTAAAAAATTGAAAAAGAACTTGTTTCCACTTTTAGTAGTAAGGCGCTTGTTTTTGACAAAGACAAGACTACCAAAACTGTGATAACTAATTAAATTGAACAGGTTTCACTACTGTTCGAAAGTTGACAGCAATCAAGCATTGATCCTGGGATTTGTTTGACGATTTGCTTTTGCACTGTCCATGTGACTTTAAACTAATGCAACCTAAACATGATTTATGAATGTAGTATTCAAGAAAATCAGCTTAGTAAATGTAACTACCATCATCATGAAGTCCGTTTCCATCAAGAAATATTTATTTTAAATAATATTGTTATGACAGATTTTGCCGCCCCATGGCAATGTACGTACGAAAGGATCCAGCATTCACATCCTTTAGCCTAATCACATATCCATGGGACATTGAGCTAGAAATTTCATTTCAATTTCTTTTCACTCTGTGGCTAATGTACCGGGAGTTTCATTTTCTCATAAACTTAACCATTCAATGTATGATTCTTTCTTTTATATCAATCATTATAACTACCTCAAACACATGTAATGGTTTCCCAGCAGACCCGTAACAATCGGCGGTGCGACCCACCGAGGCTCCGGACGAACTGGCCCTCACATCCGCCTCTTCAAGCTCATATTACTTACTTTCGAATGTTTATAAGGTACGTGTCTCACATACACAAAATGAATGAAAAGGTAATTTAAAGTTTCATATTAGTAGGAAACGTCTTTTGGCCCTCCCCAACCCTGTGGGCAGTAGAGTTGCCACATTTCCAAAGCAAAATCTCGGGACGCTTCCTGTGGTTTGCCACTTTCCCAAAGCAAAATGTCGGGACGCTTCACGCGGTTTGACACTTTTACGAAACAAAATGTCAGCACTCATCATGTGGTCTGCTATTTTTGTAAAGCAAAATGTCGAGGCGCTTCATGTGGTTTGTCATATTGCCACTTTCCCAAAGCAAAATGGAGGGACAATTCATGTTTTTTGAACTTCTCCAAAGCAAAATGTTGGGATGACTTCACATGGTTTGCCACTTTCCCAAAGCAAAATGCTGGGACGTTTCATATCGTTTGCCACTTTTCCAAAGCAAAATTTAGGGAATTCATGCAGTTATTCGGGGAGACCGAGTAATTACTAGTGTTTTTCCGTAAATCTAAGTTTCTCCATAGTGAATAGTGAAACTATATAACTAATTGATAAAAATGGAGACAATTTCAATCATCTATATTTTACATGCTGCTCTATAAAATATGTCATAAAGATATGATCAATTTGAATAGTAGGTAGCCTGTATATAGGTCTATTGTCTTACGTACTTAAATACATGCATTTTTTTTTTTAAAGAGAGAATTACCTATCCCATACTTTAATACGGGTGACGATCAAGTTATAACCGGAATTTATTTTTTCTACTACGTAAAGAAGATAACATGCGAATCAATTACTGTCTTTTTAAAGGTACTCCCCACGTACAAACACACACTTGCCTCATTTGTGTGAGAATACGGTACCCCTGCAGCATAGAATTCTTTGGCCCAATCTTTCAGCCATTTCAGCACACATGTTTTGACTTCGTCGTTGGTGCGGAATTTTTGTCCTCCCAAGTGCTCCTTGAGAGTACCAAAAAGATGGATGTCTCAAGGCGACAAATTGGGTCTAGACAGGGGATATTCTAGGATCTCCCAATCAAGTTTAGCGATAACTGTGACCGTTTTCATGGCCGTATGAGGAAGCGCGTTGTCATGCAAGATGATGCCGCCGTTCTTCGCAATCTGTGCCCGTTTTCTTCTCAAAGTCTCTTTAGGTTGCTGTAGCACGTGGCGCTGATTGTGGCGCCGCATGCCAGAAAATCAGTGCATATCACCCTGTCTTTGTCCCAGAATACCGTCAGCATTACTTTGCAGCGGGTGTTTGTGCCTTCATTTTTTTTTTTTTTTTCGCCAGTGGCGAGTTTGGATACTTACACTCCATGCTGGAGTGCTTTGAATCCGGAGTGTAACGATGCACCCAGCTCTTATCGCAGGTGATTAACTTTGCAAGAAAGCTCTAAAATCTTTGCGGATGCTGAGACGAGACGTTTTCCCTACACTACTTCTGGACGAACATTTGCATTTTTGGGACGCATTAGGCTGTGATTTTCTGGAAGTTCAGGTATTAATGGATTGTTTCCATACTTCTCACGCTGATGTTTGTTTTCGCACTCAGATCTCTCACAGTGATGCGTCGATATCTCAGAATGAGTTGCTCCACTCGATGAATGTTGGTTTTGTTGACCGCAGTAACTTGTCGTGGAGTACGGGTCACGTTGAGAACGGATTCTCTTCCTGCCTTGAATATTCAACACCACTCGTACATTTGCAACTGAGAGAGAGCTTCTTCGCCACATTGTGCTCTTTCTTCTGAAGATTTCAGCAGGTTTCACGTTTTCCTTCAGGAGGAAATTGATGATGGAGTACTGCTCCACTGGGGCCGCCAGCTCCACACTGCCAAGCTTGTTGTTATCGTCCGTCCCTGCTTTCTGATTTTATCTCCTCAGCTGCCCGTTGTTGCAGAAAAGTGTCAGGACTACCCTATCATAGCATGGGATACGGACGCAAGCTGCGCACAGAAACACCGGTTATAGAATTGAACGTCCCTCGTATAATTTACATTGTAGGAACAGTTCAATTTGTTACTGTTATTGTTTCTGCTGCTGCTCCTGCTGCTATTTATGACATTTAAATGTGTATTTCAAGTTATCTATTGCAACCCCAGGTTCGATTTCTGGTAAGAATACTCGGTCGAAAAGCAGTAACAGCTTTTACGGAACAGCCATCCTGAGTTAGTTTTTTTTAGGTTTTTCTCACTTACACCAGGCAAATGCCGAGTTGGTACCTAACAGGTCCCAGGCCGCTCCTTTCCTTTCATTCTTTCCACTTCCCCGGATAGTGTAGTCGCTGCGGGACGTTAACCCTCACACGTGAGTGGCTTAAAGTCAAAGCAGCCAATGTATCTATAAATATATAAGTAAATGGTTACTGGTTGCTGCCTTGAGAAGTTGATCTTCACCAATCACAAAGTAAGCTTAGACTTTCTGTTGCCAGGTACACTCATGTCCAAAATGATTGTCGCATATCTATAACTGTCTTCTTGTAAGAATATAATTTGATAATCATTTTGCAGGGTACTATTAGTACTGACTATTTGTATAATCGGGAAATGTATATTTGTTGCAAATTTCATAGGAAAAGAATTATTAATAAGGAAAATAGAATGAGTAAAACAAAATGTCGCTAAATGGACACGAAAGTATAATTTTCGTTTTATTGTTCGTATTTACTGATCTTTTGACATGAAATTTGCCACATACATGTCTTTGCCGATTAAACACATACTAGTATTATAAGAAATACCGGGCGAATTCGTTATCAAATTATATTCCTACAATAACATATTTATAAACATGTGACAATAATTTTAGACATGAATGTACATTGCTACCTGCCTGTCGCTGATGTGAGATTTTAGGCTTATTTTGAAGCCTTTGTATCATTATGTGGAACATAAATTCCAATAATAATAATAATAATAATAATAATAATAGAAATAGTTGTTGTAGTAATAGTAGCAGTAGTAGTAGTAGTAGTAGTAGTAGTAGTAGTTACCAACTTCATTGATAAATATTTTAAAGTTCCAACAAAGTTACAAGTAAGATATTAGGGCACCGCTGCCAGCCACCACTCTGCCAATTAGTGAGGAACAGGCTTGCCAATGAAATGATAATTTATCATGATATACGATAATTTAAGCCTTAATATTATATACGATAACGCCCTTGTGATAATAGGTAATTAGACAATAATTGTAGAACGCACACTTTTTTTTTTTTTTTTTTTTTGCAGTTTCTGAATGTGCAAATAAATTGTAGATGTACATAAAATAATTATAAAACACACCCACACACTGGGGTCTTTAACGGTTGTTTCAGCCAGGGATGTTATAAATAGAGGATCTGCCGATATGTATCTTCATCCTACTAAATCGATGAAGCCAAAAAAAAACAACCGAGCATCGGCACGTCTGATTGGCTACTCTCGTTTCTGCCATCGTCTGATTGGCTACTTTCGTTTCCGCCATGATTGCTGGCTGCAAACATTGCGATCTTATTGGGCGGAGTGGGCAGGGTAGGGGTGGTGAAACTGTGACGTATGGCTTCAAGATTTTATTGTAGTAAGCAGATCCTCTATTTTATAAGATCCTTGGTTCCAGCTAGAATAAATCAGTAACGATTTGAAAATTGGCAAATGACATCAACCCTGCGTCCATTCTTTAAATTCAATTACATTTACAAAGGGGTGGAAATATTTTTGTTCAGAGTAGTGTTAATAACGATTTTCAATAATGATGACAGTGACGCTGATTACTAGATAAGTTTATTATAGTATTGTTATTGTTAGTACTATTATACTTGTTTTTTACAACTGCCACGTGCATAACGAATATACGATATTTGCAACGATTTTTTTTTTAAAAAAAAGTTCGTTACTGAATTCTCTACGTCTGTCCCCGTGTGTATGTGTCTGTCTTCTCTGTCTGTTATTTGTTTTCAATTTTGAGTCCTCCATTCGATAGAGCATCAAAAACTATCTGAGAAAATGATGGAATTTTTCTCATCACTCTTACCGTTCCCGAGATATTTTCTAAAAAGAAAAAAAATGGCCGATTTCCGGAGATTTAAGGAATCATACCTCGGGAATCGTGCGTTATAGCGAGATGATGATATTGGTGTTGCTCAATACGTAAGAAGATGGTGAACATTTTGGTACCAAATAGTAACCGGTGGCCAATGGAAAACTTACCAACTGCCCACTGTTCCTCAGATATTGGCCAAAAAGTTCGAATTTTGGGAGATTTTAGGAGCCATATCTCAGAAACCGTAAGTCATAGAGAAATGATATTTTGCGAATTTTTGCGAGAAACAAAACGAGATTTACTTTTACATCTAGGAACAACCACAATTATCTTTTCCTCTCCATCTTTCCATTCTTTTTAAGTTCGTTCTGGCTATGTTCTTGAGCATTCTCAACTGGTTTTCTAAAATACGATATTTTTAAAGACGAAAATCAATAATTTTATTATCTGGGTTTGCAAACTCTAATGAGGAAATATTAAACAATCTTCTGATCAACAAAATATATCACGTCAGCGGCAATATTTAGTGTGAGTAAAGCAAAAGAAGAAAACAAACATGATGTTTGAATATTGTTAGAAAGAATTTTGTTGCAAATATCATACAAGATGGATTGAAGAGGCAAACTCATCATCTAGGACTGTTAACGTGGTCTTGTAATCCAGCTTCTTGCAGGCGAGATAGTGTGGTACGGAACGACCTATGCTGTAAGTATGATGGTCTGTGCACCCACCAACTGCACTGCATTTAAGCTTGGTCGTACTTTGGACCTTAGGTTAACAGTAGGTTCTATCCCTCATAACCTTGGTGTTGTATGAGGACATAAAACCACAAAAACTTAAATTCATTTAAATTTTCGATTGAATCCTGTTCTGTACAAAGTAACTTTAGTCATGATTACTCCTTCTTTTTCCCTTTCTTCCTTCTTTATGAAGAATCATCCCCATTTAAGGGCATCTTTCGCAATTAGAACTCAACAATCTCTTCTGTAGTATTTTATATTAGTTATGGTCGCCAAATTACAAAATTATGTATAATGATTAAAAGTGACAAAATATATGTGTGTGCATATATATTGCGTAATGAAATTATAAGAAATATATATAATAAGAAAATACATATTTTGTAAGACATATTAATAAACTTTATTCCAATACATTGACGTAACTAATATTATCTTGTATTGTTTTTTTGGAAATGTGAATTGTTCAAAATCAGAATATATTTCGTTAATTAGGTGATGGATAGGTAAATGACACAAACTGAATTTGTAGGTAAACAGTTTAAGTATGTTGATAGTTAATTAGGTCTCAGGCAAAAGCCTAAATATGATTACGTATTCGTTTGTGTCATTAGAAAAAAAGGAAAACAAGGTAATTTAAGAGAATCTCAGGGTCCAAACTGATGTAAATTATTCAATATACGTAAAAAGGTGCGCAAGAGACTAGAAGGGCTTTCAGACCCAAACTCGGAAAAACGCGAGCATGGGTGGATATTGCACAACTGGTGGTGTCGTAAGACAACCTCTCTTGATGTAAGTTGTATTTTTTTTATTTTTGTATATCAAAACACTGTTACTTTAGAAATGAAATTTAATTAAAACTTTAAGTTTTATTTCCCACGATTATGCCGGTTAGGCTAAACGAGGGGGTGATAATGAGAAATGAATGAAATGGTGGAATGAAGAAAGTGGGAGGAAACGGGAGAACCCCGAGAAAACTCACAAGCACAGTGTTTGTCCAGCACAAAGTCCACACGGCGCGAGCTGGGACTGTCACTTAAGAGTCCAAAGGTTAAGGTAATTGCAGAAAGATGTTTTTATATTAGCTAGCTTTTTTCTCTGATATTTGTCTAATGAACTAAATCTTTTATAATTATATGTAAACAAAACACTGTATTTTGTGGAAAAGAAAGGAAACGAATAGAAACGTTTTGCCTTTTACTTTAATTTTACCCAACATCTAATTCAATTAAGAGCAGGCAGAAATACTTGTCTTTCAAACACTTGGTTCCCTTAATTCATTCAAAATTACAATCCTATCAAACCCATTATTTAAACAATTGGAAACAAAAAGAAGTAAGTTCACAGAGTAAACTGTCTCCAAGAAATGACAAGAGCTGCTGCATCTATCTTTTATTTATTTATTTATGGTTATGTAGAAAAGGAAAATATCATTACAAGCTTGAGCTCCCTCATAACTATATAGTTAACTCACATGACTTTGGCGTGGAAGGACCCAAGTTTGATTTCTGGTGAGAGCTCACGTGGTCCGGATGTGACATTAAGATCTAAGTCTAGGTCTTACAAAGTCTTACACCTGAGTAGGTCGTATAACTCCGAACTAATCTACGAAATTATTAGTTAGGTGGACTGTCAGGTGGAAAGTCTTAACGTTGAAATAATAGCCGAGATAGGAGCTAATAGCCGAGATACGGGTTTTTGGCGTGGGAGACCACGATTCAATTCCCGACGGGAGCTCATGCCGTTGGAATTCAATGTCTCATACAATCAGGAATGGATTCAATCTGTAGCCACATCTCATATAGCCTCGCTGCTGAAAGGAAAGCTAAACTCAAAATCAAATCAAATCAAATAGTCGAAATAAAAGTTAAAAAGTACAATTCAAAAAAGAACGGATAAACTAGAAATAAGTAAACGGATAGTAGAAGAATTTAATAAGAGAGGCTAATTTACGATTATTGAAAATAGACATGCAGAAAGGGAAATTAATACGTGGATAGTAAAAGTGTTCAACAGAGATTATAAGATTCCGACTTGCAAAGCCTGCAATTTTTAGACAAGCATGCCAGTTTACATGTAACACTAATTCCTAATAGTATACAAACAAGCAAGTAGATGTCTCTACACGCGCTACATGCTTGTCTGATCCCAAACAGATGGCACTAGCGTGCAACGAATTTGCAGATGTAAAATTATTAATGAATTAATTGCAACTTAAACACTGTATTGTTTTAAATTATTTCAAAATAGGCCAAGAGCCGTAAGATATTTAGATTTGGGCATTAACATTTGTGTATATTTCTATAGTAACATACTGTGATTATTAGTGGCAAATTGAACCATATTGTTTGAATTTATTATTTGAAAATGGATAATAATAATACTGAACAGAAACGTGTTTAAGTCATTTACTTGTAGGACAAGTAAAGGATTAGAGTTTTTATTAACCATACTATTAGAACAAGTGAAGAAGTAGAGTTTTTAATTAACCACTACTTTAACCTATAGTGTACAAAGATCCGGAAGCTTCGTTGCAACAACTACGAAGGCAAGTCAAAAATTATCTACACTTTTGTCATAACTTTTCTTACATTGCGCACTTTGTCTTCTGTCCTCGCATATTTTATTATTATATTGTTGTGGTAATGTTGTGAAAATGTGGTCTTAATTCCTCCATTTTTCTTCCTTTTGTTGCAGAGATATCATGGCTGCTCTAAGTTTGCACCAAGGAGGAACAATGAGCAGTGATCCGATTCCTTTGGTCGAAGGGTGTCAAAGGGTCAGACATTCATCGCAGACTATCATCGCAATACGGGAGAAGTGCACTATCACATAAAACTGTGTTTTTGTGGCTCGAGAATTTTAAAAGTGGTCGAACAAGTGTAACGCATGAAGAGGGAGCAGGACGGCCATAAACCTCCACTACAGATGACAACTTTCAGCAAGCTTGAGAGATGGTTCTGGCGAATAGGCGAATCACTATCGATGAGATAGCAGCTACTTTGAACATCAGCCATGCCTCTGCCCATCAAATCATCTACGACGAGCTCGGTTTTCATAAAGTCTGTGCACGGTGGGTACCAAGAAAGCTTACTGCAGAACACAAGCTCACGCGTGTTAGAATCTGTCAACCCTTACTCACTCGCTTCAACAACGAAGGTGATGCATTTTTAAGCAGAATAGTCACCGGCGATGAAACAAGGGCTCATCACTATGAGTCAGAATCAAAGTGCCAGAGTATGCAGTGGAAACACCCTGGATCTCCGACGAAGAAAAAATTCAAGACTGAGCCATCCGCAGGAAAGGTTATGTTAGCTGTGTTTTGGGACTCACAGGGTCTCATAATGGCAGAGTTTATGGAAAAGGGAAAGACGATTAACAATGCGAGTTATAGTGAAATGTTGGAAAAGAACCTGAAGCAGGCAATTTGCAACAAACGCCGGAGTTTCTTGTCGAAGAAAGTTTTGTTGTTGTATGACAATACACGACCACACACGGCTCA
Organism: Thermobia domestica; assembly: GCF_964235325.1. Lineage (NCBI taxonomy): Eukaryota > Metazoa > Arthropoda > Insecta > Zygentoma > Lepismatidae > Thermobia > Thermobia domestica. The sequence continues at coordinate 152,409,651 of NC_137467.1, forward strand.
TCACACTATTGAAACCATCAACAAGCTGAAATTTGAGTTATTGGAACACCCTTCCTACAGCTCAGACCTAGCTCCATCTGGCTTTCACTTGTTTGGGCCACTCAATTAAGCTTTGCGTGGTCGCCGATTAGCCTCAGATTTAGACATGCAAAATGCAGTGCAAAAGTGGCTTCACGACCAACCGAAAACCTTTTATTTGGAAGGAATACGTAAGCTCGTTGACCGTTGGGCCAAATACATTGATAAGGGGGGGGGGGAGATTACGTAAAAAAATGATGTGCATAGTATAACCCTAGCTTCATGTAGTTACACTGTAGAATGAAAAGTGTAGATAATTTTTGACTTTCCCTCGTAGTTATGGATAAACTGAATACCTCTTATCAAACTATTAATTCTTCTTAATTTTGAATAAATAGCAGTACCTTCAGAATTTACAAACAATTTTCAACTAAAGAACGGTCTCTACTAAGAATAAACTAAGGATGCATAAGGATGTGTGCAACCAGAAATTTTTGTTTGGAGAGTCGGAAGTTTAGGAAAATGGAGTCTATACTACAAGACAGCATGTTTATACAGTAGTGGACCGATGTATTCTGCACCTGAAAAAATGATAAGTTTGTTTTCAGTACCGCCTATATTCACAGAAAAATCAAGAGAACTAAATTGTTTTTATAAGAAAAGGAAGAGTATAGATGAGCACTGAAATCATTTTTTTTTTTATGCTACATCAATCATTCCTCTGCTAAACAAGTATCATGCGCTGTGTAGTTCTAAGAAAACGTACAAATGTATGTCAAATTGCGAAGTTTTCGGGAGAGGTCTGGACTCGGTTGACCCTCTGGGTACACCCCGATAAGGACCAATCAACTGAGGCATGTATTCAAGCAATAAAGACTCTCTGTTCTATACCCAACATAGACCCGGAATCCTGAAGCTATCCTAACATCCAAGTTCACTCGGAAATATCTTATTAAAAATAAAGCTCTCTCGTAGCTAAGCGGTTAGCGTACGTGCTTTTGACATGGGAAACTCGGGTTCAATTGCCGGTCACAGCTCATGTGGTTCGGATCTGACGTTAAACTGTAGATTCACGTGTCATATAGCCTTGCTGCTGAGAAGGGACCCTAACTTCAAATTAAATCATCGAATATAGACTATTAAAATACATCCCATAGTGTACAGCAGTGATATGAAATTCACGACTCTCGGTTTACCAGGAGGGAATAACAAAAAATGAATAAATATTTTAATGTGTAAACGACTTGTCTCATTTATTAAAAGGAGCAAATCCTTGGTGACATTCAGGTTAGTTGACATTCATCTTACCTCAGTTCTAAAATTGCAAGAGGGAGGAGTATGTCTCCAGACATTCGAAAATTGGTTGCAGAAATTAAGATGCCAAGTGTGCGGAAAGAAGTAATAAATCCCATCTACTATCTGAATTTCCTTATATCTCTTCTATTTCTTAAAGAACTATAGTATTAGGTAAGAATTTATGTATTTACTAACTAACTAACTCTATGGCCTTTGGAACCCGGAGGTTTAATGTCGCATTCACAAAAGCCCTCCATTGACTTCTGTCCTTAGCCAATTGGATCCAGTTTCTACTTTATATTCCTATTTCTGGGAGACCCATCTTAATATTGTCCTCCCATCTGCACCTAGGTCTTCCTAATGATCGTTTTCCGATTGTACTTCCCGTTAAAACTTTGAAAGCGTTTCTATTTTCTTCCATTCTGGCCATCAAAAAAAGTCAGTGACTTTTAATTAATCACCAATTTTTCAAACGTTTTTCTTTTTCTTTTTCTTTCTTTTTTTTGGTTGCACTAGGAGATAGCTACATTGTACCATCGATAAAATAAACGAGAACAGAGGTCACTATAAACAATGTAAGAAAAGTTATAGCTACATTACGGATAATTTTTGACTTACCTTCGTAATTATGAGTAGCAAAGATTTAACTAAAGAAGATTAAGCATTTTTTTTTTAGACTGAACCTGTCATTGGTGACTAACTATGATCGAGTGGGCTACATCTGATTGCAGAAAGTAAAACGCTCTGAAACTGGAAGGAGCTTTTGGATAGGAATGTCCTCTCGAACGTTGCTCACTGTTGTGTCTCGCAGATAAAAATATGCTTTTCTGGGAGCCTATATGCACGCCTCTGAGTGACTCTATCTATCTTTTAGTTGTTAGTTGTGCTTTGTATTCGTACAAGAAAGGGTGTTGCTGACACCTCTTCGTACCTTCGAGTTTTCCAGGGCACATTGAAGGTTATAAATAAAGTTTTCATATCTTGTTGGCAGTTCGTCTTCTGTGAAATCTCCGAAAATTGTTATTTTCAAGTTTTAATTTTGTTATTTATTTCATAAAGTCCCTTTTCTTAGTTTTTTTTCTTTTATTTCCTTCATTCATCACAGATAATAGAAGCTGGGTAAAAACAAGATACAGAAAAACTTAAGAGGAATTGAAAGAAGGTAGCTATTGTTCAGATAAGAAAGAAGATCCTGGATGCACACGAGTGAAAGACAGATAGACCCGGAATAAGTGTATTAAAAGCTGCAAACTCATATCATAAATGGAACAACCCAATAGAGGAAGAGGAAGTTCCGAGTACAATGTGTGTGTGTTTCAAGTTCCACATCCGCTAACTTCCCGTGTTTCTTTGTTCGTTCGTCTGTTTTCCCGCCAATTTTAAGAATTCTTACATTTTTCATAAGTCAGATACCCTCCTTTGAGGACATCAATTACAAAAGCGTCAGTAAGCTGAAATATTCAAAAGCCACTTATATTAGCTAATCTATGTCACACAAATTTCAATATCTCCAAAGTAAACAATCGAGAAATATCCAGATAATTGATCGTTTGACATTGTTCTGATAAGTGTTGTATAAAAATCGAAATAAAAATTTAATAGAACATAAGTAATACAGTGTGTTTCAAAACAACACCGACAACGTTTGGGAGATGATTCCTGACACCAAGATAAAACGAAAAGTATAGACCACCCTGGGTACACAAATGCTTCCTTTCGGAATTATAAGCTGCCGAAAATATGAAAAAATGAACTTTAAAGGTTCATAGCTCTGAAACTATGGAACCTACCGTAGTCAGGTTGAGACTTCACTTAGGAAGTAGTATGTGCTCTATCCAAATATCGATGTTTCAGAATCCTTGGTACTTCATTAACAATTTTTGTGGAGGTTGTTGGTGATTACTTCAAATTATATGCCCGTAGACAAACTCCCTTCTGCAGTCTTGTTGTTGTATTTTTTTCTTTTCATTGTACGAACTCCATAATTTCTCAGCTTTACAACTTCATATCTCCCTTACTCGGCAATACTGATAATCCACCTTTTGCTTATTTTCTTTCACGTTTTATGACAATACTTCTAATGCCATAAAATGGTATAGTTCTGTTTGAAAAACTATAAGGTTGTGTTGGGATGGCAACACTGCTTGTGCGACACTACTGCAGTGTTCTTCGTCACGTGTCTCCCTCCCGTAGGTATCATGTTACCTAAATATCTTCTTCATTTTCTGCCTTTTGCAGACGTTCTAGGGTATAACTCGACACAGCTTTACCCGGTCAGTGTTTGGTCACCTATTTGGTTTACCCGCTACCATGGCTTACGTAGCGGGTAAACAAGACATTTCCGCACCGAGTGACTATCATCACGATGATTAGCGACCCACAATTAGTCAGGCTACCAATTTTCATAAATATCTAGTTGTCACGGTTCGCATATATCCCTTGTCAGTGGCGTTTTTAGGGGCTTCCGGGCTAATCCTCCCGAAATTTTATTTATTGTATTATAGTAATGAAATATCTTGCAGAATTTTTACATTTTCAGTACTAAAGTTAGCAAAACCCACCCCTGAAACAAAATCGCAAATACGCCATTGTCCATCTCTATCTATATACATAAAAATGAAAGTGACTATGTTTGTGACTTAACTCTTGAACGACAAACCGATTTCGATCAAATTTTCAACAAATTTTCAACATAGGCCTGGGATGGATTTTATGATTTCACTTTCATGGCACAACTTAGAGGAGGGACAGATATTTTTAAAAAAATGATCAAAAATGACAGATATTAGGTAGAATCCATAGTTTTTGGGATCGCTGAGAAGAACAGTGACACTTCCGATGACGTTTAAATCCAAATTCAGCCTTTTATTTTCAAAATGAGGCGCATTCTCCCCGTGCGAAGAACGGGTATCTTGATGGTAATTTATATTTGTTAACTTTATTGAAAGAAATTGTTATAGTTGAAAATTCTTATAATTGATATTGACTGATAATGGTAATTATAGGCCTAAAATAAGAATAAGATAAATATTGAGAATAAAAATCCTAAAATCTTTCAGTTTAACGTCCCACAAGTATGTCATTCAGGCTAAAGGAGAGGGATGATTAAGCCAAGTGAATGCTGATGGAATAATTGGTGGAATGATAATGTGAGAGGAAAGGGAATAAAACCTACGGATATGATGCCCACTAGAAGATTACTTGGTCTGGGATCGAACCCGGGATCCCATGCAACAGAGGAAAGCGCTCTACCCACTGGGCCAACATGTCCTCTATATTAAGAAAAAGAAGTATATTGATAGTTTCCTAATGTGAGCTACTGCTTGTTGTAACTGAGTATTTATATCGTTCTTTAGTTCTAAGTCAATATCTTTCTCTTACGGCCTTAATGTTCTTTTTTAAATAACTGCATTGATTATACTTATTTTACTAATCTTAAAATCTATTGCAGGTTAGAGTGGCACTATCATTAACACTGTTTAGACTATAAACTTTAACTATTCTATCAGGCCTTGTTTCCATTTTGTACTAATACACAATAACACACTGAGCAAGGCTATGTGATAATATGTAAAAAAAAAACACTATCACATAACAGTTTCAACACCATAACTGTGTCTTCATCAGATTTCCACTCCTTCTGGCTGTTTGGGAGTTGGTCACCACTTACATACTCTGCGGAGATCAACTTTTAATTAGGCTCCGCCCCTTCATAAGTGATGACCAACTACCAAGCAGCCAGAAGGAGTGGAAATCTGATGAAGACACAGTTATGGTGTTGAAACTGTTATGTGATAGTGTTTTTTTTTTATCACATAGCCTTGCTCAGTGTGTTATTATATATTACTATATACTTCTGTATTAATACTAGCAACTTCCTCCCGCGTGTTACTGTGAGCAGTATATTCCGTTTTTTTCTTCTGCGTCTTTCATGTGGGTAGTATGGTGGCTTACTTGTTAGTGGTAGAGCACTTACGTCTGTGCTCGGAGGTTTCAGTAGTAGTGGCCCCCGTATATTGCGCCGAGTCAGCAAAAATTTTCTCGATTCTGATTGGCTGAGAGAGGTCACGTGACGTTAGGCCCCGCCCACGCGGGAAACTCAAATTTTCCAGGTCACGTGGTATGACGTCATGAGTCACCCGCGGGGAAAATCCCTCACCAGGGATTTTTGAAAATTGTTCCCTTTTACGGGTAAGATGTGTGTTTTGATTGGTTGATAGCTGTCACGTGATCTTAGACCCTACGATATTTGAAATTCGTTCCCTTTTACGGGTAAGATGAGTGTTTATGATTGGCTGATAGAGGTCACGTGATCTTAGGCCCTGGGATTTTTAAAATTCGTTCCCTTTTATGGGTAAGATGAGTCCTTTGATACCACGATGCTAGAGGTCACGTGATCTTAAGCCCTGTGACTTTTGAAATTCGTTCCCTTTTTATGAGTAAGATGAGTGCTTTGGTACCTCGATTCTGATTGGCCGACAGAGGTCACATGATCTTAGACCCGCCACACGGTGAACAGAATACGTGGGAAAACCCCTCACTCATTTGTTTCCATTTTTACGGGTAAGATGATTGCTTTGGTACCACGATGTTGATTGGTTGATAGAAATCGCATAATCTTACACACCCACCCCAATGCTAGACATTCAGAGTGCTATGACGACGATCCACCCTAGACCTGGATTTTAGAATTTAGTTCCCTTTTTATGGTTATGCGTAAAGTTCCCATGAAGGGTTCAACCTCCTCCTTAAATAACCCTTTTTGGTATCATGATATTGTACTGAAGTTTACCTTAAATATTATCATTCTCTTTGACAGATAAGATGATTACCAGCTTTTTTACCTTGATGGAGATCCTGTCCTTGAATTAGTAGCCTATGTCTCTGGAAGTAACAATGGTGAAAGAGAGGTGTCGCTTGTAGATTTCTTATAACACATTGTTGTGAGTTTCAGCGATTTTTTTAAACGCTCAGTAAGCGCTTCATTAATGGAAACAGCGTTGCCAGATTTTTTCTACCTAAACTGCTCCGATTCTTTTCGAAACGGTTCCGCAGAGTGCAAGAAATTTTAAACTAAAAAATTTTTCGAACTAAAAAATTTCAAAACTAAAAAATTTTAAACAAAAATTTTCAAACAAAAAATTTTCGAACTAAAAAATTTTGAAACAAAAATTTCAAAAAATTCGAACTAAAAAATTTAAACTAAAAACTTTCGAACTAAATTTTCAAATCAAAAAATTTTCGAACTAAAAGGATTTTAAAAAATTTTCGAACCCAAAAAAAATTCGAACTAAAAAATTAAAAATTTTTCGAAAAATATTTTAAACTAAAAACTTTCGAACTAAATTTTCAAATCAAAATTTTTCGAACTAAAAATTTTAAAAAAATTTCGAACCAATTTTTAAAAATAAGTTTCGTACTAAAGATGTAAACCACATTTGAAAATTTTCAAATCAATTTTTGAACTAAATTAAAAACCAAATTTTGGACACTAAAAATTCTTTAATTATTTTTCGAACAAAATCATGTAAATCAAATCTTGGATATATTTTCCACCTTAAATTTTCAAGATTACCATTTATTTGAAAACAAGTGTTCAGGGTTTCAAGAAATAATAAAACATATTTTTTTCAACTTGTTGTATTTAACGAAAGGTATGTGCTCTTCTCATACAATTTATTAACATAATAAATACAGGATCTAGTTAATGAATATGTTGGACGCGTCATCATCTTCGAATCTTGTAGCCGTATCCTGTAAAGAAAAAGAAGAAACGATGGATTACTTTATGAATTTCTTTTTTCTGAAACAATAAAAATGAGTCAATATTGATAAGAGAGAAATAAAACTTACTCGTAAATGATGGATCTGCTTAGGCTCATCTTCCTCCTCGGGTACAGGATCACTGCATTTTTTTTTTTTCACCGATGGATGTTTATGAACTCTTCTGGGTATTGCATTTTTTCTAGGTGTTGCTCCTTTATGGTCAAGGTTCCTCCTTCGGTACGAGATAACTACATTTCTTCCACTGATGGTGATGTTGATGGTTTATAAACTCTTGTGGGTACTTCATTTTCTTCTTGGTGTTGCTGCTTTGTGGTTAAGGAGTGGAAAAAGAAAAGGAAAAAAAAGAAATGGCGGCCTTATTGGGTGTTTACAGTTTTTTCTTCTTCATCTTCTTTTTCCAGTTCCATCTTCTGTTTTTTAACGTACCCGTACGGAACCGTATCATAAGAATTGAATTCTTTAAATCGACGTTTTGTGTACTGGATACTGTACATTTTTTCTTCTTTGCGTGTGACGATGGTATGGTCTTTAGTCCTGCATATCTTATGGGGGATAGTGATGGTGACTTGTCCACGGCATTGATTTGTAATCATTTCTTTTAGCGTGTTGAAATTTAATTGTTGTCCTGCATTGTAATTTAATGTAAATCCTCTAATTTTGCATATGTAACTGGTGACGTTGGTATCCGGATTGTATATTTCTAGGCTGTAATTTTTTGGTCCTCCACTGACAAATGTCTTGATGTATGCTCGTGGTCCGTAAGACTCCATCTCATTCGATAAGCATCCCAAGTACGTTGAAGGTTCAATGGTTGGCTCCCCGGGCTTCTCCGTAAATATCACAGAATCCGTGTCGAAATATAAAACACGTTCCTGCAACATTTCCAGGTACTTGTACAGTTCCAGACGTGCCTGACATGTTGTAAATGCACCTAACACGACATTGGTGTTTCGGTTTTGAACAGGCACATGTTCATTGTACTCCCAGAACGCATACAACATCGTATCATTGATGGGTACAATTTGATGGAGTTTAATGTCGGGGGAAGTGAGTTTTTCATAAAATTCTTCCGGCCGATCAATAATTGTGGTCTGGCTAAAGTTTGATCTTTGCGAAAGCTTTCCCCAAAGAGAGTTCACACAAAGCTTAGATAAACTTCTTCGGGCAGGATTATTTTCAATTTTGGACGGATCCAATGCAATACCTTCACGCTCCAGGACGGTTTGTATGAATTTTGATTTGTCTTCTTCGCTGACACAGGAACTGGGCCAGCCAGACGCTTCCATTTTTGATTTTAAAAATGTATTGATATATTCCGTGAACAAGCCACCTGTTTTCGTGATGGGATCATATTGTTCAATGTCATAGTCCCAAATTTCAAAAATTTCCACTGGTTGATATCCTAATTCTACTGCTTTCTGGATTTCATATGATACCCATGTTCCAGTGAGGCATCGCTCCTGATCGTTGTGTGTACACGTTGCTGTAGGGTCTGGGTTCATTTCTTCGGCACACGCAGCACACAGTGGAAAGAGTAGTTTCTTGTTACATCGGTAAGGCAGGAGACCATGATAAAGATGGCGACTTGGTAATATCGACATTTTGATCAGACCATTGACTTTATTTATTGGTGGTATATTTTCATCACCCTGTAGATAAATTCGTGGATGGCCTACAGGGTATTTAGCACACTTATTGATGTAAGGATAAAGCGAGACAATATCGAAATATTTTATTACTTCCCCCGCTTTTTCGTCGACTTGGTGGTACAATTTCACGCAATTGGTCCTTCCTCCAAAAAAACTATCTCTTGGATTTAATGGTCTGCGGTTCATGTACGGGTGATTCTTTAGATACGTCGCCATTGCAGGATTTTGTTTTAAGAACTGATTAAATTCGCACTCCCACATTTCATGTACAATGTACCCCAATTCACGCAGTCTTGCATTTTTGCGTTGCGTTCGTTCATAACGGAATTCCATGGTGTCTTCTGGATTGCTGTAGATGGGCTGATTACGGCCTGTAGTAAAACATACTTTACATCCGTGATAAAAGCAGCCGGCATGCTCGTAGACGTGCTCCTCTAACGTCTCAGGATCTTGGTAGTAGCCATCAACATGAAATCCCGCAATAAACACTTCTTTTTGTCGGGCCGCATGTAAGATTTGTTTTTCTTCGGTTTTTTCAATGTAGGCCAGCCATTGCATTGCAGCGATCGATTGGGTACTTCTCCATCGATAGCCATGTGCCGGTAGAATTCCTATGGTGTTGGGTTTAAGGAAATTCCGGCGGAATACTAAATTGGAAGCACTGGCAATCGTGATCGTCTCCAAGAAGGGATTCACTTTGGTTTCTGTTTCAAATGACGTCATAAACGAAACGCATGCTTGTCGCAGTACATTGACATCTTGAATACAATACTTGAGAATTTCTTTCTGGAAATCAAACGTATCATTACGATGATCGTTGTACCACTGCATGAACTTGTTTCTGTCTTCGACGGCCATTTCATCTACACCATAATACTTCGTTTCTGGAAGTGGTCCAATATACGATTGATTCTCCTTGGTGTTGAAGAAATGCGGGAAGTAGCCTTTAGTTGCGGGTAAATTGAACGCTTTTGACAATTTACTTAATGCCATAGGTAGGAAGTTCAACGAGTCAATGAACGTCAGATTATTCAAGGTTAAACTCAGTATCTTGGTCCCATTTAATATGACGTCAGGTCTCCATTGGCATTGTTCGACCATGGTCTTTAAAATGAAATGTCCATCGTATCCCTTAGCGTTGTGCGCGACACAGAAAATCCTATTTATATTGGGACGACGTTCCCGCAAGTACTGGAGAAAATCATAAACTGGATCCTCTCCTTGGAAAATATGCTGGCGCTGACCACACGTACTGCAAGACTGCTGGATATTATTGTTTTCAACACATGCGTAACATACTTGTTGTGCAACCAATAAATTTGGAATGTGTACATACGTATTATCGCCAATATTCGTGTCCTGCATAGATTCTATATCATAGAATATCAATAAGGCTTTCTTTGCGTGCATGAGCGAAGGAACACCAGGTTTCAAGCATTGGCGATCAGGAAGCATAAAACATTGATGGGATCCCGGAACAATCTTCTTACAAACATTGCAAAAGATCTCATTGCAATCATGAATGCGTTGTCCAGTATGCACAAAAGAATATACTCTGTAACATCTAGTACATTGCTGCACCATTTTGCATACAGGTTCCCCTTGATGATATACAATATTACGATGATTGTTAAAACATTCTTCGCCGTAAAATTGACGATTGCAGTCGTTGCATAATATCAGCGTTTGGTTCTTGTCGCATAGTGGTCTCTGTAAACATTTGGAGCACGTTACAGGACAATTTTTCACATGTCTGTTACGATGATCATACTTTTTATGGCACGCTTCACAGTAGAACTTGGTTGCAAAACAAGCAGTTAAGGATTGGATGATATCAAAATGGCCAGCCAAACAAATCAAATTTATGGGAGTGCGATTTTCGTCGTTGGGCCCCTCGTACATGATATCACGGCCTGTGAAACTGGTATACACAGTAATTTTATATTCTTTGAGGTATGCCTGGAATTGTCGTATTTCATTTACACTGGCACCATGATCCAAATTCACTCCTGCATTTGAACATAACGCATCGACTTCTTGGTCCACAACACATTTTCTCTGATGTTGATACTGTGTATATCGTTTCACATCTACATTCTTGTATTTTTTCAGGCCAATAGCAATAACAATGGCGAACGCCAAACACCTTGAATCTTGATTTTTTACACGTACAATCCCTCGCTTGCTACGTAACAATTCTTCGTTTTGAAGTACTCCTTGCCGCAAACCACCATAGCCACGTGGAATATCGACACGATGGAAATGAACAGTGAATGGCTCGTGCAGGAGAAATGCATTGTTACTTTGTAACACTCTTTCAAAGGAGGCCCACATCGTTTCCAGTGTTAAGTTTCGTGCTTGGCGAAAACTCACCCAAAATGGTTTATTGGTATTCCGTGGTGATATTACTGATAAACCAACCATCGCCTCATCGTCGACATTGGCTAACAAATGGTCTAGCATTGCTTGGAAACTATTATGTACATACTGTATGATATCGGTTCCTACGGGCGGTGCGTTGAATTGAATTTCGAGCATTCGGCCCTCAATGTTAAATCGTCTATAATGACGAGTGATTTCATTGCGAACAGTAAAACCCGATTCGGCCATGGTTAAAAATGAAAGGAGAAAACAAACAAACAGGTACGGTAAAACAAATATGTAATGTGGGGAAAAAAGGAATTGAGCAGCGTGAATTTACTACAAAAGAAAAGAAGAAAGAAAAAATCTTAATCATCTGATAACATTCATGATAAATTCTTAACTAAGCAATTCATGTAAAGGTCCTGAGTTTGATTCCTGGCGGTGGCGTTCAGAATCTCATTATGAAAGCACGTGTACTAGAAATCAAAGTTTTTTTTTTTTTTTAAAATAATTATGTTACTGAAATGAGTGTTTTATTGCTGTCAAACTCGAGAGCACTACATCAGCATTTAACTGACCTACCATTCTATAGTGATAAAAAGAATGCATGAAATGAATGAATGTTTCATCAGTACTGAGATGTGACAAAGCACGCGTAAGCATTTTTTTTTTTCCCCACTCACAACGACCTTTAAATGATGCGTTTGCAAGTTGAAGAGACTCATCAAACATTAACGATACACATACGTAATTGTCGAAACAAAATCTGTATAGCGTATTTTTTTTATTATTATTGTGACTAAGCGGTTAGCGTACATGCTTCGGACGTGGAAGTCCCTGGTTCAATCCTCGGTGGGTTTGCTTTCCACGTCGGGGCATGTCAAGCCTTTTCTGAAATTTAATATTCTCACACGCTATCATACATTCTTTTCAAAACTAAGCTAAATGGTTGACGTACACACCTCATAATACATAAACGTACATAAATCGTCTATAATGACGAGTGATTTCATTGCGAACAGTAAAACCCGATTCGGCCATGATTAAAAATGAAAACAACAAAAAGGTACGGTAAAACAAATATGTAATGGGAAAAAAGGAATTGAGCAGCGTGAATTTGAGTTGATTTTTTGATTTTTTAGTTTAGCGTCCCTTTCAGCAGCGAGGCTATATGAGACGTGGACCTACTGATTAACGTGGAATCCGAACCACATGAGCTCCCCCGCCGGGAATCGAACCCTGGTCTCCCACGCCAAAGGCACGTATGCTAACCGCTTAGTCCAGGAAATCATAACATTCATGATAAATTCTTAACTAAGCAATTCATGTAAAGGTCCTGAGTTTGATTCCTGGCGGTGACGTTCAGAATCTCATTATGAAAGCACATGTACTAGAAATCAAAGTTTTTTTTAAATAATTATGTTACTGAAATGTGTGTTTTATTGCTGTCAAACTCGAGACCATTACATCAGCATGTAACTGACCTACCATTCTATAGTGATAAAAAAAAGAATGCATGAAATGAATGAATGTTTCAACAGTACTGAGATGTGATAAAGTACGCGTAAGCATTTTTTTTCTACTCACAACGACCTTTAAATGATGCGTTTGCAAGTTGAAGAGATTCATCAACCATTAACGTTACGCATACGTAATTGTCAAAACAAAATCTGTATAGCGTAAATCTTTTAACCAAATATTCATGCACTCTTTTTTATTTAAGCGGTTAGCGTACATGCTTCGGATGTGGAAGTCCCTGGTTCAATCCTCGGTGGGGTTTGCTTTCCCACGTCGGGGCATGTCAAGCCTTTTTCTGAAATTTAATATTCTCATGCGTTATCATACATTCTTTTCAAAACTAAGCTAAATGGTTGACGTACACGCCTCTGGCCCATGTTCAATCCCAGGTGATTACTCGAATATCACGTTAAGCTGAAGGGGCCGCTAATGGTTTCAAAGGGTATCGAACCATATTATTCTCAGGCATAGTTTCTGAAATTTTGTAATGTATTCTTTTCAAAACTAAGCGCACACATCTTTGGCCATGGTTCAATTCCCGACGGGTGCTCGCTGAAGGGGCGCTAAACCATATCATTTATCGTGCTTACTTCTAATGTGTGGGGGTCCTGATTCGTACTCTCACTTTCCCATTCCACTAATTTCTTCATAGTCTAAATATTTCGTACTAAAAGTAAAACAGTGTATTCGTGATCCACGCCCACAAATATAAAATAAAAATGATTTTCGAATCTTGTGTGAAAAATAAAATCTCACTGAACTTACCTCAAATTCAATGAACAAAAAGTCGGTGCAGTAAAGCTTCTTAAATGAAGACACTTTTCAAGAACAGACCTTCTCACACGATAGTTGAGAGCGGTGTAGGATTTGAAAAATGAAATTTAGATTTTTATTTAGGTCGCTGCGAAAACGACGTCACCGTCAGCCAATCAGAAACGAGGAAATTTATAAAATGATGTCATAACGAACCAATCAAAACGCTCGCTGCTTTTGTCATGAATCACGAACCAAAACGATGTGTAACAATCGATCGTGACGTCATTCACGTTTCTCAATAGTATCGCAATTCCGATCCCAAATGATTTCTACATGTCACCACTTGTCGTAACTGTGACGACATTTCATTTTTCCTCATATTCCATACGAGAATGTCAATGTTTGCTTTTTTCATGAATCATGCTGACACGTTCGTAGTAAACAAAAGTAATGCGATCCGCTGACGTTTGCATTTTCAATCATATGTACTTCTATGTCGTCACACAAAGAAGTCTATCAGCATTTTATTTTAATCCACGTTACACTGTCAGATTTATTTTCTTAAAGTATAAGTGTATCCTTTTCAAGAACCATGGTTCGAAACCCACCAAGATCGATTAAAACCGAATTCATTTAAGCGGTTAGCATACACATCTTTGGTTTGAAAGACCTGAGTTCGATTCCTGGAGAAACATTTCTTAGGATTTTTCTTAAACTTGGTTTAAATTTCTAGTTCGAAAATTTTAAAAGTTTAGTTCGATAAAAAGTTTGATTTGAGAAGCGTTACACTGTCAGATTTATTTTCTTAAAGTATATGTGTATCCTTTTCAAGGACCATGGTTCGAAACCCACCAAGATCGATTAAAACCGAATTCATTTAAGCGGTTAGCATACACATCTTTGGTTTGAAAGACCTGAGTTCGATTCCTGAAAAAACATTTCTTAGGATTTTTCTAAAACTTGGTTTCAATTTCTAGTTCGAAAATTTTAAAAGTTTAGTTCGATAAAAAGTTTGATTTGAAAATTTTTAGATGTGATTTACATCTTTAGTTCGAAACTTTTGTTTTTAAAAATGTTTTAGTTCGACAAAATTTTGTTTCAATTTTTTTTTAGTTCGAAATTTTTTTTTGGGTTCGAAAATTTTTTGTTTGAAACTTTTTTGTTTCAAAATTTTTTTGGGTTCGAAAATTTTTTGTTTGAAACTTTTTTGTTTCAAAATTTTTTGTTTGAAAATTTTTAAAATTTTTTTAGTTTTGAAATTTTTTAGTTCGAAAAATTTTTTAGTTTAAAATTTCTTGTACTCTGCGGAACCGTTTCGAAAAGAATCGGAGCAGTTTAGGTAAGAAAAATCTGGCAACACTGTTTCCATTAATGAAGCGCTTACTGAGCGTTTAAAAAAATCGCTGAAACTCACAACAATGTGTTATAAGAAATCTACAAGCGACACCTCTCTTTCACCATTGTTACTTCCAGAGACATAGGCTACTAATTCAAGGACAGGATCTCCATCAAGGTAAAAAAGCTGGTAATCATCTTATCTGTCAAAGAGAATGATAATATTTAAGGTAAACTTCAGTACAATATCATGATACCAAAAAGGGTTATTTAAGGAGGAGGTTGAACCCTTCATGGGAACTTTACGCATAACCATAAAAAGGGAACTAAATTCTAAAATCCAGGTCTAGGGTGGATCGTCGTCATAGCACTCTGAATGTCTAGCATTGGGGTGGGTGTGTAAGATTATGCGATTTCTATCAACCAATCAACATCGTGGTACCAAAGCAATCATCTTACCCGTAAAAATGGAAACAAATGAGTGAGGGGTTTTCCCACGTATTCTGTTCACCGTGTGGCGGGTCTAAGATCATGTGACCTCTGTCGGCCAATCAGAATCGAGGTACCAAAGCACTCATCTTACTCATAAAAAGGGAACGAATTTCAAAAGTCACAGGGCTTAAGATCACGTGACCTCTAGCATCGTGGTATCAAAGGACTCATCTTACCCATAAAAGGGAACGAATTTTAAAAATCCCAGGGCCTAAGATCACGTGACCTCTATCAGCCAATCATAAACACTCATCTTACCCGTAAAAGGGAACGAATTTCAAATATCGCAGGGGTCTAAGATCACGTGACAGCTATCAACCAATCAGAATCACACATCTTACCCGTAAAAGGGAACAATTTTCAAAAATCCCTGGTGAGGGATTTCCCCGCAGGGTGACTCATGACGTCATACCACGTGACCTGAAAATTTGAATTTCCCGCGTGGGCGGGGCCTAACGTCACGTGACCTCTCTCAGCCAATCAGAATCGAGAAAATTTTTGCTGACTCGGCGCAATATACGGGGGCCACTACTACTGTTTCTGGTTCGATTCCCGGCCAAGTAACTGTAATAGGTAACATCGCGATCGTGGGTTTTCCTCAGAGTACTCCCGTTTCCTTCCACATTTTCATTCCACCAATTCTTTCATCATCATTCACTTGCTTTATTCATCGTCTCCTTTAACTTTTAAAGAGCATAAACTCATTCCGAAAGATGGACTTTGCGTGTAAAATTTGTCTGAACTCGAGAAGTCACACGAAAATATGCCTCGTATGCGCATCTTAGTGAACTCTCACACCCATCCCTATGTCAAATATGACAAGTTTAATTATTTTAAGAGAAAAGTCTAAATGTCAAATTAATTGTCAAGTCTAAAAAAAAAGTTAAGGGATTCTTAGATATGGACATTTTATTATAATAATTGTAATAATCTTTCCTTCTTTCTCTTAGAGCTCCCTCGTGACAAAGCGGTTAGCGTAGGCGCCTTTGATGTGTAATACCCGGCTTTGATTCTTGATGGGGGCTTATGTAGTTCAGATTCCACGTTAAGCTATAAGTCCAGGTCCACGTCTTACATAGCCTCATTGCTGAAAGGGATACTGAACTTAAAAACAATCAATCAATCAGCCTACTTCTACGACGAATTTCGAAAAAAAAATTAGTAAAATTTAAAAAAAAATGAAAATATGGTTATGAATTGCACTAAAAACTCTGTTTCCAGTTTGAGGGACCGACCCTTCCAGTCCACTCGCAATGGCCCACACGAAGAACAAAAGACATTTTGTTGCTAGGCGAACGTTCCCAAAGGATAAGAGGCAACTCAAATTTGTAAGCTGAGGAATTTAGTGAGGAAAAAGAATTTTAAAAAATATGCAGGAGCGTCCCCAGCTAAGTGATTTGTTTTCCCCCAGTGTGTGGAAAGTTTTGATTCACTTACTTGTTAGTTACGTTTTTGGCTGAGGAAACCAGTAGTGAGACACAGAAGAAAGTGCGCAATGGCACACGGTCAAAGTCATTGTCTTCAACAAATACCTGATTGCACTTTTGGACATTCCCGACCTCTTCTTCCTCGAAACCAAGTTTTTCTCAATTTGTGAACCCGATTACCCCTCTCCCTCCTTAATTATTGGTAAAGTAATAAGCATACAAACAAACAGATATAAATCTTTGAAATAATAGATACCAAGAAGCTACGGTCGTTTGGCGACATTTATCTGAACATCTCTTCCATATCTTTAACCCCTTTGCGTACTAATGACATCCATGTGGATGTCACGGAAACGTATCGTTTATTAAGGGTCGTCTTAATCCTGGAGATGATGAAATTTGTTAGTGGGTGCAAGGCAAGGACTTAAAGTATTTAACGGACCATAGGACGCACTTTTAGCTTCGAAAGATTGCCTCCAAAATTCAGGTGTGTCTTATACTCGAAATTAATATAAAAATTTCCAGTGTTTGATTTAAAATTCCCGACAGTCTTAAAAATGGCCCAATATTCGATGCCGCAGGAAACCTATCTCTATCTGGCAACATTGGATTCAACTGATAGCAGCAGTGCACCAATGCGACGAACATGAGTTGCACGGATTCACAAACTAGGGATTTTAAAGGTCTTGCAATCTAATAATACAAATGGTAAAAATGTTACGGTACTTTTTTTTTAAAACAATTGCTTAAAATTTCAGGTTTGTCTTATTATTTGTAGCGTCTTATAGTCGATAAAATGTGATAGTTCTACTATGTCTCCTTAGGTGACAGCACCTTACTGACTGAAAACACAAATAAATGTGTTGTTTCAGTAGATGGCAAATTTAAGGGAGCATTCAATTACAACATATGTGTTAGCTTGGACGATAAACAATTTGCAACTCCAAAATCTATTTTAAGATCGGGAAAGGAAAACCTTTGCCTTTAATTTTCGGTCAGTGTTGCCAACCTGAAACAGCATAAAGTCCCTTCAGAATATCAAAATTTCCCTTTTTCGGTCGAAATGTTCTACAATGCAAATAATTGTTTTTATCAGTAATGTGAATGCTCTTCTCACGCGCACACATTAGCTATGACCTATATAACGGTTTGGGCAGTCTTTTAACAGTAAGCTAAACCTTTATTACAGCACGCACATAGGCAAATGACACCTGGAACGCAAGGGGTTAATTTTAAAATGTAATACCGCATCTACAGTATTTTCCCTCCTGAACCGACAACAAACAAAGAATTAAAAAAAAATGATATTTTTTCTCATTGATTCAAAGTTTCATACTTGTGGTTGAAAATGGCTACTGGTCTTGTGCTCTCTGACACTTTCTGTAGCAATGTTTAGTGTTCCTTTCTCTGTTTTTTAAAGATCATAATGGATTGAATGCAAAATAGAGAAATTAATATGCGTGTTTTAATTTGTACTCTTTCCGTATTCGTAAATTTTGATATCATTGGCAGGTTCTTTGAAGAGAGCACATAAATTGTGAAAATAAATTCGTAATCAAATTGAAGAACTCCAGGATTTTTTGTAGTTTTTTTAAATATCAAATTTAACGGAAATCCAGGAATTTTTTTCATAGTTTATGGTGAATTTAATGAAAATTCAGGAACTTTTTTATAGTTTATGTCGAATTTAACGGAAATCCAGGAACTTTTTTTATAGGCTATGTCGAATTTAACGGAAATTCATGAACTTTTTTATTGTTTATGTCGAATTTAATGAAAATTCAGGAACTTTTTTATAGTTTATGTCAAATTGAATGAAAATTCAGGAACTTTTTTATAGTTTATGTCGAATTTAACGGAAATCCAGGAACTTTTTTTTATAGGCTATGTCGAATTTAACGGAAATTCATGAACTTTTTTATTGTTTATGTCGAATTTAATGAAAATTCAGGAACTTTTTTATAGTTTATGTCAAATTGAATGAAAATTCAGGAACTTTTTTATAGTTTATGTCGAATTTAACGGAAATCCAGGAACTTTTTTTATAGGCTATGTCGAATTTAACGGAAATTCATGAACTTTTTTATTGTTTATGTCGAATTTAATGAAAATTCAGGAACTTTTTTATAGCTTATGTCAAATTGAATGAAAATTCAGGAACTTTTTTATAGTTTATGTCGAATTTAACGGAAATCCAGGAACTTTTTTTATAGGCTATGTCGAATTTAACGGAAATTCATGAACTTTTTTATTGTTTATGTCGAATTTAATGAAAATTCAGGAACTTTTTTATAGTTTATGTCAAATTGAATGAAAATTCAGGAACTTTTTTATAGTTTATGTCGAATTTAACGGAAATCCAGAAACTTTTATAGTTTATGCTTAATTTAGGGAAATCCAGGAACTTTTTATAGTTTATGTCGAATTATCGTTATCATGAGGATTTTTTGAGAGAAAGTGACAGTTAACCTCATCATAGACCTCGAGAAGTGCAATGGTCCCGCGGAGCACATTTTGAGAACCGGTGCTCTAAAACATCGTGTTCACTTAGGTTGATGACTATTTCCAAAGTATGAAGTCGATAGCATTACTCTTTTTCTGATTGTTTTCAAAACATATATGAGGAAAAGACAGAATGAGTATCTCCTTTTAGCAGCGGGCTTGTTTACATTGTAAACAATAGGTGAATTAATTACGACAGACGATTCCCCTAACGTGTACTGAGGATGAATAGGTGCTCTAAGTTCTGCGCTTGAATAATATCATAATCTAAAATGTATTTTGTTTCCACGTAAATTTCTTATACATCGCTTCACTTCAGCTTTTCCTTCTCGTAATAATTTGTTCTCGGAGGAAAACCAAAGGGCAGAGGGCTTTTCCGAATATTTACATAGCCTAGCGCACAAATTAAGCTCTCTCAATTGAATTTGCTGATTACACAAGCATACATAGATCCTAGGGTCGTCGCCGAAGAAAAGTAGGTGCTTGTGTTTTGTGTACATAAGCCTCAACGAGGAACTTGAGTAACCATGGCATCTCGTTCATTTTACCTTCGACATAAAATTGATCCACAAATTGATTTGTTCAACTCGCCTTCCAATCCTTTACTTTGCCCCATGACACTGTCTAATATGCACACAAACCGCTCCGTCTCCCCCTCCTCTCTCTCTCTCTCTTACATACTCACACATCGACATTCACATATTCACATATACATGTTACACATGGCTTTGAACCCATACATTTTACTCCGTATCTTCTTCAGAACTGTTTAAAATTCATGCTCGACGGTGAATTTGAAAGTAATGGCGTAACCACAAATTTGTTCTTCTGATAGATGCGGAGAATTATACAGGGTGATTATAAATGATTCATCGGGTTTGAAAGAGTTGTACTAAAAATACGAGGGACAGTCAAAAACTTCCGGAAATTTCGTTGTAATTAATTATTACCACAATGTAGTTACACATTCCCTTTATCGTCTTCAAAATAGGCTTGTTGGGAACACACACAATTGTTCCACCGCTGGAAACAACGTTGAAGGTTATGTTCCAAAGTTCAGCCATCGCGTTGATTTGGATGTCATCTACGGTGGCAAAACGGTTCCCGTTTAGCCCCTTTTTTGTCTTGGAGAAGAGCCAGAAATCCTTCTCTACTAGCCTTCCTATTCATGAGATTTAGCACCAACGGATTTCTGATTTTAAGATAAACTTTGGGTCATCCTTAGAGAGCTGTTTTTCCAAGAATTCTGAAAACACTGTCCACCTTCCTAAACCTTCCTCTAACTAGTCTCCGCGACACGTGGTAAAGATTTATGATCCCTTCTGGTTAAAAACCAATGTTGCCTCGATTCCTTTCCCTTCTTTCCTTTTTCCTAGTTGTTTTTTTTTTTTTTAATTTTTGTTGTTGTTGTTGATAACTGAAAATAGCAAGGAAAGCTTTCTTCTTATTTTGAAGGACTTTAACTACACAAGTGGATCGGAGGTACGGCAACACTGAGAGCAGTGACAGCTCGGTTCGCGAGGACTAACCGAGGGTTGTGGGGGTGAAAAGAAGCAGTGTTTGGGGAAAGAGCCCTTTAAGGCTGTCCCGATGTATACTCACGCAACAATTTTTATAGAAGGAGTTATATATAATTTGAAGTGCTCACCAACCACCTCTATAAAAATTGTTGCAAAAGTGCCGCAAGATTCTGAAACATGGATATTTGGATAGGGTACATACTAGTTCCTTAATGAAGTCTTGACCCGACTACGGTAGGTCCCATAGTTTTGGAGCTCTAGATCCTTAAAGTTCATTTTTTTTATGTTTTCGGCGGCCTATAACTCCGAAAGGAATCATTTGTGCATCCAGATTGGTCTATACTTTTTGTCTTATCTTGGTGTCAGGAATTACCCCCCAAACGTTGTCAGTGTTGCTTTGAAACACTCTGTGTAATACACACAATAACAAATGATACATGAGAATATACACAAATAAAAGCTGTTCAAGTCTGAAGCAAAATGCTACAAATATTCGGTGTGACTTTCTTTAGTCACATAACACATATCTATATGTTAGTTTAGTCATTTTCAAATATTTCGAGCCTAGCGCACCTTGGGTGAATGCGATTGTCGTGAATGTCCTCATCCCGCCTTCTTAATCCAATCCACCTATGAACAAGACTGAACGTAAGACTTGAACAAATCAGTTTAAGAACCAGAAAAAGGCTTTAATTCTTCGTAGAATCAGCCTTGAAGAATATATACACGGTAAACGATGTGAATGTTGCCGCCAATTTGGGATATTGGAAATGATTCATTTTTTAACAAAAAGAACAAAAACTGAATAATATATTAGCTACCTAGGATCTTGGTTTTAAGTGATCACCAGCTGAATATGCAACGTTAGAAACTAGTATCAATTTATTAATGTTTTTACACCAGGTAAAATAGCGATATTGCAAGCATCTGAAGGTAATATCGCCACTTACATGTTTCTATTTTAAATAATGGGATATGTAAAGAAAAGGTCTCCACCCAATGTTAGAAACGAACGTATTTTAGAAACACAATCTAAAAGTCTCGATCAAATAAGAGTACACAATTAGCCATTAACTTTAACAAATATGTCCAATAAGTATTAAAACAATAAACCTTTTTCTGTTTATTCACCTAACGCAGATGTGCTTTGAAAAAAAATATTCACCTTTCAACAACGTACAGCCGTCTTCAAACACCTAGCAGAGTCCAGCTACAGACAGAAACTTCCCTGATTCACAGTTTTCATGAAACTACATCATGCATTCTATACAATGAATTTCGGATCTTTTGTCTTGCTCTTGGTAATAAAACTCCCCATTATCACCATATAAATGTCCGTTCTGAGTGTGCTTCTTTGTCGTAGACTACTTTTGACTCACACACAACCTCAGTTGACGAGCATCTCTTTCGAGTTGCCTGAATAGTGTATTTAATTCCATCTTCCTGGTCATTTTTTTAAGTTTGTGATTTGCCTTTGGAAAATCCTTGAAATTCTACCAACAATTCCCGTTTCAAGAATGACTGCTTTGCAGTTAAATAATTTTCTGCAAACCTTTCTATGCTGAAACTTTGGAGTTCATAAAATCTCAGGTACGCTTTTTTGGTATGAGAAGTTGCGTTCGGGAGTTTGTAATGATTCCTGATATTCATCATATAGAAGTCTTGACTGGAGAACGATCTATCGGAGCTGGACGTTTATTGTCCTGTGAACTGGAACCTGTAAGTTCTTTAGCAGTTACAGGCTTGTGGACATCTTCCGATCTCTAGGGTTAAGCTTAAGCTAGGAGAAACACAGTTCCTGGGAATACATTTGAATCATCGAGTTGATTCCTGTTACCTTAGACCCTGAAATAGCGTTTTCAGAAGTTGCGGCCCTATACCTCATGCTCGAGCAAAAAGTCTTGGAAACGCTTACTTCTTTAAAGATATTCAAGAATACATTTGTTAAAATGTGTCTGCTGCTTCATTCCAGGTACCTTTGATGTGAGACATTTAAAGCAGCTCATATCAAGTGATTGCAGTTCGTGACTGCCATGGAAGAATGGTTTGCTATCGATCATATGGCGGTATTGTCTGAATTATAATATTTTAGTTATTCATTACTGTACTCCATACTGATAAAAGAAAACACATTTTTATATCACTTGCAATGAGCTAAAGTATTATATGATGGCAACATATATTGGAAAATTGTGTGTATAAAACGAAGGGAACAAGCCAGTTGTTACCAAAATATCTGTTTCAAGTTAGCATTGTCTTTTCTTTTTTAACCACAAACCGTGTCTTCCTTCACATTGCCTCAAATAAACTGTCGGAAAAGGAATTTTCCAAAAATGTGTCAACGCGCTAGCAGACAACCAACAAGTACGTCCACAAAGGAACAGCTCTTCAGCAGTGTTGGTAGCTTCACAAACTGAATTTATGCGTTTCAGCTGTGATATTGTCGACATGGCCATATTCGTGATAGTTACCATATGTATAAGACATAAAATACATATATAACTTATAAGTGAAAGTGTTTCTATCATTATTATTATTTGTAAATAAGGTCTAAACTTAAGATATTTTGTAAAGTGCGTATTGGCTTTCGTCCAATACTAAGAAAGAAATCTAACATGTAACGAAATCTTAGCCGATCTGTAAGTAGTGTTTAGCCTTTTTGTTCCAGCATCTCCTTTGGAAAGGAGAATATCCTCTTTGGGGCTTTAACGCCCACGTTTGAGAACCATTGTGCTATCTGAACGAAGAACTCCCACGACGCTGGATTGGGCGATGTGCTGAAGATGATGTACCGTTTTTCCTATGGTCTCCTACATTTCCTGATTTGACAGTTTGAGATTTTTTGGAGGGACATTTCATGCACCTCCTACATCATTGCATGTACTACATTTACCCCTTAGGAGCGAAGCGAATTTTAGCCTTTCCATATTTAAGATTCACGTGAATATTTTTTCTCTGTATTACGAGCATTAAAATGTCCAATTGCTTGACCACTCAGGATAGTCTTTAAATTTTCTTCTTCTTTTAACATACTATGTTCCCGAGCAGAAATTATCTTGAGAAAGGTTTGCAGTATTTATTACTCTTCCAACCCAAAGCAGTAAGGTTACCAGGTTCCAAAATTAAGGTTACCAGGAGTAATTGAGACCGATGTTCATTTTGCCTCGTGTTTCCAAGGTACTGGGAAGTAGAAAATGATTACATTTGCAATTGGGCCGCGGTGGCTCAGTGGTAGAGCGTTCACTTCTGGTGCTTGGGGTCCCGGGTTCGATCCCAGTCCCCGCCAAGTGAACTTTGTGGTGGACAAACGCCGTGTGCGTGGGTTTTCTCGAGGTTCTCCCGTTTCCTCCCACTTTCTTAATTCCTCCATTTCATTCATTGCTCATCAAGACCGTCTCCTTTAGCCTAACCGGCATAACCGTGGGACGTAAAACTCAAAGATTTCATTTATTTTACATTTGCAATAGACATCTAGATCGATTATTAAAGCATAGTCCTTTAACTGACTGAATATATAACATCTCCATGGCTGCGGTGTTTTAACCGTGGCAGCCCATATCCCATACATCGTGTGATCCTCTTTACTGTCTTCACCTATTTTAGAAAAAAATGCGTCTTTTTGTGAAGAACAGTAAAATGTGTTATTTAATAAACCAAACACAGGAAGCAGAGAGGTACAGAAAAGAAAGCATAATCAAAATTACTATTATACGGAATTTAATACTTGTAGCAATGTAATTAAAATGTAATTTTAATATCAGTGCATAATACAAAGAGAAATTAGAAATAGATGTTTTTCTGGGAACATTAATTCTCAGTACATATAAATACGGGCCCTCATTATTAAAATTTATCTATACATATTAACGACAATGCCTTTCACCATCTAATTAGTTAACATCTCTGATTTAGATATTGTTTATACGGACGGAATTAGTTGAATTATTCTCTCTTCGGTTAATAAAGAAATATGAGCCCCCATTGTTTCACTTAAATTACCCATATAAAATCACCATTCACTTTCATGAGATATGCCGTGTATGGTGTATATACGTTAGTATGTTTTTTTTTTTTATTACCATTGGTACAGAACAGGTATCTATAATACAATTTCTCTCTTATTAAAGTTTCTGACGTAAGCGTTGCCAAGGCAACCAACACTAAGATTCTGGAAAGATTTTATAACTGAATTAAATATGTTGTATCCCAATTCTTCTGTCTCTTAGAAATGTAACCAATAATAATAGCTTTTTCATCTGTATAAAAATAATTTAGATGATAACTGATGTTTTCTTCATAGCTTTTTGTCTTTTATTAGTGAATATACTATGTGTTATATTTGCGAAGTGGACTTTAAAATAAAATGTACTTAAGAGTATATTTGGTCTCGAATCTATCATTTCAAGAAAAAATATTAACCATTTTGTTCCGTATTGTTAAAAGAAAAAATCGTCGTTAAGTATTACCACCTTATTATGGCGAATGGAAACAAATATTTTTTATATATACTGGTATTTAACGTTGAATAATGGGCTAAGGCAGCGTTTCCCAACCGGTGTGCCGTGAATGGGCCACTGGTGTGCCGCGAGGAATCGAAACAAAATTATTAATTTTATAGCAATCAAATTGTAAAACGTAGGGAAAAATGTATATTTGTATTTCACTTTACTATGAACCTCTACTATGAATCTACAATTCTAAGTTTCATACCGTGTTACTGTTCTATACATTTCTAATGTTGAAAAAAGTATTTGTTGTCATTGTTATCACCATTATTGATTCTTTATTGTTGCAGACTATTTCGTAACTTGAAAGTTTAAAATATCATTCAGTCCCTTCGACAAATTACCTACATTTGTGTTTTAAGAGTAAATGAGATTTGTTTGTTCGTTCGTTATTTAGTGATCTTCCTTCTTAGTAAAAGGTTGGATAAAGTTTTTAAAAAGAAAGCGTATTTTTATAAACTTGAGTCCAATATTTCATTGCAGTTGTTTTCTATTTTTAAATTAGAATGAAAATTAAGCATAATGATTTACCAGGGGGAAAATCAGTGTACGATCTTTCTTCTCTGTGAGAAGGAGATCAATAATCACAGAAATGTTTTATATTTACAAATATCTATAAGTGTGCCGCGAGAATCCAAGTAACACCCGTAGTGTGCCGCAAGTTGAAAAAGGTTGGGAAACGCTGGGCTAAGGGGTTTAAAAAATGATTAATGCTAGTCAGGGATGCAGCCACGGCGGGGGGTTTCACCGGGCCCGGATCTTCCTCTCCAAAACATACATTTGTATACTTGGGTCGATAGAATTAGTACAATACACGTTGGGCCACGGAAAACTTTGCATTTGAATAAATTTTACGTGAATCCCGAGAGCACATTTCACGAATGTACCTCGTTAAAAATAGGGGTGGCGAAAGAGTCGATCGCGCTTGAGTATCGTGTATTAGATCGCGAAAGTTTTAAGTAAACACTTATATTACACTAAAATCAAATGTTACTCCCCAATTGACTTATATGAGATCCAATTCAGGTAAAAATGATTTCGAATAACAACAAAGTGAAAACAAACTAATTCCATGGAAAATCGGGAGTCTATTAACCCTCTCGTTTGCTATGTCTAAAGATGGATGAGTGTGTTTGTTGTGGGAAGCTTGTTACTCTCATCAAAAATGACAATTAGCTAAGGCATTACTTCAGTTTCCAAAAAACGAACTATAACTTAGCCTTACTTTCTAAATAAAAGTAAACAAAATGAAAATGAAAGTGCAGTGTTAGTGGCAATTACACCTAACCTAGCTAGATCGCCAAAGAAGTGTTTACGCTAATTAAGATCACTGCATAAAAAACTTTGGCAACCCCTGACTTAGAACATGAAACTCACCAGTTAAATATTTAGTTTAAAGTTGCTCAATCGGTCATTACAACCTAAAATTTTTAGATTGTAGAATCGCAGTGATATTCTAAAACATTAAATATTGTATTCACTTTCAGCATGTATTTTGTTGTAGTTAATTTTTATTTCTTAATATTCTACAATCATAGTTTCGCAATTACAATTTTGCAGTTAGAATTCTGTATCTAGTTATTTCAGCCTGTGATTCCACAAATTCTTCTTTTTAAAATAACATAGAATCGCTATATTTTCTTTAAAACCATTGTGCATTATTTTTACTAGAACATTTTGAATTTCATATTGTTTACCTTTTGTAATGCACATAATTGGACATATAAACAACCAGGTCACAGAAACAAATATTGTGTTTTGTTTCTGTCGTATCCAAAGCAAAGTATTATTGTTTTTAATAAATGTTTTGCAAACATAATTTTGTTCCGAAACATACATATTTCCTGCAGCACTTAAGGGTGTAGATTGGAGAACTCTTTTCTGCATGAGAACAAAGCAAGTGAGAGAGCAGTGATTGAATGTGATGAAGGGACAACGTATTATTTAATTTCCTATATCTGTATCTGTATGTGTGTCGGAGGGAGAGAGACGCTTCATCGAACTGCGTTTTCAGTTCCCTCCCCTGAACCAAGCCGTGGGTCTGCTCAGCGTCAATAGTAGTGCTGTCCTGCCTGTTTGCTCGCCTGGCCCGGCTTCCCAACCACCCAACAGGAACAGACCGTGTGCACAATATACTTCAACCCTTTGGGCTCCCTTGCTACCAGTGTTGCTAGTCTTTCAGGCGAAAAATACGTATATGGACACTAAATTATCCGTATACAGGGTGATTATACCTAATTACGTTGAAAAACTTCGTTATATCAAATGCAGCAAATAGAACTTTGTCGAATCTCGTGAGCAACACTTGTCAAAAGACGTTAAGTTTAAATTTTCATTTCGTTTTTCATTAAACTTCTCCTCTCCTCTTTGTTCTCGTCTCCAGAATGAAACAAGAACCGAGAAAAGACGAGGCTCGTGGTCAACAGTGTTGCCACATTGGACTACAAAGAGCAGATTGGGAAATGCCCAGTCTACAAAAATATAAAATTGGACAACACGTTACTTTTAGGCTACTTTTAATTATCTCGGGACTATAACTTTTAAGAATACCCAATTTCTTATTTTCACGTATGAAATAACCAAAAAATATATATTAGTTTTATGTAATACTATAAAAGTTTTGTTTGTTGAATGTTCTATTCGCAATGAAGAATAGTTTTACTAACATGTTCGATACTAGTTCAATTTTTGTTTTAGTGCATTTTATGTCTAAACCTGGCAATACTATACTTTTACTGACTTTGCGCTATTGTAGGATCGCTAACCGTGTTGTTGTTTCAGTTAATTCCTAGGTCAAGAATTTAAGGTTAGTGTAAAGAGACAAGTTTTGCCGATAGATGTCACTACAATCTTCGTATCTCTCCCATATATTTTTTTACCTCTCACAAAAATTTACAATTTCTTTTACAAATTTCAACCTTGTAGGTTCAACTTTTTACAGAAGGAACTTCATAACCTATCACATGGAACAATCCGTGCCGATTTTTTTATTTAGAATTTTCTTCATTGTTGAAACAGTTCCATTGTTAAAGATTTAGGTAACCATTTCAACAATCAAGCAATTTCAACAATGAACAAAATTCTAAATAAAAAATTGGCACGGATTATTGCCTTCGATAGATTATGACGTTCCTTCTCTAAAAATTTGAAGTTTGTAGGTTGAAATTTGTAAGAGAAATCGTAAATTTTCGTGAAAGGTAAAAAAATATATGGGAGAGATACGAAGACTGTAGTGCCATCTATCGGCAAAACTTGTCCCTTTAAACCAACCTTAAATGAAGCCGTGTGAAGGTAAACATTGTAAAAGTGTTAGTATACTGCCTATATTAACATAATGAGTATGTGGAGTAAATATAATTTTAAAAATCCCCAAAACATCGCATCTTTTACAATATCATGGTGTGCTCAGTTCAGTGCACATTGTCGTTCTACTGTCTCTTACGTAGTACAGAGTTTGCCCTCACATACCACTACCAACAGCCACGGTCGCCACCTGGCAGATGTAAATAATACATTTTTATGTTTGGTCTACAAGTAGTTCAAATTCGCTCTTTTGGAAGCATAAATCAGCTACTTTTTAATCTTCAGATCTGGCAATACTGGTTCACCTAAGTTTTCAATGCTAAACATTCGTTTCAGTGTTGCATGATTCTTAGTATAAAAGCTATAAATTGATAAAATAATTATACGAACATAATAAAGAGCATTTATTAACATTTAAAAATATGAAAATCATTATACAATATAAAATGGTTTATGTATTGTTATCCTACATCTTTCGTGAACCTCTCTTTACGCTGAAAGTTTCTGTTAACTTTTAGGTGAAATTGAGGAAGGGCGAAGCAGATCATAAATTGTTTATATAAATTTACAAAATGAGACGAGCCGGTAAAAGCTATAGTCGATGATAAAGACGAGCTCAGACAAGAAAACCTTCTTTCTCGTCTCGTCTCGTGAGTACCACTACCAACGATTATGCCCTTTAGCAGCAGGGACGATTTCTGTGTAACTTTCAGGAAGGAGGTTTTCAGGTATATACTATATGCTTCAAAGATATCTAAATCTAGGGAGGCAGGTAAATTTTAGGAGAGCACGAGAACCTTCGCCTCCCTCCCTCGCCTCTAGAGTCGGAGGTCATACTCATACTCTTTACCTAAGGAGGGGTAGACCGTTCACTTCCGGTGCTTGGGGTCCATGGTTCGATCCCAGCTCGCGCGTGTGGACTTTGTAGTGGACAAACACGGTGCTCGTGGGTTTTCTCGGGGTTCTCCCGTTTTCTCTCACTTTCTTCATTCCACATTTCATTCATTTCTCATCATCACCGTCAACTTAAAAATTTCATTTCATTTTTTCTTTACCTAAGGAACACGGATGGTTAATAAAACTGATTATGAAGGGAACTGGTCTAATGAAAATATGACATGAATTAAAAAAGCCACGAGGAAACTCAGACACACAGCATTTTCTACCACAAATTCGTATGTTTCGTAATCGAACCACGGACTTCTTGCATCAAAGGTGCACATTCTGACACTTTTTAAATCTTTCTTTCTTTAAATCTCTTTTATTACTCTCGTTTCAATTTCTGTCTGGATGCGAAACATGGTCGCTTACTCTGAGGGATGAATGCAGACTAAAAATACTTGAGAACAAGATCCTGAGACGAATATTCGGACCCAAGAGGAATGGGAATGGGAAATGACGAAAACTTCATAACAAGGAACTGCATAGTTTATACCGTTCACCAAACATTGTTAGCGTCATCATGTCTAGAAGGTTCAAGTGAAAACAAGCCATGTAGCCAGAATGAAAGAAGGTAGAAATGCTTTCAATGTTTTAACTGGAAGTCCAATCGGAAAACGACCATTAGGAAGACCTAGGCGCAGATGGGAGGACAGCATTAAGATGGATCTCGCAGAAATAGGAATACAAAGTAGAAACTGGAACCAGGTGGCTAAGGATCAAAGGTAATGGAAAGCTTTTATAAACGCAGTATTGAACCTTAGACCATATACTTAGTTTCACTTTCTTGCCCTTTCCATATCGGAAATACTGATAGATGCTCATGCTCTTCAGAAACTCCAATGGATATACTAATCCACCTGACCTGTTGGCTTAGTAAAAATAGATCGAGGACAAGTAAGTTTTGTTTCGAATGTGATAGTACAATAGACGTCGAAAATATAGGGATCAACTGTTGAAACCGGAAGTACTGGATCTACCAGTTCCGGTTTTAATAAAGAGATCAATGTGGAGATGGAAACTATAAATAAAAATAATTATCGCTATCTGTTATTGTTTTTGGTTTATGGTGATGCATTTATAATGAAAGTGGATGACGTTTAGTACGTGTACAACACTTCGTGTTTCAATACAGGAATAAGAACAAAGATGCAACTCTTGTGACATCGAATTCTTGGTCTAGTGACATCGAATTCATTTAAGAAAAAAATACTTCTCACTGTCTCTCACTGGTTTCGTCCTACGGGAATCCAGTATTTAAACCGGAAATATTTGTACTTCCGGTTTCAACCAGGTATGGGTGAATGTGGAGGGTTTTCTTAGAATATTCAATACGTGAAATTCTCGCTTTCTCATCAAACGATGAGAATTGCGAAAGAACATTTTGGAGGGACAAAAGTCTATTTTGTTTTGTTGAATAAAGCGTAAACTTTTCATTGCACAGTAATATCGATACTTTTCGATTACTTTTTGGTGCTACCACTTCCGCACCCCTCGTGCCGCCTCTCATGCTGCTAATTTTAAGAAAACTAAATTTGACACTGGTCTATTCTTATACCGAAAATCACCAAATTCGGTGCAGCAGTATATTAGAAGTTGGTCGTCAAACATTCTTACATTTCATTTTTATTTCTATAGAAAATGCCCCCGTCCCTTCCACCCTTAAAATGATAATTTTCAAAATCACTGAGTTGTGTGACCATATATTTTTTTGAGAAGCTTATGTACGGAGTTTCAACTTCCTAACTTGGATTACTTGTGATATATTAATTTTTCGCATAAATTATAATCTCTGGCTCCCCTCTCTTCTTAGGATATGCATTTTAATAAAAATAACATAATGAAATCAGAATTTTGAGGTACTTGATAAGTACTTATATCCAAAAATTCATTTTAAACGGTTTAACCGTTTTCCGTAATTCTCTCACAAGCAAGATCACTTCCTAATTTGTGTATTAGATGCAATAAATTACTTGGGAGAATGAATCATTACACTACCAGAACGGATGAAGAATGAGGGAATTTATTACTCTCCCCCACCTCAGGAGTCAAATTCAGCACAACTCTGCCTTGCCAACAATGTAGGGATCAACAATCCGTTTGTATGAAATTTAAACCCAGAAGTTCACGAATTTCAAAAATTGTTGACGAATGACTCAGTATTGTCAAACAGTTTTGAATCACACTTCATTTTAATCGCAGACGAGTGAGTCAGTATCGTCAAAATTTTCAATCATACTTCATTTTAATCGAGGACAAAGGAGTCAGTATCGTTTTAGAGTTTTGATTCACGCTTCATTTTAATCAAAGACGATTGAGTCAGTATCACCAGAGAGTTTTGAATCGTGTTTCATTTTAATCGAAGACGAGTGAGTCAGTATCGTCATAGCGTTTTGAATAACGTTTTATTTTAATCGAAGACAAATAAGTCAGTATCATCATACAGTTTTGAACGGTACTTCATTTTAATCGAGAGGCCGCGGTAGCTCAGTGGTAGAGCGTTCATTTCTTTTGCATGGGATCCTTTGTTCAACCGAGTTCATGCCAAGTAAAGTTTGTGGTATATAAACACTATGTGCTTCGGTTTTCTCGGAGTTTTCCGGTTTCCTCTCACTTTATTCCTTCCACCATTTCATTCGTTTCTCATCCTCACCGTCTCCTTTAGCTTAATAGATATAATCGTGGGATGTAAAACTGAAAGATTTCATTTCATTATTTCAATCGAAAACAAGTGAATGAGTATCGCCACAGAAGTTTGAATCACGCTTCATTTCAATCGAAGACGAGTGAGTCGGTATCGTCACAGAAGTTTGATTCACGTTTCATTTCAATCGAAGACGAGTGAGTCAGTATCGTCATAGAGTTTTGAATCAGGTTTCATTTTAATCGAAGACATATCTGCAAAACACACTCTTGATCAATGGCTCTTACTATATTGAATTGTTGTATTCTGTTATTAAAGTCATATTTGCACTAAACTCAACCAGCCTTTAAAGTTGATTTATTTTCATATTGAGCTAAACTTTTAACGAGTTCTGACAACACTGTCTGCGAATTAGTCTATAAAATATTCTGGCCGCAAATGTGATTACACACTCCGAAGTTATTGTCTGTCATATATCGTCCATGCAGCAGCGCGAGCGACAGAATAGAAGAAGAACAAAGAAGATTAGTTTTAAAAATACCACGCTTGTCAGGAAGATTAAATACGATAATGGTAAACGTTTAAATTGAAAAATAGTTACACATACTTTGAATATTTGTCGATAGAACAGAGAAGTTCGTTCATTTCATCTCGGTAGTGAGGCACGGAAGTGAAAGTTATGTGGATTAAGATATTTGAAAGGAAATGGTATGCAAATAATTCATAAAATGTAATTTCCGTCTAGACACAATCTCTCTCTTTCTCTTTGCATCAGGAAATCATTAACGACTTGCTCTGTGAGTTAATTCAGTGATTTTCTTCTTCGTATAACGATGAATCAATAGTTATAACAGATGAATGCAACAATATTATTAACTCTTAACGAAAAGACACGCAAGAATGTCACAGTGTACACCACATGAAGGAGTTTGTTTTTTTCATAATGTGTACAACATGACCCTCTCCCTTCATACCCCACTTAAAATTTTTTTGTAACTTGAGAACATAGGAAATATTTAACCCTAGATTTATCGACTACAACCTCATTTAGCCTCATTTAAGTGTTGTATTCCACAGACAGTTGGTATTTTGTATCCTAAGCATTGTCATAGTGTTTTGAATCACGCTTCATTTTAATCGACCACGTGTAAGTCAGTATCGTCATAGAGTTTTGAATCATTATTCATTTTAGTCGAGGACAAGTGAGTCAGTATCGTCATAGAGTTTTGAATCATTATTCATTTTAGTCGAAAACAAGTGAGTCAGTATCGTCATAGAGTTTTGAATCATTATTCATTTTAGTCGAGGACAAGTGAGTCAGTATCGTCATAGAGTTTTGAATCATTATTCATTTTAATCGAGGACAAGTGAGTCAGTATCGTCATAGAGTTTACAATCATGCTTCATGTTAATCGAAGACATGCGGATCACACTCTTGATCAATGACTATATCATACTATATTGTATTGCTACACCATGACGTGCAGAATGTGAAGAGTAATTTTTTTGCGAGGGACGAAATATTTCACAAATTTTATTTTCTGTGTAAAATTGTTTTACAATTTCATGTGAAACTAAGTGTAGTGCATTGGAACTATCTCGTATCTTCTCTAGCTAATAGATAATGTTTCAATTGAGGAGGGTATGGGAAAAGTTGTAAGTTCTTAACTTCCAACATTCCCTCTAATTCTAGATTTTAAAGCACTATCAAGTTTCAGTTAACTTTATGAAAAATAATGAATCACTTACTCTGAAACTTTCGTAAATTCGGTGCGGGGAAGTGTCTGCATGAGAAGACAGAAATATTCACTGGAAACTTAATAAAATATAACATGATTATTCTAGGATAGAATCTTGTGGAGTATTTCATATTCCCGTCTATAAATGGTAGAGTTGAGTTGATTTTTAGTTTAATGTCCCGTTCAGCAGCGAGGCTATATGAGACGTGGACCTACTGATTAACGTGGAATCCGAACCACATGAGCCCCCGCCGGGAATCGAACCCGGGCCTCCCACGCCAAAGGCGCGTGCGCTAACCGTTTAGCCACGGAGGAGCTCTGTAAATGGTAGATACTATTTCCAGGTAGCATATAAATTACCGAAGGTTGCACAGTAGAAGTAAGGCTACGTTTCTTTATTTTGAGTTGAAGAGATGAATTTACCCTAACATTCTTCATTCATTTCAATCACAAAGAATTGTTGTTTAGAAGGTTAAAAAATATTTGAAGCAATCTTGCTTGGTGAAAACCAGTGGCGGATATAGCCCGGGACCTAACAGTTTTTTGAGTGACAAAAATAATTGAAGCTATCATTTATATATTATTGAAAGTTTATAGTGAACTTATGATATACCCACCACAGCCTGGGTTCTGTGTGACCACTCTCCCCCTCCCCAGATGCATGAAGACACAGATTTGTTAGTTCTTCTCTGATTGCCTTCTCTCTACTGAGCACAATTTTGCTATTCCAGGAACAAAGTTGCACCCACATAAGATCTACCGTATTGAAACTATTCAAGATGATGCAAGGAAAATTAAAGACTTTATTTCAATTGTATACACTTTCACACGATGCGATAGTTTCATCCATTTACCGCAAAGGTAAAATAGCAATTTTCAAAAAATCTTTCTACTCAGAGAAAAGTAGTATTTCATAACGCCCAAGCATCAGCGGATGTTGTAGCAAATACTGATGACGTTTTCGTACTTCTAATGTATGGTTCGAAAGGGAGCAGATACTTGAACAACATAAGTTCCTAATTTTACGTAAGCCCAATCTGTAAATAGTCAATAACTACACAATTTAAGTTGGTTCTATTACACGAATGAGCCATAAGTCTTACAATATTTCCACAACCCAAACAGCAGGCGCATGTGTAATCCATGATCTTCCTTAAGTACAAGGTCAAACTGACGCAAGAGGTAGTGTGATAAGCGGGCTATTTAACAAGGAAGACACCACTTTGTCAGTACCTTCAGTCAGTTTCCAGTGACAGTGACAATGAGTGCTCAACAACGTTGATACGTGACAGTAACATATTGAGTTCTACCCTTGGGCATAGTGCTGCGGAAGCAATCCAAAATGTGTCTCATGCAAAAGGAGGAAGTGCAGTGAACCACAGCACATCTAG
Source organism: Thermobia domestica (assembly GCF_964235325.1). Taxonomy (NCBI): domain Eukaryota; kingdom Metazoa; phylum Arthropoda; class Insecta; order Zygentoma; family Lepismatidae; genus Thermobia; species Thermobia domestica. The sequence goes on from NC_137467.1 coordinate 152,444,836, forward strand.
GGGTGCGCATGAGACGAGTCGAGACAGGATTTTCCTGACAAAATTCGAGTCGAGACACGGCTCTTCCAATAGAGAAATATACAGTTTTCGAGTCGAGACATCACTTTTACAGCACGTTTTTGAGACGAGACAGCCACAAATCGTGTCTCGTGCGCATCCCTAAGCACATCAACTTCCTGGTGTAGAAATTTTGTGCAGATTGTAAAAGTGTTAAGGTCCAACCATCCCAGGGTAGCAGATTCTGACATCATACAACACGCTATTGAGGAAAATTAATCAAGCAGCACACGACGATTGTTAAACCAACTCGAAATGTCCGACTTCGCTATAGTGCGTCACCTTCACGAACTCGAAAAACACACCAGCAACTGCTGCATTGTATAACATGATTTCATCCCATCTGAGGTCTGAATGTATATGTGTCGACAACTGCTGCAAAATCCGCGTGATGTATGATGCGGATTTCCTGAAACGGTTTGTCACGTGCGACAAAAAGTGGACATTTTTCGAAATCTTTGGCAAAAACAGTGGTTGAGCAAGGGCTAACTTCCAGAATCAGTCGTCAAACAGCGCCGTCTCGTAGACAAAGTCGTGCTCTTTGTGTGGTGGAACTACGAAAGGGTAACCCAGTTCGAGCTTGTTCCTAACAGTCGCACCATCAATCTAGAACTTTATTCCGAACAATTCGAGCTGACGTATGTTGTATTACACCAAAAATAATCCTTCATTCCTTACTCGTAACCGCGATTTGCTGAAACATGATAACGCAAAACCACACGTGGGCCGAAAAACGCAACGAAAATTTCAGGAACTTGCTGATATTGAACCGACGCCACACCTAAGTAGAGGTGTGCACGGGCCCGGCCTGGCCCTTGAATTTATAATGTGAGGCCCGATCCGAGTCCGAAATACGTTTTAGCCTTTAGGCCCGAGCCCGGCCCGAGCTCATGTGATAATCAAATGAGTCCGAAATAAGCCTGAATTACAGAGTTGAGTTGATTTTAGTTTAGCGTCCCTTTCAGCAGCGAGGCTATATGAGACGTGGACCTACTGATTAACGTGGAATCCGAACCTCATGAGCTCCCGCCGGGAATCGAACCCGGGTCTCCCACGCCAAAGGCGCGTACGCTAACCGCTTAGTCACGAGGGAGCTCGCCTGAATTACAGAAACTCAATAATTAACGCAAAGTTGAATTTTTATTTAATTAGAGTTTTAATTATAACTAACTAACTCTATGGCCTATGGAACCCGGAGGTTCAATGCCGCGTTCACAAAAGCTCACCACTGACTTCTATCCTTAGCCAATTGGATCCAGTTTCTACTTTGTATTCCAATCTCTGCGAGATTCCTCTTAATATTGTCCTCCCATCTGCACCTAGGTCTTCCTAATGGTCGTTTTCCGATTGGTCTTACCGCTAACACTTTGAAAGCGCTTCTACTTTCTTCCATTTTAGCTACATGACCTGACCACCTAAGCATTCTAGACTTGACGACCCTAACAATGTTGGGTAAATAATATAAATTATGTAATTCTTCGTTATGAAGTTTCCGCCATTCCCCATTCCCGTTTTCCTTGGGTCCGGATACTCGTCTCAGAATCTTGCTCTCAAATACTTTCAGTCTATGTTCTTCCCTCAGAGTAAGTGACCATGTTTCCCAGCCATACAAAACAACAGGCATGATTATCGTTTTGTATATTTTAAGCTTCAAATTCCTGGACAGAATTCGCGACAACAAGAGATTTTGAACCGAATAGTAACGCGAATTCCCTGCTTTTAGTCGACATTTAATTTCTCCGTGAAAATGATTTTTCTCTGTTAATATTGATCCTAGATATTTGAAAGTATCCAGTTTATCAAAATTATTATTTAATATTTTAACGCATCCGTAATTTTCTGTATTACGGTCCCGACACACTTCCATGTATTTAGTTTTCTCTGCATTTACTTGTAAACGTATGTCCCTGCAAGCGTTTAATAAGATCTCTGCATTTCTTTCTATTGTTCTCCTATCATCCCCTAGCTTACATAATTCAGAGAGAATAACGAAATAAAGGTTGTCGTTTACACTTACTAACTATATGAATCCTATAAAGAAAATGATCATTTATATAAATTTCGTCTGCCTTAGCCTGGGTGAATAATTGTGGGAATAATTGCGCTAAATGTTTCATTTAATTTCATTTATATAAATTTTCATGAAATGGAAACATGAATACTTGCAATCTTTAAAACAAAATGCCAATGTGTGTAAATTCTTATGCTGATGGATGTGTACTGGGCTTAGTCAGATAGTCCTCAAAGCAGTCATTGGCGATTGCTGTGGATAAAAAGAATGGAATCCATACTCTGGTTCCTTAAACTTTCACTATCAGATAAACTAAGCACATTTATTTCTGTTACTTTTAGTTTTTCTCTCCACTACACAGTTAGCTTTACTCTCAATTCCACAATGATAATCAGATTTATTGGGTGGGCGTCTCAGATTACAAATTTAGATGTGCTTTAAAATTTTCTCCTGAAAGAACGGTCCGATAAATATCGTTCTATAGTATATTTACAAAGTTAGGCCCGAAAAAAAGCCTGAGAAATGAAATGTAGTTGTTTATTTAAAAATTTATGGCCCGAACACAGCCCGAACCCGAAGTGATCTATGCTTTGTAGGCCCGACCCGGCCCGAGCCCGTGCAGACCTCTGCGCCCAAGATGTAGTCCTGATCTCATTATTTTTGATTACCACCTGTTTCAGTTCATGGCGCACTTTCTGAAATCATGATGCTTCATCAACCAACAGGATGTGGGAACAGCAGTGATTGACACCTTTGCCTCTAACAAGGGAAGAGAGGGAGATTATATATCGAAGTGGAAGATGGTTTATACACCAATCGAAATCACTAATTACGCTTATTACGAAACTGTAATAAAAATTTTCCGAATGCATATACTGTGCGAGTTATACGAATATACAGCGCATCCAGAAAGTCCGTTTCCACCCCTAGATATCGCAATCGGTAAGACAGATGCCAAAACAAGAAAACACGTGTTTGATCATTTTAAAAGTACAACGTATTAAAACAAAAATTGTTGTCGCAGGGTCCCAGGCGGAGTCCAACTCAAAAATTGCAAATGGTGACGGGATGAAGTAGCATATTGTTGGAAAGCTGTTTGGAAATTAACGAAGACGAAAAAAGTCTCGACTCTCTAAAATTACCATGTGCAAAATGGCAGCCAGTCAAAAGTCATTGTAAAGTCTATGATTACCCTCATAAATTTAAAATGGTGCGACTGATGTCAAAACAGAAAAACACGTGAGTAATCATTTCGAAAGTAGAATGATTGAAAGTAAAAATATTTGTCCCATGGTTCTCCACATGGTCCCGGATGGGGTGCTACTCAAAATTTTCAAATTTCAAGGGGGGTCAAATAAAATATTGTTTGAAAGCTGTTGTTAAATGAAACAACTACTTGTGTATGGATGTAGGCATGTAAAATAAACTACGATTTAGCATTTTTGTCAAACACAAAAATCTAGAAAATCAGTTTGAGACTATATTCTAACCAGTTCCGATGCAATCTGATACAATATTCGGTAAAAATGAGAAAGTTTCAATTAAACATGCAAATGATTTGCACCGTACATACATTCGGACCAATAATATTAGTTTCTTAACGAGCATAGTTAGTGCTTTCAATTAGTGTGTAAACTACGTTCCACTTTCATATGTAACTTAGGTCCCTTTTCATTTTTCTGTTCTTGTCCTTTCTTTTCTTTTTTCTTTTTTTCTGTTTCGTTCGTTTTTTCTTTCTTTTAACATTAATGGGGCCCGAAGAGGAGAATCTCACAGTAGGCGCATTTCCTTTCTTTACGTTGCGTACACGAATTAAAGTTTAAGCAAACGAACACCCGACTACAGAAAAAAGAACTAAAACACAAGATGTTTGCACAATGTTATCGTAGAGCGTCCAGATTTGTTCCATCTGCTTCGTTTAACAACAGCTTTTAAAAAATATGCTACTTGACTCCCCATGAAATTTGAACATTTTGAGTAGGACCCCGTCTGGGACCCTGGGGAGGACCCTAGGACAAATACTTTTACTTTCAATCATTCTACTTCCGAAATGATTACTCACGTGTTTTTCTGTTTTGACATCTGTCGCACCATTTCAGATTTATGAGGGTGTCCAAAAACTTTACAATGACGTTTTTGCTGACATTTTGACCAGCCGCCATTTGGTACATGGTAATCTTAGAGTCGAGACTTTTTTCGTCTTCGTTAATTTCCCAACAACTTTCCAACAATTTGCACTTTTTGAGTTGAACTCCGCCTGGGACCCTACGGTTGACCCTGCGACAATTTTTGTTTTGATACGTTGTACTTTTAAAATGATCAAATACGTGTTTTCCTGTTTTGGCATCTGTCTTACCGTTTGCGATTTCTAGGGGTGGAAACGGACTTCCTGGACACCCTGTATATTCATATAACTCGCACAGTATATGCATTCGGAAAATTTTTATTACTGTTTCGTAATAAGCGTCATTAGTGCTTTCGATTGGTATATAAACCATCTTCCACTTCCATATATAATATCCCTCTTTTCCCTTGTAAGGACAAGACATGCTATCGACATGCAATCGAGAAACTGGCAAGAAGGAGATTGGAATCAATCTAACATGAGGGGCTATGGAATGTTAAACAGTTTGCAATTTAATGTAATAAGTACAGGTATTTTGTGCATTAGACTTGTGACAACCTTGTACCTCTAATAGCTGCAGCCGTTGTCAGTACTCATTCCGAGCCTTTCATCAAAGGCAGTAATGTTGTAGTATTAATATGATCCATTACGATGCAAATGGAAGACAGTGAATGATTATCTGTCTTCTGTACCAACTTCGAATACATTTTCCCAAGAAAAACCCACTGTATTTTGTCTTTTGGTTTGCACAAACGAGTGTTAAAAACGTGAAAGTCAGAAATATATTTTGAAGACTCATTTTTTTTTGTGTGTGTGTTTGTAGGTATATATATATATATATATATATATATATATATATATATATATATATATATATATATATATATATATATATATATATATATATGTGTGTGTGTGTGTGTGTGTATGTATGTATGTATGTATGTACATACGTACTGCTTCGGGTACGTCTGCAATAACAGCAACGAAGAGGATGTGGATGAAAATTTACATGTACAGAAGCAGAGTGGTTCAAATAAAGAAGAAGAACATGTAACCCAAAATGCAAAACACTCTCGCCTGGAATAGATTGACTGCTGTGAATATAGGAGCCGCTTATATGGCTCCTCTGGGCCTCAGCACTAACCATTGGATTTTTGCGTTGGAATTAATTTCACATTACATTGTGATGCACTGAAAAAGAATAACCATATGATCGTATGTTCCACCTAAGGTAGAGAAGAGCATATCCATTGAGTGATGATTGAAGATTCTTTAGCCAAGCAGAATGTTAAAGTACACAAGATAGGATGATCAACAAATATTTCAAGTAGAACAGACAATTATCCAAACAGACGATTATTTATTTACTGTATACACAGGGCGCTTCAAAACAACACGGACAACGTTTTGAAGGTGATTCCTGACACCAAGATAAGAAGAAAACTATATACCAACCTGGGTGCACAAATGCTTCCTTTCGGAGTTACAGGCTGCCAAAAACATGAAAAAATAAACTTTAGATGTCCACAGCGCCAAAACTATGGTACTAACCGTAGTCGGATCAAGACTTCACTTAGGATCTAGCATGTGCGATATCCAAAAATACATATCTCAGGATCCTAAGGTACTCACGCAACAATCTTTATAGAAGGAGTTTGGCTACGGGCATGTAATTTGAAGTACTCACCAACTACCTTTATAAAAATTGTTGAGGAAGTGCCATAAGATTTTGAAACATGGATATTTGTTTAGAGCACATACTAGTTCATAAGTGAAGTCTTGACCCGAATACGGTAGGTCCCATAATTTTGGAACTATGGGCCTTTGAAGTTCATTTTTTTATGTTTTCGGCATCCTGTAACTCGAAAAGGAAGCACTTGTGCATCCAGGTTGCCCTATATTTTTTGTCTTATCTTGATGTCAGGAATCATCTCCGAAATGTTGTCGGTGTTGTTTTCAAACACCTGTATAGTAAATAAAACTTTAAAAAAAGAGAGAATGAGACTTTCGTGAATATTTAGTTTAGAAATTGAAATTTAATCGAAATGAGAAATTCGATGTTTTAAATAGAAAGCTTAGCAAACAATGAGATTTATTTTCGAATTTTGATACTGTGTCACAATGTAATCATGTACGTAGAAGGTTAGATTAGTGAGACTCTTGGTTTGCTTGTTTACGTGCTGAATTGATTTGTTTGTTTTTAACACATAATTAGTTTGGTGTTCGTTCATTAATTTTACATAGTTATGGGAAAGTCATAGTCATACTATTTTACATAGTCATTTTACATACCCCACACCTTCCATACTAGTATCTCGGAATAATACAGTTATCAGTACTTTCACCCGCCCTCTCCATGCTAGTATCTCGGAATAATACAGTTATTAGTACTTGCACCAACTGTTTCTATGCTTGTATCTCGAAATAATACAGTTATTAGTATTTGTACCCCAGCCCCTTCCATATTAGTATCTGTGTAGTGAATGAAAGCCTTAATGAGCGATAATGAGGGAAATTAGACGAAGGTTAGTGCACCGAAAACGTATTTGATTGCATCACCACTTAGCATATCCCAGAAGAGTTCACATAAAGCGTTCCGGATAGCAAAAGCTGAAATAAACAAATGTTACGTGCAATCTGAACGCTTGGAAATTTCATTTGTAATATTTGAGTAGTAATATTGAAAATTGTTTTGTGGTTAACAATACTTCTGTTGTCCCAGTGTATCGTGTAGGTTGGAATTCTTTCTCTTAATAAAATACAGTTTCCAAGTCAATGTACGATTAATTTCATCGTTCAGAATACATTTTCAGGAAACAGGGCTTTATTGAGTTCCTTCTTACTACTCTGAAATGAAATGAAATCTTTCAGTTTTACGTCCCACGTTTATGCATGCCAGGCTAAAGAAGACGGTGATGGTGAGAAATAAATGATATGGTGGAATGAATAATGTGAGAGAAAACGGAAGAAATCCGAGAAAATCCACGAACACGGTGTTTGTCCACCACAAAGCGGAGTAGGAATCGAATCAAGCACCCCAAGCACCAGAGGTGAACACTCTACCACTGAATCAGCACGGCCCCCTACCTTTATTTAGAGTTATGTCTCTTGAATAAATAATTACTTAGACAGTGTCTCTCTTTGTGAAGGTAAAAGATTTTACAAGTAAATTTTCCGAGACTTGGGTCTCATAATGTTCAACTGCACTGGGATTTTTCTTTCTACATATTATTTCCACAAGACTTGTATGATAAAGAAGTCTTCTAATGAGATTTGTTTATGCTTTGTCAAGAAAGTGCTCAGTTTAATGTAGTGGAAACGGTTGTGCAACTCACAAATGAAACTATTTTATTTTTTGGAAGCTAAAACCGAATGTATGTTTGAAAATACTATATATGACATTATTTCGCTACAGTAAGCCATACTATATATATATATATATATATATATATATATATATATATATATATATATATATATATATATATATATGAAAGCGTTAACAAAACCGAAGTAATACATTTGGGAAATGTAGTGGAAAACAGGTTTTTTTCGTGGCTTTATTTTGTTTCAGTTCACTTTCCTTTTTTTTTCACCTTTTCTTCTTTTGGTTGTGCAAATTGCATCTCCCACTTCGAATGCGGTCAGCTTTCAAATTACATCTGGGATTAAAACAAATTCATTTCCTGTGCAACAAATTACACAAAAATTCTCGTTTACTGGGAATAATATACTTTTCTGTGGTATGGGTGTCTTACTGAGGGAAGGGAATCAGAAGAAAAAAGAATCTGTTAATATACTAGTATGCACTAAAAGGAAACAAAAATTCCACCAACTACTAAGTAAGACCCAGTTGGAGTTCCTAACAGAATTTGCATTAATTTAGCTTGAAGTCTTTCAGATTCTTTAAAAACAAATATTTGAGTCACATTAACCCCTATCCGGGCAACCTGGGCCTCCCAGGTCCAGTAGCTTCATTTTTCTAAAATTTCTCAATAACCATACATATTTCGAAGACATAAAATACTGAATTCTTCTATCTTTCTTCGAAGTTAAAATCATGAACATATTGAGTTGGTAATGCTAATTTTTTTTTTTTTTAATTTGAAAATCTTTTCCTGACGTAACCGGGCAATCGGGGCCTAGGAGGCCTCGTATAACTTTAGTGAAATTCCTGTCAAATATTAGATCAAATTGTCACTTAATTATATATTCAACACGTGGCTAATGTAACCTTTAGTCGGAAAAGTATGTGACAATAGACATTGAATTTTATGTGTTCTGCATTTAAAATATATATTGGACCTGACAGACCCCGGTTGCCCGTCTACGTTACAAAAATATCTGGACCGGATTGCTATTCTGCTTGGCGGCTTACAAAAGCGTGACACGAAGTTTCGCTACTTGACAAAAATATATACCGGTACATTCTAGACTAGTCTAAGCAGTAAGTGACAATAGGCATTGATTTTATGTATTCTGCACTTAAAATATATACTGGGCCTCACAGGCCCCGGTTGCCCGTTTACGTTACAAAAATGTCTTGCCCGGATAAGGGTTAAAATTTGTTCTGGTTTAGAAACTGTAAGTAAGTAATAAACTTGGTAAATGTAACATTAAGTTGGCTGTGATAATACGTATTTAATGATTTTTTTTAATAATGAATAGACAAAATAATATGAACGTATAGAAAGGGAAAAAATACATTTATCTAATAGCACGTAGGGCCACATTTGGCATTCCGAACAATCTGGATCTATCTAGTAATGGAAACCTATAAATCTTGGATCATGTTTGGTATGATGTTCCTTCATTTTTCAGGTAAAACCTAATTCAAATCCTTGAGAGATTATGGTGGAGAGAAATGAGATTTCACTCTTTTTCCAAAATGGCTCACAACCTCTGACTTATGCTCAAAACTGGTTAATGTGGAATACAACAAGATAGGAATGTGGATCAACTAGTAAGGTTACGAGGCCGATATTTCTGAAGTTTCGTCTGCTATAGAGGAATGAGGAGTGGGCAGTCATTGTAATACATGAAGTTGACAATTGTGCAGAGCTTCAGCCACCCGCCAACTACGAGGTTTGTTGCATGTAAACACAAATGGCGACTCGTTTGGAAAACTGGTCTTACAAATAGTCTGCTTAGTTATTCCGATTTCTGTGGGGGAAACGTGTAACCGCGGCTGAAATTCAACGACAGCTGGCAAAGGTTTATGCAGAGACAGTAATATCTTGTCAGCATGTCACAGAATGGTGCAGCTGGTAGAGAAAACGTCACCGACGAGGAGCACAGTGGCCGATCCCGCATGGAATCAACAGATGTGAACATAGCTCACCCAACCTCTCTACAGCCCAGACCTCGCTCCAAGCGACTTTCACCAGTTCCCGCACTTGAAGGAACACCTCCAAGGCCGTCACTTCGTTTCAGACAAGAACAAGAAGCACTTCGTTACAAAGTGTGCTTAACATGCAAGAACAGGATTTTTACAAGAATGGGAATCTTCAATCTTATCCCACAATGCGACAAATGTCTCAATTAACATGGAGACTATGTATGTACTGTACTATCTGTTGGTTACTGTACGTGTACATTGGTTGTATGACAGAAAGCAGGAGTCCATACAGTGGAAACACCACGACTCCCTGCCCCCGAATAATGTTAAGTTCTGCATATAGCCTTCTGCGGGAAAAGTCATGGAGAAAGACTATTTTTTTCTCTGGGATTTCTTCGCTGCCCAGAAAGTGGCAACGATGCATAGACCTAGATGGGGACTACCTCGAAAAACAGTGATGACCAGATGAGCCTATCTGCATTTTTCCTATCTAGGTAGATAACTTATTGGCCACCTCTCATGATACTACCTCTCATATGATACTACCTCTCATATTGGCCACAATACTTTCTTTACGACTGATCAAGTAAAGTTTAATTGAACCCATCGGGTAACAATAGAATTTGCAGAGTACTGGGATATAACTGCCCATATCATGACAGAGCCCTATCCATGTTTGAGAGTTCGATGTAGGCAGTGTGATTTCTAGGTTTCCTGCAGTGCTTACCAAATTTGCACCTGTTCCTCGACTTGAAAGATTTCCATTGCTCAGCAGTCCTGTTCTTATGGAAGTTGCATCACTGTATGATGAATTTCACCACTTTGTGGAAGTCGCCAGTGTCCCAAGAGATTCGACGATACCACGAATATTCCTTTACGGAGTTTCCTCACACGCATTACGTGAAAACGGAATACTTTATATGACACTTGCATTCTGAGGCAGTTTTCCCGCTCCGTGCGATGACTCACCACTTTGACTAATATTGTGCACCTGTCAGAGAACTTCACTTTTAAATTTCCATTATGTTTCGCGGAAGAGGGTTTCGCACTTACACTACTTGGACACATGACATTTGACCTAGGAGTTCGCAACACCACCAGAACATTGTTGCAGACATACCACCTAGCCGGACACCAACTATCTGCCCTCTTTCGAAGCCAGTGAGGTTATGTCATACGTAATAACACACTAACACAACACCATGGTATTCCCGCAGGACTTAAGAAAAAATAATTGCTGAGCAGATTCCACAGCAGAACTGAAAAAAAAACGTTGATTGTAGTACGTAACATGCGACGTACAGCATGATAGTAATTCAGTAACAGTTCTTCATGGTTGATTATGTTATTTTGTCCACACCATGGATGTATACGGTCAGTTTGCACCGAATCAACAGAATTATGTGTTTCCATTACTCAGAGCTTTTGGGGTTTTGATTGTCTTGATGATAGATTTAGGTAAATGTAAATTTTCTTGCTTTTTATTTTTCAAATAAAATATTGCCGTTACCCTTATAAACTCTTTCTTTAACATTACAGAAAGAATCGTATTTAGGAGTTCTCTTTCGCATCTGTACAATCAAGACTTTATCGTAAAAATAAGATTTTGAAACTCTAATTCAAGACTAAACATAGAACTAAGAATATTTTTTCTCAAATCTGAGGATGAAATAAGTGTTGATGGTTTTTGTTAGTTTCTAAGAAGTAAACTTTTAACCCTTAACGCACCAAGCTTAAATCGTCAACGTTGTTTACCAAGCTGGGGTCTTCTAGGGACCCCAAGTATTATTTTAACTCAACTTATTTTTTTGCACATTTTTAACGATCGTATCATTGATCTAAATATCCGAAAATGATGCATGGCACATATAAAAATCGGTAATAATTTTTTTCTTATAGTTGCAGCAGTATCACCAAATATCACCTTCTGGGGTCCCTAGAGGACCCCACTTTCTGTGTTAAGGGTTCAGACAGCAGGTATGATTTCCCAATTTCTTGCTTGTAGCGCCAATTTTTCATCTACTATGCTTCTTCGATCTGGTCGTGTACTATACGATCAGTGTGAGCATAAACTACACTCAAACAGCAAACTGGTATCACTGCTGTTAAGCGTGTATTATGATATGAGCCAATTGTCAATTGACTACTTATTTGTCAATCGATCATCTGCGAAGTTAGTAAGTACTCCTCTTGATAAGCACCAAAAATAATTTCACATAGTCATAATGAGAGAGAAACATACGTAAATTGGAGTTTTAATTCACATTGTAATATCCCATGCATGGCTAACAACCAACACGTGCTCATATTTATAAACATGAACCATGTGCATCCTAAAGATATACCACATTGACTTGACACCTAGTTCTCCGTTCCGAGCGCTGCTGTCGGCTGAAGGAATTCCACTCCCTTTCGCTAAAGCTCTCTCGCTTAGCAACAGCTGAACCCTTATTGGCTCATGGGTCTGTCGAGGGTGTCAGCTTTAGTTCGTAATTTTGCCACGGCTTAAGACATTTTGGCAGCACTATAGTACGAATTACCATAGTAGCAGACAACAGAGACAACAGTGACACGACTGGTCATGTGACGACGAAGGATTACAGGTGCCACCCCTACAATGAAGCAGCTATAAACACTATCACAGCAACTACTATAAGTCTTTGGCTGGTCACCTCCACTCTTTTAGCTTGCTTGGAGCTCTAGGACTTTAATTTTCTAAACCCATTAGCTTGCTCGGAGCCTCTAGGCCTGCTTTCCTGCCCACGTAGTTTGCTAGGAGCTCTGTGGGACTCCTAATGTCAGCCACCCAGCTTGCTTGGAGTTTTGTGGCTTTCAAACACACCTCTGCTTGCATGGAGCATTGAGGATCCTAAATCCACTCCACACTGCTTGCTTGGAGTTCTGTGGATATAATTCCCTAAGACTGCTTGGGCTTTAGGATTTCTTTCGTCACCCATTATTAGTGAACATTTTTATATTAGAGCGATTTTCTATTATACAATTTATAATAAGGATTTTTTTGTAATAAAATTGGTAGTGGGGGAATACGTTCCCTTGCAGAATTTAGCTCTACCTATACTTGCATAAGTAGAACTAACTAAACTAACTAACTAATTCTATGGCTTATGGAACCCGGAGGTTCAATGCCGCGTTAACAAAAGCTCTCCACTGACTTCTATCCTTAGCTAACTGGATCCTATTTCTATTTTGTATTCCTATCTCTGCGAGATCCATCTTAATATTTTCCTCCCATCTGTACCTAGGTCTTCCTAATGGTCGTTTACCGATTGGTCTTCCAGTCAAGACTTTGAAAGCGTTTCTACTTTCTTCCATCCTAGCTACATGACCTGCCTACCTAAGCCTCCTAGACTTGATGACCCTAATAATGTTTGGTAAACCGTATAAATTATGTAGTTCCTCGTTATGAAGTTTGCGCCATTCCCCATTCCCGTTCCTCTTGGGTCCGAATATTCGTCTTAAGATTTTGTTCTCAAAGACTTTCAGTTTATGTTCTTCCCTCAGAGTAAGTGACCATGTTTCGCAACTATAGAACAAAAGGCATGATTATCGTTTTATATATTTTAAGCTTCAAATTCCTCGACAAAATTCACGACGACAAGAGATTTTGAACTGAATACCCTGCTTTTAGTCGACATTTAATTTCTTTACAATATAATTTCCAGAGGTTAATTTATGTTGATCTTACAATGCAATTTGCGTTGTCATTAATTTGTTACAATTTTGTTGTATCGCGAGGGTGTACGCAAGTATATATTATGAAAGGTAAAAAGCTACATGAAGTATATTTTAGTTATCTTCCAATTGCAACTTTGACGTACATTCGGACTCTCTCAAAGCTTCATTATAATTGTAAAACAAAACAAACAAACAAAGAAAAAATGCGATATATATTCTGACAACAAATTAAAGCTGATTAATACTCGTGGAATATTGATTTCTGAGCCTATTGATTAATATGAAGAAACATCCTTCTGGTTGGTTGCTTTGAAATGAATGATAATTTTAACTGTTTGATTTCATTACTTTTTATCCACATCTATTTATATATTTTGTTATTTCTTTTTTAAAAAATAAAATGTGATTTTTAAGAAGTTTGGTTTACGAGTAACTCCTTTATGTATTTACTCTGTCTATTCGTCTGTCTGTCCGGGAGGCACAAAATCTAGATAATTATTTGACGGATCAGCATCTATATTCGCCAGAACGTAGAAGATTCAAGGTTAGGAATTGGGTTCGGTAGTTTAACAATCAGCGAAGCAATTTCCCCTTATGTGTTATGCAACACCCACATCAGAGTTATTAATGTGGTTGCCTAAGAATCGGGGAACAATTTTCAATTTTTGTAGGAATTCGATTTACCAAAAACACCCGTATACAGAGTGTCCCAACAGTTATCAATCCATGCAACCCAAATTTTGATCGAGTATATTTTTTTGAGTAAGAATGATAGAGACATGATTTTTGTGACAAAAGTTAGCGTTGTCTATGGAGATATTTTGAGAAGAAAGCCAATGAGATAAATCGTAACGTTAAATTTTAGTAATTGTTTAAATGACCAGAAGTGTAATTTAAAAAAATGCAAATTAGTTATAATGAATTGCGAGGAACAGAAAAAAGAATTAATTGCGGCCATTCTTGATGTAAATGTTTAGCACACATCACTCTTTATCGGATGGGACAAACACTGCATGTTGTTTTCCAGCGTTGACAGTTGTAAGGGTATTTTCTGTAGTTAGAAAAAACACATACTACCACAGGTGTAACTCATCCTAACATATATTGGGCAATGTGATTTATCAATAAAATAATAAACTGATTTTTTGCAACAAAAAACTATAAAAAACTATATAAATAATTACTCATCTGCAGCTGCCAACCCTGGATGCAACATGCAAGAAGGTTGAACGTATCAACCTCAAATACTAAGGTTAAGTTTTTTATTCGTGTATTTTCTTTTATTTTTTATTATTTATTTTATAAATTTTGTACGAAAGACTTAGAATTTTCTTGCTAAGAAGGATAGAATGATTAAAATCCAGAATTAAAGATCATAATTACGATTTTGTCGGAAACAACTCTAACGGTTTTGTTTATATCCTATCAGTGGCGTATTTAGGAGTAGGGCTATCGGGCTCAAGCGTCCCGCCATCCGAAATAAATCTCTTATATGCAAAACTTCATTAAAGTTTGTTGGCACCTAAAAGGAAAAATATGGGTTTATTCACGTGTTGTGCATAGCCCCCCGAAACAAAATCATAAATACGCCACTGTATCCTATACATCCATATTTCATTAACAACCCAACAATAAAGGATATCTCATTTCTCATGAAAAAATTCACAAGGGGGTAATTTAGTCTTGGAATGATTAAACCGACAATTTTCGCTGAAACTTCTCCAGCAGTTTTGTTTATATCTTCGAAATAAAAGTATCATTTATGGCATATGATCAGATATATTGTTTGATTTAAAATAACGGTAGCAACAAATATTTGTGCAATAACGCATACATTTCATTATATTATAAGATCATAGCCAACTATAACTGACGGCTGTGTTTTCAAGAATTGCCAGCAGAAATGTTCTGTTGCAGCAAACCACAAGCACTAGATTATGATCTTCAAATAATGTTTGTGTTTGTATTAAATAGGTATGTGCAGTGTGTGCATATCTTGTTTTAAAGGTATCCGTGTGTAATTACTTAAACAGCATGCATAATCTCATAAACAGAGTATATACTAAAATAAATTGTTCTATGAATATACATCTTTCCAATCCTTCATTTACTTGTAAAATGTCTGCATTTTTCATCCTTCCTTGAGAAATGATACATTAATTAGACTTTTTAAGTTAAAGAAACTGACACCCAGATGTATTTGCTTATACAAGCCTTTGTCTCAAAATCCTGTGTATCTTTTTCTTTTAAGTTTAACCTCTCACAATTATGCACTGAGGCTATGGGAAACGGTGATAATTATATGGATGATAATGAATGAACGAGGAAAGTGAGAGATCCTGGAGAGTTTTTGTTTGTTTGCCACAAAGCCCACTTGGCGAGCACTGGGATCGGACCTGGAAACCTACCCACCAAAGATAAGCTTTCTTGATATTAGTTTATCACGGATTATGGTAGCCGGGAGCGAAAAGTAGGAATTCTGGGATCAGGAAATCCTATCACGCATGGAATACCGGATATATTAGGCACCATAGTAGTATTATGAAAATTTGAAACTTGCCATTTTTCTTTCTGACAAATTTATAGAGAAACAAAATAATTGTACTTCATCGATTTCGTTTCGGAACTTTTGATTTCATTTTCCTTCTTATTTTATATGTTATTTTTAAATACGAGTATGGAAGATAGTCGATCTAACTTAGGCGCGCACCAAGAATTTTTTGTTGGGAGAGATCGAAGCTTTGGGAGGGTCCAATCCTCGTATTGAACAGTCTTTATGTAATATTTCTGTATGTGAAAACACGATGGGGCCGCGGGGACTCAGTGGTAGAGCATTCACCTCTGGTGCATGTGGTCCCTGGTTCGATCCCAGCTCGCGCCAAGTGAACTTTGTGGTGGACAAACACCGTATGCGTGGGTTTTCTCGGAGTTCTCCCGTTTAATCACACTTTATTCATTCCACCATTGCATTCATTTCTCATCAATCACCGTCTCCTTGCCGGCATAACCGTGAGACGTAAAACTGAAATATTTCATTTCATTTTCTGAAAGGACGATAAGTAATTCTAAAATACTTCTACCTATACCTTTAGAAAGAAATGGTAGAACTAGATTATTTTTTTAAGAGAAATGGTACAGATGAAACGTAAGATCAAATTTTCGTGCTACATCAGTCATTTCTCTGTTAAAAGAGTACAGTTTTAATCAGAAACTGTACAAATATGTTGAATTAGGAATTTTGTTTTGAAGGGTCGGAACCCGGCGGACTCCCCTTGCGGGTGTACCCCTGCCCTAACTCTTTATTTAAAGGTACCATCTCATCACTCGACTGAGGAAAATCTTGGAAACCCTTCCCTTGGAGTACTTTCTCATAAAGACTTCAGACTTCGAAGCGAGATCAAGAAACTTCGAGAGACATCCAATCTGTATGTTTTGTGTAAGCAAAGTTTGTAACTCATAAAGTTCATTTATTATCATATAAAACCTCTAATTTACATAGCGTAGTTACAAAAATAAAGAAATAATTTAAAGTCAAAATTTATTACTACTTGATTCTCTAGTACAGCGATTCGATTCCTGGTGGGAGCTCATGTGGTTCAGATCTCCCTAAATTCTAATGTCTTTACTATCTGACTTGCCACAGTGTGTTTTAATCCTTGTGGATTCGATATTTTTTTATATTTCGTAATAAAAATTAAGCTAAGCAATGTTTGAAAAAAGCTTCCACTGCTATGATAATAAGAACAAGACAGTAGAACAAAGCATGTTCGTGCACAAGTTCTAAATGGATTCGGTGAATCAAACACACGCAAGAGCTTTTACCTGTCAACTTCTGCTTCCTTGTCACTGCAAATATCGACTAACATACTATTGTGATCGAAAGCTCGTGAATACAATCAAAACAAGCAGCTGTGTGAGATATACACCACATCAAGGAGTTTGGTCTGTATAGTGTAATATTTTTCAATTAATATTGAAACCAGAATTGCTAATAGATTTCTACCATTTCCAGTTGTAGTAGAAAGATAATAGTGGAGATGGAATATATTCTTGGAATGTTTAATTGATTGCAGAAATTCGTCTCTGGCTATCTACAAAGTAAATTCAATAAATAACCGGTAAAGTTGTATAAAACTACAAAACTTCGACAAAGTTTGTGCTTCTTTTTTATTTTTTGGTACTGTCCTAGAACTATTATCAGACGAGCCTTGCACGCCTGCTTCGCGAACGGGATGCTGGAAATCAGTGTAACAATATGGCGACCGATATCTTTGTAGGTATGCACCAGAGTGGAGGAACGGCGTGTCATTAGATTTCTGTTCGTTGAAACCAATCAAAATTCGGATGGCAGTGCAATATGGTAAAAGTTATTTGAGTAGAACACAAGTGTAATACGCCTGTTTTCTCATAACAACTCATCAACTGTCGCAAGATTGTTGTCCGTGACTGCAAATACAGGTTGTCTTAGGCGTGGGGAATCTTCAATACTTGTCACACTCCGTTTGAACTTGTCTCCCAACTCGTACACTTGTATTCGACTCAAAAAAAAAATTCACTATATTGCACTGCCATCTTATGGTGAATTTCGATTGGTTTCAAACCTTCAGCAAACAGAAATCTAATGACACCCCGATGTTCTATTTTGGTGCAAACCTGTAAAGGTGGACCCATCTGGTTTCACTGATTCCCAGCATTCCGTTCGCGAGACAGGCTCATCTGATAATAGTTTTAGGACACCACCAGAAAATAACAAAGAAGCACAAACTTTGTCAAAGTTTTGTATTTTTTATACAAATTTTCCGTTTATTTATTGAATGGATATTGTACTTCCATTTTAATCTACAGTGATGAACGTTAAAACCGGAAATGGTTGATTTCTGCCACTTCCAACTTGAACATAGTGAAGATAGTATAGTACCTATGTTTGTAGTGCTAACTCGATTCCAAAAGAACACTGCTCACTATTTCCTATTGTTTCTGCTCTATGTAGATCAATATTGAAACCGGAAGCTCTAACGGATTCCTATCACTTTGCTTTTAGTTTTAGTTGAGAGTTCGTGGCGGAGATGAAATGTCGATTACAGGAAACCGCTTCTCGCTATCTATTACCGTTTTTGCTTTATAGTGGTCAATGTTAAAACCGGAATTGGTTGATATCTACCTCTTCAAGTGGATGAATCACCTCCATCGACGAACTCCTAACTTTTGATCCTCTGTACATCCTGGTCAAAATTGATGGTGATTTACCAAGTAGTGCTTGGTGTTTTCTGTGTTCCGGACGGGTGGACAGACGACCTGACAGATTAAATATACAGTTGGACCTCAATAACTCGAATTTCTTGATAACTTGATTTTTTCACATTCCTTTGAACTCTGCATAACACTCATTGTTGAAATAAAACTTATATAAGTCGAATGTTTAAAAATTACAATCTCGATAAGTCAAATGTTAAGGGTTTCATAATTATATTTAGAAACCTCGTTAACTCGATCTTTCGTATCTTCAAGTCGAAGTTTACCTCCATAATTCGAATTCTGTTGATGTGACCTCGATAACTCGAAGCTATAGCTCTATTCTTTTACGTAATTATCATTGTTATTAGTCCTGTTATTGTTGCTAATATGTACTATAACTGTGTTTTATTCATGTCTAGACATGAACCCATTCCCTCCAAAACAATACATGTACAATACTTTATTTTTTACTAGTCATCTTATTTAATGCAACGAACTTTCACAGCTTCGAGTTATAGAGGTTGAATGTATACAACTTCGAGTTATAGAGGTTGAATGTATAAAACTTCGAGTTATGGAGGTTGAATGAATAAAACTTCGAGTTATAGAGGTCGAATGAATAAAACTTTGAGCTATAGATGTTATATAGTCACTTTTAATGAGAAATGTATCTCGAATTTTTCTTGTGGTCACCTTGATAACTCGAACCTTGATTACTCGAAAAACCCGATAACTCGGAATTTTGTCTATTCTCTTCAGCTTCCAGTTATCGAGGTCCCACTGTATAAAGGAGATTTTGTTGCTAACCCAAATGCGTTAAAAATAATATTTTTTTTTATAGCGTGACGCGTGACAAATGGAGATACCTGTTTTCGTCCGTAAACTTTTAGAACATTTAGTAAAACAAAATATAGAGAGTGTTTAAAAGGTCCTTTACAATGCTTTGGACGTGATTCTCATAGAAACAAACCTAACAATCCAGTAAACGCGACCTCGTAATCGCTAAATTTTGGAAAACACTTTGCCGGAAGTGTTGGAAAATGAATCGAGTTTCAAAAGCTATGGGTAATAGGACTGAATTGGTTGTACTTCTTCGAAAACTTGAACCTTTTCTGTTCAAAAACAGAATGTACGTGTACTCGAGAAATGTGCAATGAAGACGAAAAGGTATTCCCCGAAGGAAATTAGGGATTCTGGGATATTTCATTATGGAAGTTGAGTCTGATTGCTAACGTATTGAACGATGTCCAAGGATACGATTTTCTTTGTGCATGTTCAGAGTGATTGCATAACTTCAATAGTGAATTAAATTGAAATCTTTAAATTTTACGTATCACGATTATACCGGCTAGGCTAAAGGAGACGGTGATGATGAGCAATGAATGAAATGGTGGAATGAAAAAAGTGGAAGGAAACTGGAGAATCCCGAGAAAACCCACGCACACGGTGTTTGTCCACCATAAAGTTCACTTGGGGGGAGTTGAGATCGAACCAAGGATCCCATGCACTAGAGCTAAAGGCTCTGCCACTATCAATAGTGAATGAGTGTCGCGGATAAACCGGAAGCAAATGAAATCTTAACTTTAACAACCATAATTATACCCTGTGGGCTAAAAAGAGAGACAGGATTAACCCTACAATGCATATTTTTTTATTTTCTGTGAAAAAATCGTTTTGAAAGAGAAAATAAAAATGAGTAACGGAAGTACCGGTACATTTAATAGTGCCATCTATTCAGAAACTGTGGAATTACAACTAACTTCGAACATTCCCAATCTGATTCAACATGCATTAACAACTAAACGTCGTGACAAACATCTTGGCATTTGAAGGATGCGCTTCAAGTTCCCTTTAGATGCTGCTAGCAAATAACTTGCATCAGGCGTGAGCGTTACACCAGTAAGCCAGAGAAGGGAGTGGTAGACTTGAGATGCCGTTTCATACATCATGAATCAGGTTACTCTTTCGTAGCGAATTATCTTCAAAATTTCCCCACTTCCTTTGGGAAATATCTTTCGCCTTCATTGCACGATTCAGGAATAGGCGTATTTGGACATAACAGGTTTCAAGTCTTTGACAATATACGTCTGCTTCAGTTTCTATTTTTGTCATGTATAGCTTTCGAAATATGCGACTATGCAGAAAAATTTTTAGGTGCTTTCGCCAGCCTTCATCTTTGAAACGAAATGATTCCGAGCCAATGGTGGCGTAACGGGGGAGCTAGCGGTGCCCCAGCTCCAGGCCTCCTTTTGTGGGAGCCCCCGGACGGTAGGTAAAAAAAACAAAAATTACTAAAGAACCTTGTTAGCATGAGCCGTACAAGGGCCGTCAAGGTTTATAATCCACACCTTCTCTAAAAGTAAACCCAATTAATTGTCAATCAATATTACACCAAATAACAGATGAAATAATAGAAATATCTGTCTAATGCCGGATTTCCATATAAGCTGAACATGCTATAGCTTAGGGCGTCACCTTCTTGGAAACCCGCAAAGAAATTTAAAGAAAAAACTGAATGTATACTAAAAATAAATAAAATTATCTTGGAGCACCCAAAGCAATTTAAAGGAAAAATTTATATGGATTAAAATGTGAATAAAAATAAAAATTTCACTCTGTTGAATAACCTCATAGAAATTTAAAAAGGAAAAACCTGACTGTAGATTAAAATATAATAAAAGATAAGTTGAAGTATATTGTGTTGTTAAGATTCTAAGGTCTTACGATGTAAGTAATGGGGCCCTGTCTGCTAGCCTGCTTCCTAAAATATCACTATTTATTTATGTATTTACCAGTTCAAGGGAAGAGCACAAAGAAGGAATCAACATACATAATGGTTTATTAGGGTACTAGCATTCTGGTGCTAACTGAAAGCTCTTTGGTGTAGACGCCATAGTCGCTGGGTGATTCACTTGCTCTCCCTCTATCTTTTTTCTTTTGTCCTTTACAAGTCGAATTTTCAACGAGGAGAACCCTTTCGCTTAGCTGGTTTCCCCTTTTTTGCTCTTATTTTTTCGCGTATAAATTTACACTTCTGCCCACAAATTTAGTGAAGAAAATGTTCGATAAGAAAACAAGTATTCAAATATTCAAAAGAAAAAATAATTTACGTTACATTGAGTTTACTTATATGTTATATATTATTTGTTATATTGGTTCCTTCTACATTTAGATGGAAAATAAAACAGAACTATTTTTTTTTTTAATGGGCGTCATTTGTGTGGTGTGTCCCACAGTTTCTCGATAAGCTGGGTGAACTATTGCACAATTCCATCATATGGATAGCTTTTTACAATCATATCGCATGCCCATTGTTGTGATTGTATACATGCAATATAGAGTGCTCATTAATAATAATAATAATAATAATAATAATAATAATAATAATAATAATAATAATAATAATAATAATAAACTAAATATTAGTGTGGTGTAATAACTGTAATAACCTGACTAGTAAAAGAACCCAAACCTTATTTCGTGAGGAGCATGTCAATAGCTTGATTTCGACCTTACAGACAGGACTCGCACTAAGTATAGATCCTAGTGAAACCTGTTTATTTATTTATTTATTGTTTCAATTGTAATTATCATTCTAAATAAGCTTGAGAGCGTGTAAGTATAGGTCCTACAATTTTGCTAAAGCGAGCTCAGAACCACTGCGTTCCATCGTAGCCCATGGATTTGAACCCACAACCGCGCACTCCAAAGGCGAACAGTCTAATCAGTAGACCAGTCAGGGGTCTAGTAAAGTCTGTGGGGTTAAAAGCAACAGCCGATTACGGTCAGAAGTTTGTGAGTTTTTGGAACAAGAGATTGTCTAACAGTGACTATTTAAGAATGTAAATGTGTACAAGAGTAATTATTTTCAGGTATAAACTTTTACGCGGTTATATTTATGAACTAGAAATGTTTTGGTTTTATAAATTTTAGCTTTCATTTCTTTCATTAGTTTTATTTAAATTAAGAATTCTATATATTGTCATGGACTCGTCATGTTTTGGAGGAGATGAGAATCTGCTTTTAATCTGGATACTGATAAAATATTCTATATTTTTAATTACGTATTTTACAAGTTAAAGAAGCGTGAAACGTCAACGTGATAGGCTTGATATTCAAGATTGCAGAGGCCAGACTTATGGTAATCAGGCTACAATGGCCAGTCAATAAATTACAGTTCAAACTCTGATACAGAATATAAATCTATTTGCCATTTTCGTTACTTGTAACAGTCGTTCATTAAACATTGTTGGCGTAAACGTTAACATTCCAACTATCACTTTCTTTGGAGCAATGGAACATTTGTTTGTATTTTTTTTTTCTAGATCTACTCACCGATTGAATGTGCTGCAAAAGCACATAAAGATGGTCTGAAACGTGAAAGTGACACTAGATGAAGTTCAAAAGTAGAAGCTGTAGGGTGTGTCTAGTCAATTGGATGAAGTAATTGATGTGTTGGAACAACTGCATGACACTTCGACTAAAACGCTTGATACTCGAGGAGATACTGATCTTCTTGCAAGCATCCAGTCATTTAACTTCATCGCTTTACCGTATTTCTGGTCTGAAATTCTCCCATATATTGATCGCATCCAAAAATGCCTTCAATCTCAGGATATGAGTTTCAATCAGGGTCTTACTCAATTACAGATCCTGGTTGACACCATTGATACCTGGAGATTTGAGCTGGCCGAGGAAATCATATTCGCAGCTGAAGGAAATTGCAAAGAATGGAACATAACTGTGGGTACACGCAGTAAGAGAAGGAGATATGCCTGGACAAGAAGCAAAGGATGAAATTCTGACTGCATAGGCCGAAGTGAAGCGCTCTATAAATGAAATTCTAGATGACAGAAGACAACAAATGTATGACCGTATGCGTGACATGAACGACAGACTTAGATTCCTGTGTTCCATCTCCAACTTTGTACAGTAGCTAGATGATCAGAGCGAGGAAAGGCTAAAAGCATGTTGCTCTGATTTGGCTTTGTTCTACTAGAATGACATGGATGGCGTAGTATTATTTCAGGATTGTAAGGATATAATCCGTTCACTAAGGTGTGCTCAGAAAGAGCACACTTTACGTTAGAGAACAACTTGACTTTTCCCCACAAGGTATACGGAAATATGTATCTTCAATGGGGTTTGAAGCTTACAAAAGTGTGGCAACCACTCATTAGATTTCGATAACACTGCCCGTATCTGCCGCATCGTATGAAAGGTCTTTCAGCAAAATGAAGCTGATAAAATCATACTTGCGCTCCACAATGAATCAAGAAAGACTTACAAATTTGGGCATTTTTTCTATCGAAAATGGAACAGCATCTACTATGGATTTTGATAATATAGTTCAGCTACCAAAGCAAAAAAGGTAGCATTCTGAATGTTGGTGGAACAGAAGCTAACAAGGTAGTGGAACTATCGTCAAAAATAGTTTCAGGTTTCAACTTAAGACAATAAAAATTCAAAAGTACCAAACGAATAATAAAAAGCCATCAAGATCTGTCAATTGACTGGTGGTAGGTAGCAATGAAAAGTGGGATGAAACAACCCGCAGGAGAATTCTGTGCTCACGTGTTTAATCTATAATATATCCCCAATTATTCAATATATTCAGGATTTTTGTTACAATAAATTCTAACACTAAGTGAGTTAGTAAGTAATGGAAACAGTCATAAGTGACAGAATATAAACATGACAGAATTATTAAATACAAAATAATATAATTGTAAAACAAGTGTGAAATCTGGAAACAACAGTAAAGAAACATTCTAGTGCTTATCTATTCATTAATAAGCAGTGAAACTAAATAGATCATATATTATCGCTGGAGAGAAACCTAGTAAAAATAAGTAAAGAGAAATCTACTCTAGCCATTATTCACTGATAGTTCGTTTTTTGTTGTTGTTTTTGTTTTAAGAAAAAAGTGTTTAATTATCGTATGATCACTGGAGAGAAATCGAATGTTAAAGTGAATAGGGCTAATTGTAGGAGAAAACTCTAATCAAATAAAACCCATCCCGGCCCTGCCTACCTTTATCGTTCAACTGGCAACCGCGTTGTCGTGTAGAGGTACCACACACACGTCGAGATACTCCCGTACCTCATCCCGGACCCAATGGTACGTGTTAAGTCACCATTTGAGTTTGGTGTTGGCCCATAGCCTACAGAGTTTCCTCCCTTCCGCGGGGTCAGAACCGTTACCCAGATTCCTAGGATTGGCCCCTCCCCCACCTCCGTTCAGTCGCCCAGCAGGCAGGAATCCGACACTCCCCCCACAGTAGGGTTGTCCAAGCAATACGGGACTTCCCGTAATTACGGTAGAGGCACACCGTACATTACCAGAGCTAATGACTGATGTAGACCTCTGCTCAAGGCAGACATTGCCATTTCTGAGCCGTCTCCCCCCTGGTAGGACCGCCTAAACAACACGGGACTATCCTTTACGTGTTTAGGTACCACGTACACGTTGTAGCAAAGCTACTTGTCCGAATCCCAATGGTACGTGTAAACCACCATTAGAAGGGACACTCACACCCTTCCTTCGGTAGGGTCGTTCAAACAATATGGAACTACCTCTTCTTACGAGAGAGGTTAACTGTACATTACCAGACCCAATGTCTGATGTAGACTGTCTACCTTTAAAGACAATGGCCATTTGGGAGCGGCGGCTCACCTGGTAGGGTCGTGGCTTCTGCACCCAGTAAATGTGCAAGACTGGGACGAAAGAGGGACCCATCTCCTCAGCGCTCCTGAGGTACGAGTGTGCGTTAGGATACTAGGTATCCCATCCCGGACCCAAGAGCACGCACTACACGCTCTTTGAGGACAGTGCCTACATCATCCTCCCGGTAGGGCGCTGGATCCGCCCACACTCTTGGACACACCAGCTACCCACTCTTTTTAGCGTGTTGATGTACCACGCAGCCCTATCTCCCGAACCCAAGGGCACGGCCTACAAGCCCATACACAGGGGGGTCCCTCCCCCTTTTTCAGCACGGGCTTGGGACCGGCCATGGCGGGGTTGTAGATGTTTACTCAATTTAAAAAGTTGAAATATTGCATTCATATTCAAAGGGGATGCGGGCTACTTTCTACTGCGCCACCCAGTACAAAAAGTATCAACTTGTGCGTAGTTATGCAGCTAAAAGCAAAGTATACAAAAAATTTGTAAGCAAAACTTTATATGTATGAACACAATACAATTACTTGTCTTAAAGACCATATTGCACTGCTTCGTCAAAGTATTATATTGGTGCTCTTATAATTATTTTTTGCTAATTATTTCCTAGTAATTTACGTCATAAGTGCAGTAAAAAATAAACTGTGTAGAAATTATTACGTCTTTACCTACGAAGTTTAGGGTAGAATTCCAATACTACAAAACACTACGTCTACGTATTATTGAACCAATGGTATTCTACATTGCAAAATAACGATAGGAAATCGTTAAGTACTGCCATCTATATTCTCAGAAAAAGAACTAGATTGATTTTGGAAGGAAAGAATGAGTACAAATGAAGTGTAAGATCAAAATGTTTAGACTATGTCAATCATTTGTCTGCTTAAACCAATATAGTTTTATTAAGAAAGTGTACAAAAACGTATATGTCG
The DNA here is from genome assembly GCF_964235325.1 of Thermobia domestica. Lineage (NCBI taxonomy): Eukaryota > Metazoa > Arthropoda > Insecta > Zygentoma > Lepismatidae > Thermobia > Thermobia domestica. The sequence continues at coordinate 152,470,915 of NC_137467.1, forward strand.
AATTAATAATTTTTGAAAGGGGGGCAGACCACGTGGAATCCCCAAGTAGGTGCGTCCATGTTTTATACTAATCTGTCGGAGAGTGTCGAATTCATCTCCTTCAGGTAGTAGTAACTCTTTTCGTCACGGGCGTCTCTGGCGGGGGGACGAGGGGGACGCGTTCCCCCCAATATTTTGAAGTACAAAATATTCAATATTTTATTCTAATTTAATTTATTTACTAACGACAGAATATCATATAAATAATAATCGTTATATTTATTGGAATATAATATTCAGGCTGTGAAACGATTGTAATCGAAAAATGAAATGAAATTAAATCTTTGAGTTTTACGTTCTACGGTTATGCCGGTGAGGCTAAAGGAGACGGTGATGATGAGTAATGAATGAAATTGTGGAGTAAAGAAAGTGGGAGCAAACGGGAGAACCCCGAGGAAACCCACGCACACGGTGTTTGTCCACCACAAATTTCACTTGGCGGGGGCTGGGATTGAATCCGGGACCCCAAGCACCAAACGTGAACGCTCTACCACTGAGCTACCGCGGCCTCTGCGATTGTAATCGAGTTCTTGATATACCTTAGGGGTCCATGAAGTTAAGCAGAAAGGTAATAAATAGAATCGAAGATAATAAACACGTTGGGCTAGGTGGTACCATTTAAATCACTTTCTTTGATGTCCCCCCAAATTTTACATGCCAGAGACGCCACTGCTTTTCGTAAAAAAAAAAACAGTCAAATACCCAAACAAATTTAGTGTATAATTACATTCACCATTTGCTTCTGAGTACCATTTCACGATATGTTCTATTTCTCGATTTAAAAAAAAAAAAAGAAAACACCACCAATAGTTTTGCTTTATCTGGCGATCCCAAAGTATATATTTGTTTTCCTGTTTGCTTGCCCATAAATAACCTTCGCATGAACGCAAGGAAAACAAATATTGAGCTGTCATTATGGATCCAGAATTGATAACAGGTGGTGCAAGGTCATTGGAGGCGAAACACGTTTACAATGACTACACGTAATGGTGAAGGCAAAAGCCAGCAGGCACAAACTATATCGTAAATTACGAAGTGTTTTGGTCAATATCCCAACTACTGTATTAAATTTATCCTATATACTAGGTGATTCCAAACGTTGGCGATTACCTACATGAAATTTAACCTAACTGATAATCCCATTCATTTCTTTTTATTTATTTATTATAAAAAGAAAGGAAACAACAATAAATTAACATTAAAGTAGGAGATCCGCTGCTGAAAGAAATGCAGGAATTGTATTATTTGGTAGCAAGCAATAGTAGGAGCACATACGAGGAGGAATCAAAAAGTTCCCTTAAGTTTATTGTAGCTCTTTATTACCACAATATAATTATACAAATTTACTTAATTGCCTTTAAAGTAGGCATCTTCGGAACACACACACACTTCCTCCATCGCTCCTGTCATTGCTGGAAACACCGACGAAAGTCCTCTTTCGGCATCTTCCAAAGTACAGCCGTCGCGTTGGTTTTGTTGTCTTCAACAGTGATGAAACTGGTACCGACACTGTCTTTCTTAAAGCATTGTTAACGTAAACTGACTTGAAGGCTATCAAAGTAGGTAAGTAGTAGAAAAAGGGGCGTTCTGCGCCACTGACCCTCTACCCACTTTCTCAGTCCCGCCTGAAGCAGACAACGAGTTTCCCAGTGCCGCCTGACACACTATGCCGGGGGACATATGGGGGATACGAGAAATCGAGCACCGTACACCGTGAGCCCACGGTCTTTTACGACCTCCATTTTAGGGGTGAATTTATTCCCTTTTATGACCACATTTTAGGGGGTGTATTCGTTCTCTTTTACGAGCACATTTTAGGGGGTGAACTCGTTCCCTTTTATGAGCATATTTTTCAACCCTTATTTTAACATAGCAGAAATTACACTGAGACTATGAACATACAGCAGAACAGATAACACAAAAGAGTACGTAACATAACAAGGGTGTACTCGTTCTCTTTTATGAGCATATTTTTCAACCCCTATTTTAACATAGGAGATAACACATAAGATTACGAACACATAGAAGAGCTGATAACACATAGCACTATTTTAACATAGCAGAACATAAGACTACGTAACATAGCAAGGGTGTACTCGTTCCCTTTTATGAGCATATTTTTTCAACCCTTATTTTAACATAGCAGAAATTACAGTGAGAACACATATCACAGCATAAGACTACGTAACACACAACAACCTCTATTTTAGGGGTGGACTCGTTCTCTTTTATGAGCATATTTTCCAACCCCTACGAACACATAGCAAAGCAAGGGTGAACTCGTTTTCAACCCCTTAGCATAAGAGTATGTAACATAGCAGTTACGAACACATAGCAGAGCAGATAATAAACACAACAACCTCCATTTTAGGGGGGTGTATTCATTCCCTTTTATGAGCATATTTTCCAACCCTTATTTTACCATAAAAGAGACTACGAAACATAGCACAGGGGGTGTATTCATTTTCTCCACCCCTAATTGAACATAGCAGAAATTACACTGAGACTACGAACACACAGCAGACCAGAGAATACATAAAATTCATTCCCTTTTATGAGTACATTTTAAGGGGTGTACTCGTTCTCTTTTATAATTACTTTTCCAACCCCTATTTTACCATAGCATTTTTTTTCAACCTCTATTTTAAGACAATGAATAGCTATGTAACATAGCGATTCGATACGCTCTTTGAACCGATTTGGATGAAACTCGGCATATGGGGGTTTTCGACCATGCTGAGTACGAATATCATACTTATTTTTACCTGGGTCCTATAGTTTATGTGGCATACGCCCTTTGTATGACACTTAAAACCCAATAACTCGAAAACGAAGCAACGTATTGAGGTGCTGTTTTCACATTTAGCAATAGGTCATCAGGTACCACAATTTCCAAAAATAATGACCATCGAGGTCAAAGGTCAACATACTTAAAACCTAATAACACGAAAACTGAGCCACATATTGAGATGGTGTTTCCAAATTTAGTAATTGGTCAACAGGTACTACAAGTTCCAAAATAATGACCATCGAGGTCAAAGGTCAACATACTTAAAACCTAATAACTCGAAAACGGAACAAAATATCGAAGTGGTGTTTCCATATTTAGTAATTGGTCATCAGGTACCACAAGTTCCAAAATTAGTGGTCATCGAGGTCAAAGGTCAAAATACTTAAAACCCAATAACTCGAAAACGAAGCAACGTATTGAGGTGATGTTTCCCCATTTAGTAATTGGTCGTCAGGTACCACAAGTTCCAAAAATAATGACCATCGAGGTCAAAGGTCAACATACTTAAAACCTAATAACTCGAAAACGGAGCCAAATATTGAGGTGTTGTTTCCAAATCTAGTAATAGGTCATCAACTAGTACAAGTTCCAAAATAGTGACCATCGAGGTCAAAGGTCAAAGTACGTAAAACCCAATAACTCTTAAATGAATCCACATATTGAAATGTTGTTTCCACATTTAGTAATTGGTCATCAGGTACTACAAGTTCCAAAATAGTAATCATCGAGGTCAAAGGTCAACATACTTAAAACCTAATAACACGAAAATGGATCCACATACTCAGGTGCTGTTTCCACATTTAGTAATTGGTCATCAGGTACCACAAGTTCCAAAATAATGATCATCGAGGTCAAAGGTCAAAAACTCGAAAACGGAACCAAATATCGAAGTGGTGTTTCCATATTTAGTAATTGGTCATCAGCTACCACAAGTTCCAAAATTAGTGGTCATCGAGGTTAAAGGTCAAAATACTTAAAACCCAATAACTCGAAAACGGAGCCACACATTGAAGTGCTGTTTCCAAATCTAGTAATCGGTCACCAACTACTACAAGTTCCAAAATAATGATCATCGAGGTCAAAGGTCAACATACTTAAAACCTAATAACTCGACAACTGAGACACATATTGAAGTGCTGTTTCCAAATCTAGTAACTGGTCACCAACTACTACAATTTCCAAAATAATGATCATCAGGGTCAAAGGTCAACATACTTAAAACCTAATAACTCGACAACTAAGACACATATTGAAGTGCTGTTTCCAAATCTAGTAACTGGTCATCAACTACTACAAGTTCCAAAATACTGATCATCGAGGTCAAAGGTCAACATACTTAAAACCTAATAACACGAAAACTGAGCCACATATTGAGGTGCTGTTTCCACATTTAGTAATCGGTCACCAACTACTACAAGTTCCAAAATACTGATCATCGAGGTCGAAGGTCAACATACTTAAAAACTAATGACTCGAAAACTGAGCAAAATATTGAGGTGCTGTTTCCACATTTAGTAATTGGTCATCAACCACTGCAAGTTTCAAAAATAATAACCATCGAGGTCAAAGGTCAACATACTTAAAACCTAATAACTCGAAAACGGAGCCAAATATTGAGGTGTTGTTTCCAAATCTAGTAATAGGTCATCAACTAGTACAAGTTCCAAAATAGTGACCATCGAGGTCAAAGGTCAAAGTACGTAAAACCCAATAACTCTTAAATGAATCCACATATTGAAATGTTGTTTCCACATTTAGTAATTGGTCATCAGGTACTACAAGTTCCAAAATAGTGATCATCGAGGTCAAAGGTCAACATACTTAAAACCTAATAACACGAAAATGGATCCACATACTCAGGTGCTGTTTCCACATTTAGTAATTGGTCATCAGGTACCACAAGTTCCAAAATAATGATCATCGAGGTCAAAGGTCAAAAACTCGAAAACGGAACCAAATATCGAAGTGGTGTTTCCATATTTAGTAATTGGTCATCAGCTACCACAAGTTCCAAAATTAGTGGTCATCGAGGTTAAAGGTCAAAATACTTAAAACCCAATAACTCGAAAACGGAGCCACACATTGAAGTGCTGTTTCCAAATCTAGTAATCGGTCACCAACTACTACAAGTTCCAAAATAATGATCATCGAGGTCAAAGGTCAACATACTTAAAACCTAATAACTCGACAACTGAGACACATATTGAAGTGCTGTTTCCAAATCTAGTAACTGGTCACCAACTACTACAATTTCCAAAATAATGATCATCAGGGTCAAAGGTCAACATACTTAAAACCTAATAACTCGACAACTAAGACACATATTGAAGTGCTGTTTCCAAATCTAGTAACTGGTCATCAACTACTACAAGTTCCAAAATACTGATCATCGAGGTCAAAGGTCAACATACTTAAAACCTAATAACACGAAAACTGAGCCACATATTGAGGTGCTGTTTCCACATTTAGTAATCGGTCACCAACTACTACAAGTTCCAAAATACTGATCATCGAGGTCAAAGGTCAACATACTTAAAAACTAATGACTCGAAAACTGAGCAAAATATTGAGGTGCTGTTTCCACATTTAGTAATTGGTCATCAACCACTGCAAGTTTCAAAAATAATAACCATCGAGGTCAAAGGTCAACATACTTAAAACCTAATAACACGAAAACTGAGCCACATATTGAGGTGCTGTTTCCACATTTAGTAATCGGTCACCAACTACTACAAGTTCCAAAATACTGATCATCGAGGTCAAAGGTCAACATACTTAAAAACTAATGACTCGAAAACTGAGCAAAATATTGAGGTGCTGTTTCCACATTTAGTAATTGGTCATCAACCACTGCAAGTTTCAAAAATAATAACCATCGAGGTCAAAGGTCAACATACTTAAAACCTAATAACACGAAAACTGAGCCACATATTGAGGTGCTGTTTCCACATTTAGTAATCGGTCACCAACTACTACAAGTTCCAAAATACTGATCATCGAGGTCAAAGGTCAACATACTTAAAAACTAATGACTCGAAAACTGAGCAAAATATTGAGGTGCTGTTTCCACATTTAGTAATTGGTCATCAACCACTGCAAGTTTCAAAAATAATAACCATCGAGGTCAAAGGTCAACATACTTAAAACCTAATAACACGAAAACTGAGCCACATATTGAGGTGCTGTTTCCACATTTAGTAATCGGTCACCAACTACTACAAGTTCCAAAATACTGATCATCGAGGTCAAAGGTCAACATACTTAAAAACTAATGACTCGAAAACTGAGCAAAATATTGAGGTGCTGTTTCCACATTTAGTAATTGGTCATCAACCACTGCAAGTTTCAAAAATAATAACCATCGAGGTCAAAGGTCAACATACTTAAAACCTAATAACATGAAAACTGAGCCACATATTGACGTGCTGTTTCCACATTTAGTAATTGGTCATCAACCACTGCAAGTTCCAAAAATAATGAACGCCCAATGAACCAACGAACGCGAATAACTCTTAAACAGAGCAATGTTTTGAGGTGCTGTTTCCAAATCTAGTAATACGTCATCAACTACTACATGTTCTAAAAAAACTGACCATCGAGGTTAAAGGTCAAATATTTAAGCTTTAATAACTTTAAACAAAGCCTATGTGACCTATTCAGTTTTGTACCAAGCAGAGAGAAGTGAAGAATGAATAAATATGACTGGTTTACTTCGAGAAAGAAAGCAACGATATACATTTTAACTAGCTGCGTATTTTAAATCATTTTGTACTATTTAAATAAACAATCGGATAAATTTAACCGGCTCAGAAGTTCAATACTATTTTGTACTCTTGAGTGAGCTTTCCAATTTTGTAGCAAGGAGGACCATTTTTTAAACTAACTCAGAATTTCATTTCATTTTGTAATACTCAAATTTGGATGGAGTGTTTAGGTTTGTACGAACCAGAAACATTTGATTGGATTAATTCCTTATGTACCAACTGGAAAAAGTAAAGGGCCATTATTCAAATAAACGAAGGAATACCAACTAGAAAAAAAGAAGTAAAGTATGAATAAAATTTAGGTGGACTATTTTCTTTTGTACCAACTGGAAAAGAGAAGAAGAGCTACTTTAACTTGCTCATTATGTACTGTTTAAAGAAACGAAAATTGACTATTTAACTAGCTCAGAATTTATGTAAGAATAATTTCGATGTTCTACTTTTTATACCAACGAGAAAAAAATGAACTAGCTGAATATTTAAATATACGAAAGAATAAATTTAAGTGACCTATTCAATTTTGTACCAATGAGAAATGACATTTTTAACTGGTTCAGAATTTTACTACTCAAATAAACAATGGAATATTTAGTTTTGTACCACCGAGAAAAAACAAAGAATATTGCACCATTTTGGAGTATTCAAATAAACAAAGGAATTATAATTTGTGTCAACTCTAAAATCAATTAAACGAAGTAATGCATTTGAGTGAGCTATATTTGAAAAACCGAAGTTGAGTATTTTATATCATTTTGTATTATTTCAACAAACAAAAGGAAAAAGCAAAAAAGGACCATTTTAAACTAGTCTAATAAACGAAGGTATAAATATGAGTGAGCTATTTAATTTTGTAGCAACCAAAGGATTTTCACGAAAGAACAAAATTGTACTAATCAGAAAAAGCGAAGAAGACCCACTTTAACTAACTGAGAATTTCTGTACTTTTTTGTACTATTAAAACAAACGATGAGATAAATTTGAGTGGCCTGTTTTTTGTACTAACCAGAAAAATCAAAGAAGGTACCTTTGTACTAGCCCAATGAACGAAAGAGCAAATTTGAGTGTTCTACTTTTTATACCAAACAAAGAAGAACCATTTTGTACTACTCAAATAAACGAAAGAAAAAACGAAAAAAGACCAATTTAACTAGCTCAGAATTTACATACGTTTTGTTTAGGTGTCCTACTTTTTGTACCAGCGTGAAATGCCATTTTAACCAGCTCAGTAGTATTAAAATAATCAAAAAAACCGAAGAAGGATCATTTTAACTAGCTCAGAATTTCTGCACTTTTGTGTCATTCAAACAAATGAAAAAACTAAATTTGGATGGAGTATTATTTTTTGTGCCAAGCAGAAAAAGGAAAGAATTTGTACTGACCAGAAAAGGCGAAGAAGGATTTAAATAAACGAAGGAATAAATTTGAGTGATCTATTCAATTTTATACCAATCAGAAGAAAAGCATTTTAAATAACTCAGCATCTTATACCTTTTTGTGCTATTTAAATAAACGAAGAAAGCGAAGGAGGTCCAATTTAGCTAACTCAGAATTTTATACCGTTTTGTACTAATCAAATAAACGAAGGAATAAATTTTTGTGACCTATTCAGTTTTGAAAACAAGCAGGAAAAGAAAAGAATTAACATTTTGTACTAATCAAATATTGAGTGGCTTAAGCAAAGAAAGTCAATTTGTACCTTTTGTGCTATTAAAACTGAGTGATCTATTCAATTTTATACCAAGTAGAAAAAATTTTGTTTGCAATTAAAAAAACGGAGAAGGTCTATTTTATGTACATTTTGTACTACTCAAATTCTACTTTCTGTACCAACCAGAGAAAAACAAAGAAATACCATATTCTGCTAGTCAAACAAACGACGGAATAAGCTCAGAATTTCTATACCTTTTTGTGTTATTCAAATAAACGAAGGAATAAATTTGTGACCTATTCACTTTTATACCAACCATGAAGGTCCATTATAACAAGCTCGGTATTTTTATACCATTTTGTATTACTCTATTTCATTTTTGTAACAATCAGAAGAAAACAGCTCAGAATTTTATACCTTTGTGGTGTTACATTTTGTATGTTTTTGTGTCATCCAGAGAACAATTTAAATTGACTCTCCCTGACAATTCAGTTGCCAGAGTCCAATGTTCTTAATATTACATACTACAAATTGATCCAGTTAATAGTTCAAGTTCTTCTATTCTTACACAATCAAATGCATATGCTACAGTGGGCTCAGTGTTCATTTACAGAATTAAATAATTTTTTATCTTTCTCTAAAAACATTTCTACTATTTTGTTGATATAATAATCACACTCTGTAATGTATTCATATACCAGATTAAATTTTTTCTCCAAAGTATAAGTGTTCTTAATATTACAACCTTTACAATGCTTCTTTATATAAAGTTTATAGATTTTCTCTCTCATTTCACATTTAATTAAGATCGTCCACACCTTTTGCAATAATTCGTAATCATACTGCAGCAAACAGTTGTGATCTTTTTCATTCTCATTATGTTTAGAACATGCTTCACATAATAATACTGAATTTGGTGTATACTCATTAAATAATTGTATAATACATGTATGACTAATACTTTCACTAGTACACTCGCACTCATTAGCTTCCAGTCCAAAACAGGTAATATTTGAAATACTGTCATCATCACTTTCCGGGAGTATTTCATCATTATATCTATTATAGCGTCTAAAATAATACATTTCTTCTATTTCTTGTGTTGGATATATGATTCTCACTTTATCACGTAATTCATCTGGCAAATCGGGGTCAGACGGCTGGATTAACAGTATAGGTTTTTCGTTTTCACGCTGAATTTCTTTTTCTCTAGGTGAAACGTAAACATTCTCCATACTCTTCAGCAAAAACAAATCAAGTGTGATACATCTATTTATATACCTACAATAAAAGCATTCTATGCATTCTCCGTGTTTAATAATATGTTTCAAGCAATATAAAACATCATGATGTATGTTCTATTATTTTCCAAATATACTCTATAAACTTATATTCCATTATAATAAAATACATAAATGCAAAAATATATATTTGTCTTTTTACCTTAGACGAGGAAAAAAGTTCTAAAAAATAATTGAATCGTTGAGCAATACGCAGTACCTTAGGACTCTCACTATACTAGCAATACAAACGTTAAATATCTGCAGCAACATGGAACTTTGAAAACTTCTCTTACTCTGATATAATCTCTTCTTCTGCTGTGATTCAAAATGGTCAAGTATGCTGTTTCTTCTTTTTTCTTTAGTACCAAATTGCTATGTAGTCTGTTCTACACAATTATGACTCAACTCTGGTTTGTTAAATCTCACGTTCAATATTTTATGAGCCTTTCTTAGTGACGGGAGAGTCAATTTAAATTGTTCTCTGGATGACACAAAAATATACAAAATGTAACACCACAAAGGTATAAAATTCTGAGCTGTTTTCTTCTGATTGTTACAAAAATGAAATAGAGTAATACAAAATGGTATAAAAATACCGAGCTTGTTATAATGGACCTTCATGGTTGGTATAAAAGTGAATAGGTCACACAAATTTATTCCTTCGTTTATTTGAATAACACAAAAAGGTATAGAAATTCTGAGCTTATTCCGTCGTTTGTTTGAGTAGCAGAATATGGCATTTCTTTGTTTTTCTCTGGTTGGTACAGAAAGTAGAATTTGAGTAGTACAAAATGTACATAAAATAGACTTTCTCCGTTTTTTTAATTGCAAACAAAATTTTTTCTACTTGGTATAAAATTGAATAGATCACTCAGTTTTAATAGCACAAAAGGTACAAATTGACCTTCTTTGCTTAAGCCACTCAAAATTTGATTAGTACAAAATGTTAATTCTTTTATTTTCCTGCTTGTTTTCAAAACTGAATAGGTCACAAAAATTTATTCCTTCGTTTATTTGATTAGTACAAAACGGTATAAAATTCTGAGTTAGCTAAATTGGACCTCCTTCGCTTTCTTCGTTTATTTAAATAGCACAAAAAGGTATAAGATGCTGAGTTATTTAAAATGGTATTTCTTGTTGATACCAAATTGAATAGATCACTCAAATTTATTCATTTGTTGATTTGTGTAGCACAAAAATACTCAGGTAGTTAAAATGGCCCTTCTTTGCTTTTCTTCTGATTGGTATAAAATTGAATAGATCACTCAAATTTATTCCTTCGTTTATTTAAATCCTTCTTCGCCTTTTCTGGTCAGTACAAATTCTTTCCTTTTTCTGCTTGGCACAAAAAATAATACTCCATCCAAATTTAGTTTTTTCATTTGTTTGAATGACACAAAAGTGCAGAAATTCTGAGCTAGTTAAAATGATCCTTCTTCGGTTTTTTTTTTGATTATTTTAATACTACTGAACTGGTTAAAATGGCATTTCACGCTGGTACAAAAAGTAGGACACCTAAACAAAACGTATGTAAATTCTGAGCTAGTTAAATTGGTCTTTTTTCGTTTTTTCTTTCGTTTATTTGAGTAGTACAAAATGGTTCTTCTTTGTTTGGTATAAAAAGTAGAACACTCAAATTTGCTCTTTCGTTCATTGGGCTAGTACAAAGGTACCTTCTTTGATTTTTCTGGTTAGTACAAAAAACAGGCCACTCAAATTTATCTCATCGTTTGTTTTAATAGTACAAAAAAGTACAGAAATTCTCAGTTAGTTAAAGTGGGTCTTCTTCGCTTTTTCTGATTAGTACAATTTTGTTCTTTCGTGAAAATCCTTTGGTTGCTACAAAATTAAATAGCTCACTCATATTTATACCTTCGTTTATTAGACTAGTTTAAAATGGTCCTTTTTTGCTTTTTCCTTTTGTTTGTTGAAATAATACAAAATGATATAAAATACTCAACTTCGGTTTTTCAAATATAGCTCACTCAAATGCATTACTTCGTTTAATTGATTTTTGAGTTGACACAAATTATAATTCCTTTGTTTATTTCAATACTCCAAAATGGTGCAATATTCTTTGTTTTTTCTCGGTGGTACAAAACTAAATATTCCATTGTTTATTTGAGTAGTAAAATTCTGAACCAGTTAAAAATGTCATTTCTCATTGGTACAAAATTGAATAGGTCACTTAAATTTATTCTTTCGTATATTTAAATATTCAGCTAGTTCATTTTTCTCTCGTTGGTATAAAAAGTAGAACATCGAAATTATTCTTACATAAATTCTGAGCTAGTTAAATAGTCAATTTTCGTTTCTTTAAACAGTACATAATGAGCAAGTTAAAGTAGCTCTTCTTCTCTTTTCCAGTTGGTACAAAAGAAAATAGTCCACCTAAATTTTATTCATATTTACTTCTTTTTTTCTAGTTGGTATTCCTTCGTTTATTTGAATAATGGCCCTTTACTTTTTCCAGTTGGTACATAAGGAATTAATCCAATCAAATGTTTCTGGTTCGTACAAACCTAAACACTCCATCCAAATTTGAGTATTACAAAATGAAATGAAATTCTGAGTTAGTTTAAAAAATGGTCCTCCTTGCTACAAAATTGGAAAGCTCACTCAAGAGTACAAAATAGTATTGAACTTCTGAGCCGGTTAAATTTATCCGATTGTTTATTTAAATAGTACAAAATGATTTAAAATACGCAGCTAGTTAAAATGTATATCGTTGCTTTCTTTCTCGAAGTAAACCAGTCATATTTATTCATTCTTCACTTCTCTCTGCTTGGTACAAAACTGAATAGGTCACATAGGCTTTGTTTAAAGTTATTAAAGCTTAAATATTTGACCTTTAACCTCGATGGTCAGTTTTTTTAGAACATGTAGTAGTTGATGACGTATTACTAGATTTGGAAACAGCACCTCAAAACATTGCTCTGTTTAAGAGTTATTCGCGTTCGTTGGTTCATTGGGCGTTCATTATTTTTGGAACTTGCAGTGGTTGATGACCAATTACTAAATGTGGAAACAGCACGTCAATATGTGGCTCAGTTTTCGTGTTATTAGGTTTTAAGTATGTTGACCTTTGACCTCGATGGTTATTATTTTTGAAACTTGCAGTGGTTGATGACCAATTACTGAATGTGGAAACAGCACCTCAATATTTTGCTCAGTTTTCGAGTCATTAGTTTTTAAGTATGTTGACCTTTGACCTCGATGATCAGTATTTTGGAACTTGTAGTAGTTGGTGACCGATTACTAAATGTGGAAACAGCACCTCAATATGTGGCTCAGTTTTCGTGTTATTAGGTTTTAAGTATGTTGACCTTTGACCTCGATGATCAGTATTTTGGAACTTGTAGTAGTTGATGACCAGTTACTAGATTTGGAAACAGCACTTCAATATGTGTCTTAGTTGTCGAGTTATTAGGTTTTAAGTATGTTGACCTTTGACCCTGATGATCATTATTTTGGAAATTGTAGTAGTTGGTGACCAGTTACTAGATTTGGAAACAGCACTTCAATATGTGTCTCAGTTGTCGAGTTATTAGGTTTTAAGTATGTTGACCTTTGACCTCGATGATCATTATTTTGGAACTTGTAGTAGTTGGTGACCGATTACTAGATTTGGAAACAGCACTTCAATGTGTGGCTCCGTTTTCGAGTTATTGGGTTTTAAGTATTTTGACCTTTAACCTCGATGACCACTAATTTTGGAACTTGTGGTAGCTGATGACCAATTACTAAATATGGAAACACCACTTCGATATTTGGTTCCGTTTTCGAGTTTTTGACCTTTGACCTCGATGATCATTATTTTGGAACTTGTGGTACCTGATGACCAATTACTAAATGTGGAAACAGCACCTGAGTATGTGGATCCATTTTCGTGTTATTAGGTTTTAAGTATGTTGACCTTTGACCTCGATGATTACTATTTTGGAACTTGTAGTACCTGATGACCAATTACTAAATGTGGAAACAACATTTCAATATGTGGATTCATTTAAGAGTTATTGGGTTTTACGTACTTTGACCTTTGACCTCGATGGTCACTATTTTGGAACTTGTACTAGTTGATGACCTATTACTAGATTTGGAAACAACACCTCAATATTTGGCTCCGTTTTCGAGTTATTAGGTTTTAAGTATGTTGACCTTTGACCTCGATGGTCATTATTTTTGGAACTTGTGGTACCTGACGACCAATTACTAAATGGGGAAACATCACCTCAATACGTTGCTTCGTTTTCGAGTTATTGGGTTTTAAGTATTTTGACCTTTGACCTCGATGACCACTAATTTTGGAACTTGTGGTACCTGATGACCAATTACTAAATATGGAAACACCACTTCGATATTTTGTTCCGTTTTCGAGTTATTAGGTTTTAAGTATGTTGACCTTTGACCTCGATGGTCATTATTTTGGAACTTGTAGTACCTGTTGACCAATTACTAAATTTGGAAACACCATCTCAATATGTGGCTCAGTTTTCGTGTTATTAGGTTTTAAGTATGTTGACCTTTGACCTCGATGGTCATTATTTTTGGAAATTGTGGTACCTGATGACCTATTGCTAAATGTGAAAACAGCACCTCAATACGTTGCTTCGTTTTCGAGTTATTGGGTTTTAAGTGTCATACAAAGGGTGTATGCCACATAAACTATAGGACCCAGGTAAAAATAAGTATGATATTCGTACTCAGCATGGTCGAAAACCCCCATATGCCGAGTTTCATCCAAATCGGTTCAAAGAGCGTATCGAATCGCTATGTTACATAGCTATTCATTGTCTTAAAATAGAGGTTGAAAAAAAATGCTATGGTAAAATAGGGGTTGGAAAAGTAATTATAAAAGAGAACGAGTACACCCCTTAAAATGTACTCATAAAAGGGAATGAATTTTATGTATTCTCTGGTCTGCTGTGTGTTCGTAGTCTCAGTGTAATTTCTGCTATGTTCAATTAGGGGTGGAGAAAATGAATACACCCCCTGTGCTATGTTTCGTAGTCTCTTTTATGGTAAAATAAGGGTTGGAAAATATGCTCATAAAAGGGAATGAATACACCCCCCTAAAATGGAGGTTGTTGTGTTTATTATCTGCTCTGCTATGTGTTCGTAACTGCTATGTTACATACTCTTATGCTAAGGGGTTGAAAACGAGTTCACCCTTGCTTTGCTATGTGTTCGTAGGGGTTGGAAAATATGCTCATAAAAGAGAACGAGTCCACCCCTAAAATAGAGGTTGTTGTGTGTTACGTAGTCTTATGCTGTGATATGTGTTCTCACTGTAATTTCTGCTATGTTAAAATAAGGGTTGAAAAAATATGCTCATAAAAGGGAACGAGTACACCCTTGCTATGTTACGTAGTCTTATGTTCTGCTATGTTAAAATAGTGCTATGTGTTATCAGCTCTTCTATGTGTTCGTAATCTTATGTGTTATCTCCTATGTTAAAATAGGGGTTGAAAAATATGCTCATAAAAGAGAACGAGTACACCCTTGTTATGTTACGTACTCTTTTGTGTTATCTGTTCTGCTGTATGTTCATAGTCTCAGTGTAATTTCTGCTATGTTAAAATAAGGGTTGAAAAATATGCTCATAAAAGGGAACGAGTTCACCCCCTAAAATGTGCTCGTAAAAGAGAACGAATACACCCCCTAAAATGTGGTCATAAAAGGGAATAAATTCACCCCTAAAATGGAGGTCGTAAAAGACCGTGGGCTCACGGTGTACGGTGCTCGATTTCTCGTATCCCCCATATGTCCCCCGGCATAGTGTGTCAGGCGGCACTGGGAAACTCGTTGTCTGCTTCAGGCGGGACTGAGAAAGTGGGTAGAGGGTCAGTGGCGCAGAACGCCCCTTTTTCTACTACTTAGGTATCTGAAGCATATTTCCCCAATAAACTGACTTTAAGGCTACCAAAATAGGCATCTGAAGCAGATTTTCCCAATTAACTAACTTTAAGGCTATCAAAGCAGGTATCTAAAGCAGATTTTTCCAATAAACTAACTTTAAGGCTACCAAAATAGGTATCTGAAGCAAATTTTCCCAATTAACTAACTTTAAGGCTATCAAAGCAGGTATCTAAAGCAGATTTCCCCAATAAACTGACTTTAAGGCTACCAAAATAGATATCTGAAGCAGATTTTACCAACTAACTAACTTTAAGGCTATCAAAGCAGGTATCTGAAGCAGATTTTTCCAATAAACTAACTTCAAGGCTATCAAAATAGAAGTCTGAAGCATATTTTTACAATAAACTGACTTTAAGGGAATCAAAGTAGGTATCTGAAGCACATTTTCCGAAAATACTGATTTTAAGGCTATCAACGTTGGTATCTGAACCAGAGTTTTCCAATATACTGATTTTAAGGTTATCAACATAGGTATCTTAAGCAGATTTGCCCAATATATCGATTTTAATGTTATCAACGTAGGTATCTGAAGCAGATCTGAAGTCGGGTCAGTCAGGTTGTCGAGTCGGGTCAGTCGGGTCGGGTTGTCGGGTTGGGTCAATCGGGTCAGCTTGGGTCGGGTTGGGTCACTCGAGTCAGTTCACTTTGGTCAACTGAGTTTAGGTTGAGCTTAAACTCGCCTGGAGTCGAAAGCTGCTGTTTTTCACTAGCTGCCTAATTAAAAATAGCAATCTTCAATTGATTTTATAGCAACCATAAATCTATTTTGAACACTTGCAGCTAGTGTTTTTATGGTAAATGCTTATTTTTGTACTTCTGTGTACTTTAATTTTTAAATGTGGAAGATTGATTTTACCAATCGACTGTAATATGAATATCTACGCCACTATGGAGTCTGGATTTAGAACAAAACTAGAAGTTGTTTAAGCAAGGCCAAAAGAAAGATTGGATATGGACGACCAAGCCCAAGTGGGGCCGCGGTGGCTCAGTGGTAGAGAATTCATCTCTGGTGCGTGGTGTCCGTGGTTCGACCCCAGCTTGTGTTAAGTGGGTTTTTGTGGTGGAGAAATGCCGTGTAGTGGGTTTTCTCGGGGTTCTCCTGTTTCCTCCTACTTTCAACATTCCACCATTTCATTCATTTCTCATGGTCTCCATCTCGGTGCAGAATCGAGGGACCTTAAACTGAATATTTCATTTCATTTCACCAAGCCCAAGAACATCGATACAAGAACAAGATAAAGATTGAATATGCAAGACAAAGTGCGTAGTAATCTTGCTCTTGGCCTTGTTTTGGTGATCACGAAGTAGCGATGAGCATATTTTCTTGATTTCCGTATAGTATGAAAGACCATAATCAAAATCACACTTGGTCTTCATTTGTACCGATGAGGCTAGCATTCTTGGCTCTTGTATAGCATGAAAGACCACCAAGACAACGAAATGCAGGACCAAGACTTGACTGTGCACGACAAAGAAGAAGACACAGTATTCATGACCAAGACCCAGGGTGAGAATTGTTTGAATTTCATTTGCTGGCCTGAAAGTGATGAAATAAAATTAGTACTTTATAATTAATTATCATACTGTATTTTTAAATTTTAAATTACAACATTCATATGTATCTTCTTAGTTGCAACTATAAATACTGTAAAATACGTTTTAATTACCGAGAAAGAAAAATCAAAGTGGCACGGGTCCCGGAATCATAAGAACCTATTTTGGAATGAAAATTGAAGGGTTGGAAAAAATCACAGGTGTTCTCCCGTTTCCTCAACCCTTGTAGTTAAACGATTTCCTTTTGTCTTCGCCAAGAGACTCTTGCTACTGCCTTCCGAGAAGACCCCCTGCCGTCCGAGCAGGTGAGAACACTGACCTTGAAGAAAAATTTCGTCACATAGAACTAAAGCAAGAAAAAAATAAATTTCTCCCACGTCGGACATTGGTATCAGTTATAAAAAGAAATAACCAAACCTCAAAAGTGCCAAATATTCCCTAAGATGCATATACAAATCCCCCGCTTGATCTAGTTAGTGGTTAACGTGTAAGACTTCGGTACACGTGGTCCAGGTTTAATTCCCAATGGGAGTCCTTTTGGCGTTCACCCAGTTTCGTGACCGTAGTGCTCTCAAACGGGTCGGGTCAACTCGGGTTGGGTTGTCGGGTCAGGCTACTCGGGTCGGATTGTCGGGTCGAGTCAGCTCGGGTCGTATCGCGAGTCGGGTCAGTCAATTCGGGTCACGGGTCGGGTTGGGTCGGTCTTCAACCCGACCCGACCCGTTGAGAGCACTGTTTTAAGGCTATCAACGTAAGTATCTGAAGCAGATTTTCCCAATAAACTGACTTTAAGGCTATCTAAGTAGGTATCTGAGCACATTTTCCCAAAATACTGATTTTAAGGCTATCAATGTTGGTATTTGAAGCAGATTTTCCCAATATACTGATTTTAAGGCTATCAAAATACGTATCTCAAGCAGAGTTTACAAATAAACTGACTTTAGGGATATCTAAGTAGGTATCTAAAGCACATTTACACAATGAACTAACTTTCAGACTATTAACGTAGGTATCTGAAGCAGATTTTCCCAATAAACTAACTTTAAAGCTATCCAATAGGTATATGAAGCAGATTTTCGCAATATAATGACTTTAAGGCTATCAAAGTAGGTGTTTGAAGCTGATTTCACCAATTTGCAAGAACCCTAGATGTTTGGGCATTGCTCGAACTGTGACAATGCACCAACTGACCATAACAAACTCCTCCGGTTAACTACATTACTCGTAAACTGACTCTTATGACCTGCTCACACTTGTCATATTCATAATTATGTAACCTAAGGAGTGTACTGTACAAGGTTCATTGTGACTGAATCACAAATGAAAAAAAAAACACTTTCGGGAACTTTTTTTACACCCTCGTATATAAAATTGAGAACGTTTTAGGCGAAGTAAACATTTGAAGAGAGACAAATTCTTCTAGCGGAAAATATCGACTTAAAACAAAGAAAAGTCTACTGAAATGCATTCAATATCGACATAAAACAAAGAAAAGTCTACTGGAAAGCATCCAATATCGACTTAAAACAAAGGAAAGTCTACTGGAAAGGATCCAATATCGACTTAAAACAAAGAAAAGTCTACCGGAAAGCATCCAATATCGACTTAAAACAAAGGAAAGTCTACTGGAAAGCATCCAATATCGACATAAAACAAAGAAAAGTCTACTGGAAAGCATCCAATATCGACTTAAAACAAAGAAAAGTCTACTGGAAAGCATCCAATATCGACTTAAAACAAAGAAAAGTCTACTGGAAAGCATCCAATATCGACATAAAACAAAGAAAAGTCTACTGGAATGCATTTAATATCGACTTAAAACAAAGAAAAGTCTACTGGAAAGCATCCAATATCGACTTAAAACAAAGAAAAGTCTACTGGAAAGCATCCAATGGAGTGAAGCTGTACGCATGTAAGGCATTAAGTTTAGGAGATAAGAAAAACAGAATGAATGTATTCGAAATGTGATGCTATAGAAGAATTGTTGAAATTTAGACTGATGGATAAGGTATTATGTAAAATTGAATTCGGGACTTGATCAGTGCCAAATTATCGAAAATACCGGATTATAGAACAGTGCGTCTCGCGATCGCTACACGCTAAATAGTAAGCTGAATATAACTATAGCATAATGCCTCGCAGAAAATAGTGTTTATCAGGAAGATAGGAATAATTATTTCAACCAGTGGCGTATTTACGATTTTATTTCGGGTGGGGGGCTTTGCTAACTTTCGGGGGGGGAGCTTTGCCTGAAAATGTGAAAATTCTGCAAGATATTCCATATACTTTACTATAGTAAGATTTCGGGGGGCTTAAGCCCGGAAGTTCCCCCTAAATACGCCACTGATTTCAACCTAAACACAATAAATTTTAATTCTTCATATTAAACACTGACGAAAATTGTATGTGGCGTAAGTATAAACGTAGGTTACATGTGTAAATCCTGTAGATTCTAGACTTAACGTATAACTGAAAATGTATATTTCATACGTACTTTCCGTATAAGTGTTCCGAATAAGCGTACTTTCGGTAAGAACGAGAAAACTGTATATAGGCGGCCAGGATCTCACATACAGATGAACGTATGTAACATATAGCAGACGTATGTAATCGGAAGACTGTTAGATGTCAGACAGCCTGCAACAGCATTTTGTAACATCTAAGGGCAGTAGATATTTAGGATATGGATAACGTATGGTCCGTACTGATTTCTGTAGTAAACACAAAGATTCTGTATATTTGTACAATATGCCACTGTCCGGATAACGGGTTTTTCACGGTAAAGAATATAAATTAACACAGAATTACTGTAGAGTTGTAGGATCAAGAAATGAAAATGAAATCTCAGTTTAACTGCCCACGATTATGCCCATCAGGGTAAAGGAGACGGATAATTAAGGTACGTGAATGATGATGGAAGGTGAATAATGGTGGAATGAGCATACGGGAGGAAACGGGAGTAACTTAAAAAAACATGGCCACGATATTGTCAACCACAAACTTACTCGGGCGGGGATCGAACCAGGGTAAGTACTCTACCACTTTGCAACCGTGCTCCCCCTCAGGCCTACAATAAATTGGATAAAAAAGGAAAAGAATTCCATCATGGTGTTGCCGGATCATTGGAGATTCTTGACTTTTGGTTGCCGGCCTAATGGAAGTTTACTGTAAGTAAACGATAAAGTTTCCCTCATCTTTAGTTCCAGGAATGAAGATAATTGCAACCAATGTGCTGACCACACATCAAGTAACTGAAATCTACCTCGTCGGCTATAGCTGTTTATGGTTGTAGTGAAAGAAAACTTAGTTTACAATTGTAAACCTATTTCTACTTTATAGCAATAAAACAAAAAATGAAATGAAATCTTTGAGTTTTACGTCCCACGGTTATGCTGGTTAGGCTAAAGGAGACGGTGAGGATGAGAGATGAATGAAATGGTGGAATGAAGAAAGTGGGAGGAAACGGGAGAACCCCGAGAAAACCCACGCACACGGTAGAAATAAAACAAATCGATAACTGTGTTTATTCTTGAAAAACACTAATTTATTCTCTTCACTTGAGAAAAAAGTGGATTTCAGAAAGTTGAACTTTTTGCTGTTATTCTACACTGAGAAAAATGTATGTGGCGTACGTAAAAACGTAGGTTACATGTGTAAATCCTGTAGTTTTTCGACTTAACATACTGCAAACGTATAACTGAAAAAGTATATTTTACACTTACTTTCCGTATAAGTGTTCCGAACAAACATACTTTACGTACGAACGAAACAACTGTATATAGGTAGACAGGATCTCACATACAGATGGACGTATGTAACATATAGCTGACGTATGAAACATACGTATATGTATTTAATATATGCAGAAGGCTGTTAGATGTCATACATCTTGCAACAGCATGATATAACGTCTAAGCGGTAAAA